>NC_138318.1:35010000-35340000 GCF_965601325.2 Salmo salar
CTCTAAGAAACATATGGTTCTCAGAACGTTATGTGCTAGCTGGGACAACATTATGAACTTTATCCAGTACCAGGACATTTTAGCCAAAAACCTGGTTGGCTCTGCCTAGCTCGGCTTTCACAACAGATCCCATTATGGCCTATGGAGTGATTTGACATCTGCACAGTATGCAAGAGAAGAGACTTAACAGTAGTTATAAAACTGCTGTCCAGCTGGGGTCTAAAATCAATATTCAAAACGAATAATAAACAATAATGGAAAGATTTAAACATTGATTTTACAGTATAAAAAAAGAGAACAAATGTCCAAAATCTCCTCCCCCAACGACTAAAGGTTCACCCTGGCCTAGTGGCTGTATTATGGGGTGGTATATATTAACTGCTAAATGTTTCCAGAACTGGAACTATCTAGTCCAATGGGCTCCAGTCTGATGACAGAGTTAGTTAGAATGTCTTTCTCTCTTCTATACATTGAATGGCTTGACCTGATGCTTCTTCTCAATTAAAGGCCTGCTGAGATCAGAGAGGAAGCCATAAGGACCACTCACTACTCCACTTCCCATAACAACATCCCCTTTAATTATTATTGTAACAGGAGAGGAAAAGTTAGTGGAAACTACAGTGTGTGTATTCCAGACTCTCTTGATGGGAGAGCGGAGCAGGGATCTTAGCTCTTAGCTGGTGGGGTAGTAGGTAGGACAGATGCGTGGAGGGGATCAAGCTCTCTTATAATCCCGCTGTCTCTGGTCAGCACGGCAAGCTCTCGTCCCTTGCTCTAGTTCTCTTTCTATGTATATTTTTCTGTTGATCACCTCTTCCTCCCGCCATAACCTTACACCTTCACTTCCTGTATGTCTGCTTCTCTTTTACTTTCTCTCTCCTTCCCTCCATCGTCATGGTGATAACGTAGCCTGTCTCTAACCTCGTAGTGTCCTCTCTGTCTTCTCCTCTCATGACCATTACAGTTCCCTCTCTATTCACTCTCCCTCAGTTCTTCATCCTCTCTGCCCCGCACCCTGTCCCAGTCAGCCTCTCATTATATTCACCCACCAGAATGTGGAACAGCTCCACTTCATGTGAGTAGAAAACCGCAGAGTGTAGTTCTGGCTGGAGAGCTGGGCTGCTTCTTAGCCAGAGAGCTGCTGCTGTGTGTCCGTCTGCAGTCTGCACTCAACCTGACTTCTCTCTGCTCTGACCGACAGACACAAAAAAAAAATCCACCAACCCACACTAGTGGGTCAGCCGGCCTGGTCAGTGACTGCTTCACTTTTCCCCGTGTCTGCTGCATTGCTCTCAGGATGCTGGAACTCGTCCATCAAATTATGAACTGCTTCCTGACAGGGCTGCCAAAAAAACTCAAGTATATATACAGTAGTGATGGACCTGAACTGGAAAACTGTATGAACTGTGTAAGCATCAGCAAGTTTAACAAAAAAGGGAGTCTCATAACAGAGCTGTATGGTTTATCATTCGGTAAGCTACTTAAGCAGTCAGAGATCACTCAAATTACACTAGGGGCCAATTAAATGTGATTATTCTATGGGACTAATTGTGTGACGTCACCATTTTCCGCTACCTGGGTTTAAATACTATCTAAGGTGTTTCAATTACTTTCACAAACATTTCCAAATAAGTTTATTTTCTTCTTCTTTAAAAAAATACAAGTAGTTAAATATTTGGAAATGTACTTGGAAATACACTTGGAAAGTTTTGGCATGTATTTGAAAATACTGAAATACAAAGACAAGTGTATTTTCAAATTTAAATATTGAAATATTCCGATGCATTTGAACCCAGGTCTGTTTGGTCCTAGGGCTTTTTGAAAGGTATTTGAAAAAAAATTCAAATAGTATTTTTTAAGAAAGATTGTTTTTTGTTTTTTACATTCAAATACTTAAAATAGAAGTAGTTGATTTGGCAACATTACTTGAAGAATTCTCAAATACACAGAAAATAAGTATTTCAAATACAAGTACTTAAATAGGCATGTATTTGAACCCAAGTCTGCTGGATTGTTCTGGCAGAGATGGCTCAGCTGTTTTTCACTGGATGTGCTTCTTGTGAAGGTCACACAGTTCATGTTCTATCCAAGATCGGACCACAACGTGTAGCCCATAAAAACCCTGTCCAGACGCCTCCTGCTATCAGACAGGGGATTGGAATGGCGGGCCAGGACCGAGAGGATGGAGAGACCCAGACCCATCCTATTCTGCAATCCTTCAAAAACAAACAAAACTCACACGCACGCACGCACACACTCAGACCTGACCCATACTGCAGTATAACTGACACTACACACACATACGTAATGTCTGTACCTTAGAACTGTGAGTTATAGTATGGCTGTCTCAAATGAAACATGGACGGATACATTTCATAAGGGATGTTTTAGTGTAAGTCCGCTGTGGACTTCAATAAGCCATAGGATCTATCACACTAGAGCCTTCCCAGCTTCCCAGGTTCTGAAAACCATATGTTTCCTCGAGCTTGGTGAGAACGTGGTTGTCCTTTGGTTATTTTGCATACAACTTTCCCACAACCTTCTAGAAATGGTACAGGATACCAAGCTAGCACATAACATTCTAAGATCCGCATGTTTTTAAGTTGGAAATTTCAATACTTCAGCTTGAGGTTTCCTACAGGTTTCCTCATGGTTCTATTTAAAGTCATGTTCTCAGAACGTTAAGAAAACATTCCATAAAAACCATAAGAAAACAGTAACATTCAAAGAACATTATTTAAAAACTTAAACATTCCATTCTCAGCATTAACAAAACTCTATCTTCTATCTTGTTAAGTGTGTTCAGGTGTGTTGGTCTAATGATCCTAATTAGTGGTTTTTTATTTTAATTAAAAAGGGGTCTGTTTGAGTAGACTAAAATGAACAGCATTGTATGAAATGGCATGTTAGCTCCATCCTGGTGGCGCAGTGGCCTAATTCCATGGATGAAAATCGTAAGTTCGAATCTCACTGACGCCGTGCCAGAGTAAAAAAGAAATTTGTTTGCGTGATTAATTCCTAAGCACATGAATTTCCACATGTCCTATCTGTGCTTTGAGTGCAAAACAGTTACACTAAGCTAGCAGTTAAGTCTTTCTTAAACATTCAGTGAAAGTTAAGAATGTTATTCAAAAACCTCCAAATAACTTTTACATTTAGTTCAAAACATTTCCTACATTTAGAAAACGTTCTCAGAACTTTATTTAATTACCTTCAAATAAAATGTTCTCAGAACCTCCCTGCAACCTAAAAATGTATGTTCCCAGGACAGGTGACATTTTTGGTTCTGTTCTCAGAACCTTTAAAAAAAACGTTCTGTTTTACTGGTCGGGAAACTTGTGGTTTCGTTCCCAAAACCAATGGGAAACCAAAAACGAAAGTTCCCACAACTTCCAAGGAACCAAATGTGCTAGCAGGATTTAGTTCTGTACTATTACAGACTGTATGACCACATAACCAGGCCCTCTGCAGTTCATTGCTGATCAGATCCAGATGCCTCACACACACACGCTCTATAACACAGGTCTGAAATACTAACAAGATGGCGCCAACAGACACGGTCGCCCTGTTTCTAGCTCCTAGCCAACATTGCAATATTTTTTGTTTTGTCATTTCTTACATTATTTGCTCAGAATGTTTCTAGTATTACCTATAGTCAAGAATAACAACTTTTGGACGTTAGATCGGCGGTCACTCAACAGAAATTCAACCAGAAATTTGCCTTCCCTGACCTGGATCCTTAGTTTGGACTCCCCGAGACAGCCCTATTCATCTCGGGTACTACATCAAAACGTTAATGCCGGAGAAGAGGGAGCAGAGGTGGGCTTTTGGTCAGGTGGCAAGCAAATCATCTTCCACTTCCGAGTATATTACTCGCTAACGTTCAGTCCCTGGACAATAATGTAGTCGAGCTCAGGTTGAGGATCTCCTTCCAGAGAGACATCAGGGATTGTGCTGTGTTATGGAATTACGGCTCTCTCCAGATATATTGTCCCTGTCATTAAGAACAAAAGAACTCTCTGGGAAAAACTGAGGTTTCTCATGATTAACAACTCCTGTTGTGATTTTGATAACGTACAGGAACTCAAGTTATTTTGATCTCCCGATCTGGAATACCTCACCATCAAATGCATTTCTTCGCAAGAACATTTTCTTTGTTTATTAGCACTGCCGTGTGTATTCCCCCCAAGCAGACACCACAATGGCTCTCAAGGAACTCTACTGGACTTTGTGCAAACTGGAAACTGCATAACCTGAGGTCACATTTATTGTAGCTGGGGACTTTAACAAAGGAAGCCTGAGGAAAAGGCTCCAGAAATTCTGTCAACACATCTCTTGTACTACACGCGGAGAGATCACGCTTGACCAGGCCCTCCGGGTGGCTCAGGCCCCCCCGCCCCCTGGCAAATCAGATCACACCTCCATCCTGCTCCTCCCCACCTATAGGCAGAAACTTAAGGAGGAACTACTCGTGGTAAAGATTGTTCAACGTTTGTCTGACCAATCGGAATCTATGCTTCAAAACTGTTTTGATCACGCAGACTGGGAAATGTTCGAGGTCGCCTCTGGGAATAGTATCGACGACTACACTGACTCGATGACTGGGTTCATCAGGAAGTGCATAGAGGATGTTGTTCCCACAGTGATGATTAGAAATGATCCAAACAAAAAAACATGGATAACATTTGTTCAAAAAGCATTTGTTCAAAACTGAAATCCCGAACCACAGCATTTAACCATGGCAAGGTGACTGAGAACATGAACATTTACAAACAGACCAGTTATGTCCTTCGTAAGGCATTCAAAGAAGCAAAACGATAGCACAGGGACAAAATGTAGTCGCAATTCAAGGCTCAGACACAAGACGCATGTGGCAAGGACTCCAGACAATTGCGGATTATAAACCAGCCTCGTCGCGGACATCGACAACTCACTCCCGGACAAGATGAACACTTTCTTCACCCGCTTTGAGGACAACAACACTAAATCATCTAAGTCAGCCCCCGCCACTCACGAGGACTGTGCACTCCCAAATACTTATTTCCCTCATTATAATGCAAATCATTTTCTAAAATTTTTGACATGCGTTTTTCTGGATTTTTTGTTGTCATTCAGTCTCTCACTGTTCAAATAAACCTACCATTAAAATTATAGACTGATCATTTCTTTGTCAGTGGGCAAACGTACATAATCAGCAGGGGATCAAATACTTTTTCCCCTCACTGTACGTGGCCGACGTAAGACATTCAAGCGAGTTAACCATCGCAAGGCTGCCGGCACAGACGCCATCCCAAGCCACATCCTCAGAGCATGTGCACGCCAGCTGGATGGACTGTTAAAGGACATATTCAGTCCCTCCCTATGCCAGTCTGTTGTCCCCACATTCTTCAAGATGTCCACCATTGTTCCTGTACCAAAGATAGCGAAGGTGTCACGTCCTGGCCAGTATAAGGGTTAATTGTTATTGTAGTTTGGTCAGGACGTGGCAGAGGGTATTTGTTTTATGTGGTTCAGGGTGGTGTGTTAGTTAGGAGGGCGTTTGATTTATTATTTCCGGGTTTTGAGTTATGGTCTATGTTTATGTATTTCTATGTGTAGTCTAGTGAGCGTGTTTCTATGTTGAGTTAATTGGGGTGGACTTCCAATTGAAGGCAGCTGTTTGGTGTTGCCTTTGATTGGAAGTCCTATATTAGTTGGGTGTGTTTGTCTTGTATTTGTGGGAGATTGTTCTTGGATTGCTGTGTTGCCGTCAAAGCCTGTTATTTCGTCGGGCATTGCTTTATTATTTTTGTATATGTGTTTGTTTGGTTTTTTCCCTTCTTTTCCCATAAATAAAGAAGATGAGTATACACATACCTGCTGTGTTTTGGTCCTCCATAACTGACGAAAACCGTGACAGAAGGTAACTGAACTAAATTACTATTGCCTTGTAGCACTCAATTCTGTCACGATGAAGGGTTAAGAGGCTAAAATGTCAACATTTAGATTTCCACCTAAATAGACATACCCAAAAGTAACTGCTATTCATGTGTATATACATGACTCTGACATGCCAAAACTAGGTATGTTTGGAAAGAAGACATCTGCGAGATTATGAGGAAAGGATCAGAAGATAGATAGGAGTTAGATGGTTCAGAAAACACAAAATAACAGTTTTTAATTTATTTTATTTTGAAAGACATCTTTCATTGACAAGCTAAAAGTGAATTATTGATGTCCAGAGCTGGAAACACATCAGATGGCTTCCACATCACGTTAACAATATCAGAAAAAACATGGGATTGATAGACCTAACAATTAGAAATGGGCAGATGTTTTAATAAGTGTCCATAAACCTCTCCAAAGTGGCATATGTCTGTAAATGAGATAATTCCAGTGCTATTACATATTTTTTATCACTAAATGCTATTTGTTCTGTATAAAAACACAATTTCTACCATATCAACCTCACTCCAACATTGTGGTGGAGTTATGTGATATCCAGGGTACATTCAAGTGTCCTTTCAACCTCTCCAAAGTGTCCGAATGTGGTAATTGCAATGTTTTTACACACTGGATGTCCCTAAAAGTTATTGTTCACTATAAAAACAACGTCTCTACAACACCAACCTCTCTCAAACATTGTCGTGGTGTCAGGGGACATACAGGGGATAACCATTTGTTTTTTCAACCTCTCCAAAGTGCCTGAACATTTAGCCTAGGCATGTCAAATGTATTGGTACTACATACAAATGAACTGTTTACAAAAACAATATAAATGAACAGATATACATTACCAGTCAAAAGTTTGGACACACCTACTCATTAAATTTTTTTTCTTTATTTTTACTATTTTATACATTGTAGAATAATAGTGAAGATATCAGAACTATGAAATAACACATATGGAATCATGTAGTAACCAAAAACAAATCAAAATATATGTTATATTTTAGATTCTTCAAAGTAGCCACATTTGGCCTTTTGGCTTGCCAAGAGCTTTGCACACTCTTGGCATTCTCTCAACCAGCTTCACCTGGAATTATTTTCCAACAGTCTTGAAGGAGTTCCCACATATGCTGAGCACTTGTTGACTGCACATGTTGGTTGATTTTCCTTCATTCTGCGGTCCAACTCATCCCAAACCATCTCAATTGGGTTGAGGTCGGGTGATTGTGGAGGTCAGGTCATCTGATGCAGCACTCCATCACTCTCCTTCTTAGTCAAATAGCCCTTACACAGTCTGGAGGTGCTTTGAGTCATTGTCCTGTTGAAAAACAAATGATAGTCCCACTAAGCGCAAACCAGATGGGATGGCGTATCACTGCAGAATGCTGTGGTAGCCATGCTGGTAAAGTGTGTCTTGAATTCTAAATAAATCACTGACAGTGTCACCAGCAAAACACCCCCACACAATCACACCTTCTCCTCCATGCTTCACGGTGGGAACCACATAATCTGTTCACCTACTCCGCGTCTCACAAAAGACACGGCGGTTGGAACCAAAAGTCTCACATTTGGACTCATCAGACCAAAGGACACATTTCCACACATCACTAACATTGAGTGGCTGCTGCCAACATACTGACTCAACTCCAGCCACTTTAAAAATGTTTGACTGGTACTGTACATTAAAACATACATAAAAATGTCTTATCAAACACAAACTTAGTTACACACGTGTCCTTCACTAAAAAAGGTGCAAAAATAGAAATAAGCTGAACTATTTCCAAATGGCATTCGCGTTTGTTTTACATCCCAGGTGTAGATGATTAGATTTCACTTTCACCATACATGCATGTCATGATAGTCTTTGAAGCAGCCCCTCTCTGCCAGGAAACAAAAAAAGCCAACTAGCATTTCGGACAGAAAATCTGTTATTTTTTGTCTTTTGGCATGTGTGTTGGATAGTGGCGCTCACCTTGAGTGGGGGGGGTCTTGTGATGGTTGTGAGGTTGCTTTGGGCCCCCAATTCAGCCATTTCCAACACCAGCTGCTCTCAGAAGGCCAACTGGGAGAGAGTAGTTTGACCATTTGCTTTGGCCATCTGCTTGTGGGGAATGAAAGCATTTACTGTAGCAATGTCCACAAAGTGGTTAAAAAAAGTTTATACCACTTCCTGGTCTGATAGGCTACTACCAGGTAGCCTATCAGAGCATCAGATAAGTTGACACCCCCCATGCTGGCATTGTAGTCCTTCACAGAAACAGGAATGGGGAAATTCTTATTTTTTCACCATCCTTGAGACATGGTTGTTATTCCTTATGCTGGCCTCCCAAGTGGTGCAGCAGACTAAGGCACTGCATTGCCGTGCTAGAGGCGTCACTACAGACCCTGGTACGTTCCCAGGCTGTGTCACAACCGGCCGTGATCAGGAGTCCCAGGCGTCGCACAACTGGTCCAGCATCGTCTGGGGTTAGGGCAGGGGTAGGCTGTCATTGTAAAATAAGAATTTGTTCTTAACTGACTTGCCTAATGAAATAAAAGTTAAATATATAATAATTATGTTGTGTGGGGAGCATGGTTACTTCTCTCGAGTCTTTCCATGTCACAAAAAGCAGCTTGTTAGTCCTGATCCAACGTAGGGTCCCCCTCTCCACTGTTTTTGTCATGTCATTTACCTTGGTCTTGGGGAAACCGATTCTGTTAGGACGAATGATGCCACAAGCCCCTATTTTCTTTTTCAAGAGGTCTATAAAAAGTGGATGTAGAACCATCAGACGAGGTGAGGTTAACATAGCAGTGGCGGGTGAAGACCTTGACATGCAGTCAAAAGTCATCATTCAAATCCTCCACATCCTCCACTCTGTGGTGAATAAAATCAAGGGACATATTCTTGTAAGACACACAGTTGACTCATTTTAGAAAACGACATTACTGTGAAGTAAAAACTCCAAGCCTAAACTTCATCTGTACAGTGACTCACGTAGAAGGTGTGAAGGACACACACAATGCAAACAGTAACACTTTGGAGACAAAGACAGAGGTGAGAACCATAAATTAACAATGGCCATGAGTAGAGGTCGACCGATTAATCGGCATGGCTGATTAATTATGGCCGATTTCAAGGTTTCATAACAATCGGTAATCGGCATTTTTGGGTGCCGATTATGGGCGATTACATTGCATTCCACGAGGAAACTGCGTGGCAGGCTGACCACCTGTTACGCGAGTGCAGCAAGGGGCCAAGGTAAGCTGCTAGCTAGCATTAAACTTACCTTATAAAAATCAATCAATCTTCACATAATCAATAGCTAACTACACATGGTTGATGATATTACTAGGTTAACTAGCTTGTCTTGCGTTGCATATAATCAATGTGGTGCCTGTTAATTTATCATCGAATCACAGCCTACTTCGCCAAACGGGTGATGTTTTAACAAAAGTGCATTCGCGAAAAAAGCACAATCGTTGCACGAATGTACCTAATCATAAACATCAATGCGTTTCTTAAAATCAATACACAGAAGTATATTTTTTAAACCTGCATATTTAGTTAAAATAAATTATTTTTAGCAGCCAATATTAACTAGGGAAATTGTGTCACTTCTCTTGTGTTTATTGCATGCAGAGTCAGGGTATATGCAACAGTTTGGGCTGCCTGGCTCGTTGCAAACTTATTTGCCAGAATTTGACATAATTATTACATAACATTGAAGGTTGTGCAATGTAACAGCAAAATTTAGACTTAGGGTTGCCACCCGTTTGATAAAATACAGAACAGTTCCGTATTTCACTGAAAGAATAAATGTTTTGTTTTCAAAATAATAGTTTCCGGATTTAGCTATATTAATGACCAAAGGTGCGTATTTCTGTGTTCATTATATTATAATTAAGTCTATGATTTGATATTTGATAGAGCAGTCTGACTGAGCGGATATATATATATATATATACACACAAACACACACACACACACACACTCATTAAAATGCAAATCAATTTATAACATTTTTGACATGTATTTTTCTGTTGTTGTTATTCTGTCTCTCACTGTTCAAATAAACCTACCCATTACAATTATAGACTGATCATTTCTTTATCAGTGGGCAAACGTACAAAATCAGCAGGGGATCAAATACTTTTTTCCCTCGCTGTAAGACAGGAGATATACTCCAGATATAAGAGACTGACCCTAGCCCCCGACACATAAACTACTGCAGCATAAATACTGGAGGCTGAGACAGGAGGGGTCGGGAGACATTGTGGCCCCATCCGACGATACCCCCGGACAGGGCCAAACAGGCAGGATATAACCCCACCACTTTGCCAAAGCACAGCCCCCACATCACTAGAGGGATATCTTCACCCACCAACTTACCATCCTGAGACAAGGCCGAGTATAGCCCACAAGATCTCCGCCACGGCACAACCCAAGGTAGATGTAATCTACACCTCAATTAGGCTGATAGAAATCCTAATTTATTTATTTATTTTAAATGTCATTATTTCTATATAGCCTACACTTTCTCATTCTGAACTTCTAACGCGAGTGGGGGGGAGGGTGTGACTTAGAGACAATGATCAAGAGCAGCTGATCATCGATATGACAGTTCCAATGCAGTTACACCTCCGACACTGCCAAAAAACATCAGCTATGTGGGTGTCGGTAATCACTGGTTAACACATTATCTGATCTAGGTCTCTAGGTCTAGGTTTCGGAAATCCCTTGGAGCAAGGTCTGGGGAGGATGTCAGATTCTCTTGGACAAATCGTAAGGAGAACAAAAAAAACATGTTCTGGGGAGGGTCCTCTTCAGACAGACAACTTTCACAACATACCACGAGTTTTGGTAGAGCGGGTTCATGTTTGTGCTCATGTTTAGCTAGGGAAGCAAGCGGATACTTCAGGGACGTCACCGGTGACACACGTCCCATTTTGGACTTGTCTTCTTTGTCCCAACTCACAGCGGAAATTCTACAGACGTGTAAGCTGGAGCATTGGCACGTTGTGGGAGGCAACACGTTTGTCTAGAGAGACTATATGTTTGTCTAGAGAGACTATATGTGTGTCTAGAGAGACTATATGTTTGTCTAGAGAGACTAGATGTTTGTCTAGAGAGACTAGATGTGTGTCTAGAGAGACTAGATGTGTGTCTAGAGAGACTAGATGTGTGTCTAGAGAGACTATATGTTTGTCTAGAGAGACTATATGTTTGTCTAGAGAGACTAGATGTGTGTCTAGAGAGACTAGATGTGTGTCTAGAGAGACTATATGTTTGTCTAGAGAGACTAGATGTTTGTCTAGAGAGGACTATATGTTTGTCTAGAGAGACTATATGTTTGTCTAGAGAGACTATACGTGTGTCTAGAGAGACTATACGTGTGTCTAGAGAGACTATACGTTTGTCTAGAGAGACTATACGTTTGTCTAGAGAGACTAGATGTTTGTCTAGAGAGACTATATGTTTGTCTAGAGAGACTATATGTTTGTCTAGAGAGACTAGATGTTTGTCTAGAGAGACTATATGTTTGTCTAGAGAGACTATACGTGTGTCTAGAGAGACTATACGTTTGTCTAGAGAGACTATACGTTTGTCTAGAGAGACTATACGTTTGTCTAGAGAGACTATACGTGTGTCTAGAGAGACTATACGTGTGTCTAGAGAGACTATACGTTTGTCTAGAGAGACTATACGTGTGTCTAGAGAGACTATACGTTTGTCTAGTCTCAGTATACTTTGGTAGGTACCCTATCAAAGTTTGCCCTTAAATCGAACAGTGCCCTCATAATATATTAAAATGTACACTAATACAGTAGATCTCAGTAGACGAATACTTTACTGACAGTGACAGATTATTTATAAAATCTAAGTGGCTGCTTCTGGACATGTTTGAAGGTTCTTTAGTCTTTTCTCATTTACACAACTATTATTTGAGCCAGTTATATCTCTGTAATTAGTCTCTTGGATCAGCGGTACGTCATTGCGACGTGGGGAGAACGCCAGACTCTAGAACCTGATCTATGTCAGCAGCTGGAATTCCATTTTGATTGGCAGGGACTTTGTTTTCCTCTTTGTTGTGAGTAGGTTTATTTCAGTGATCAGGACAGAAAAATTTGCCACTAAGTTCCTCAGATTTCTCCAAATAAATAAACTATTGCCAACAGTTAGTGCAACTCCAACCAACACTGATGCCACAGAAGGTTTTTAGTATCAAAGTGGAATTTCACAGTATATAAATAGAATCAACCGTATAAAGTTGTATTTATACACAACACATGTTGCTGTGAGTTACTGTAAGAGCCCCCTGCAGGTGTACTTTACTGTAGTGTCCAGTTCATCTGTAGTCCTCTCATCCCTGGTCTGGTCCAGTTGGACCACACGTACAGTGTCTCAGCCATTGTTCTAGGACTGGATGGACTTGTGAAAAATTGGGAGGAAGTTTTCACAGCTATCTGGTGAAGGGGCTCCACTCCTGGGTATGCTACAGCCCATACCCCTCACCATGGCGTTGATGTCTTGGACCAGTAGGACCCAGTGTTTTCATGCACTGTTAGGGCTTCCAGGCTGGGTGAGGTTAACCAAAGGCTTAGGGCTGGTAACTAAAGGGTAAGGGCTGGGTAACTAAAGGATTAGGGCTGGGTAACTAAAGGGTTAAGTCTGGGTAACTAAAGGGTTAAGGCTGGGTAACTAAAGGTTTAGGGATGGGTAACTAAAGGGTTAGGTCTGGGTAACCAAAGGGTTAAGTCTGGGTAACTAAAAGGTTAGGGCTGGGTAACTAAAGGATTAGGGCTGGGTAACTAAAGGGTTAAGTCTGGGTAACTAAAGGGTTAAGGCTGGGTAACTAAAGGTTTAGGGATGGGTAACTAAAGGGTTAGGTCTGGGTAACCAAAGGGTTAAGGCTGGGTAACTAAAGGGTTAGGGCTGGGTAACCAAAGGGTTAGGGATGGGTAACTAACCAAAGGGTTAGGGCTGGGTAACTAACCAAAGGGTTAGGGCTGGGTAAGTAAAGGGTTAATTCTGGGTAACCAAAGGGTTAGGGCTGGGTAACCAAAGCCACTCTGCAGTGAAGAACTCCATATAAACATGGTGATGATTCACAACCTCAGATATGCACACAAACATACAATACGTCCAAAATCATTTATGAATTAGTTTTTTTCAATGTTGACACGAGACAGAGTGTGCGAGATCAGAATCTTTGCAAAGATGTGGATGATCTGGTACACACCGTACAACATGTTGGAAGGACGAATGTTGCCATCATTGTCCAAGTTATGAATAGTGGATATTTGCCTCCCAGGTACCACCACCACAACAGCTCCCAATGCTATTGTAGTCACTGGATGCATATATTTGTGTATATATACAGAATAACACACACACACACACACACACACACCACACACACACACACACACACACACACACACACACACACACACACACACACACACACACACACACACACACGCGCACACAACACACACACCACACACACACACAGTGCTGTAAGACAAGCAGATGTGTCTACCGGTCAAAGGGTGACCACACAGCGAGACATGAGAAAGCGAGACCACCACATCACCGGTAATAGAGATCCTGTACTTCTAAAGCTCCTTCAGAAAGTATTCACACCACTTGACTTATTACACATTTTGTTGTCTTAAAGCCTGAATTAAAAATTGATTAAATATTTTTTTTTCTTCTCATTGATCTACACACAATATCCCATAATGACAAAGTGAAAACATGTTTTTAGGAATTTCTGTAAATGTATTGAAAAATAAATACAGAAATATCTAATTTACATAAATTCACACCCCTGAGTCAATACTTTGTAAAAGTACCTTTGGCAATAATTACAGCTGTGAGTCTAAGTTTCTAAGAGCATTCCACACCTGGATTGTGCAACATATTCCCATTATTCTTTTCAAAAATCTTTAAGCTCTCAAATTGATTGTTGATCATTGCTAGACAACCATTTTTCAGGTCTTTCTATACATTTTCAAGTAGATTTAAGTCAAAACTGTAACTCAGACACTCAGGAACATTCACTGTCTTCTTGGTGAGCAACTCCAGTATAAATTTGGCCTTGTCTTTTAGGTTATTGTCCTGCTGAAAGATGAATTAATCTCCTAGTGTCTGGTGAAAAGTACACTCAACCAGGATTTCCTCTAGGATTTTGCCTGTGCTTAGCTTCATTCCATTTATTTTTTTTGCCTGAAAAACTCTCCAGTCCTTAACGACTACAAGCATACCCATAACATGATGCAGCCACCAACTT
Source organism: Salmo salar (assembly GCF_965601325.2). Lineage (NCBI taxonomy): Eukaryota > Metazoa > Chordata > Actinopteri > Salmoniformes > Salmonidae > Salmo > Salmo salar. Next base: position 35,024,208 of record NC_138318.1, read on the forward strand.
GCTTCAATATATGGAGTGGTACTCAGTAATGTGTTGTGTTGGATTTGGCCCAAACATAACACTTTATATTCAGGACAAAAAGTTAATTGCTTTGTCACATTTGTTGCAATATTACTTTAGTGCCTTGTTGCAAACAGGATGCATGTTTTTGGAATTGTTTTATTCTGTACAGGCTTCCTTCTTTTCACTCTGTCAATTAGGTTAGTTATGGAGTAACTGAAATGTTGTTGGTCCATCCTCAGTTTTCTCCTATCACAGCCATTAAACTCTCCAGGGCTCTCCAGAGGGTGGTGCGATCTGCACAACGCATCACTAGGGGAAAATGACCTGCCCTCCAGGACACCTACAGCACCCAATGTCACAGGAAGGCCAAAAAGATCATCAAGGACAACAACCCCCCGAGCCACGGCCTGTTCACCCAGCTACCATCCAGAAGGCGAGGTCAGTACAGGTGCATCAAAACTGGGACCGAGAGACTGAAAAACAGCTTCTATCTCAAGGCCATTAGACTGTTAAACAGACATCACTAACACAGAGAGGCTGCTGTCTACATACAGACTTGAAATCATTGGCCACTTTAATAAATAGATCACTAGTCACATTAATAATGTTTACATATCTTGCATTACTTATCCCATATGTACTGTATATGTGTATTCTATACCATCTACTGCATCTTGCCTATGCCACTCGCTCATCGTTTATCCATATATTTATATGTATATATATTAGATTTGTGTGTATTAGGTAGTTGTTGTGGAATTGTTCGATATTACTTGTTAGATATTACTGCACTGTCAGAACTAGAAACGCAAGCATTTCGCTACACTCGCAATAACATCTGCTAACCATGTGTATGTGACCAATAACATCTGCTAACCATGTGTATGTGACCAATAAAATTTTATTTGATTTGAACTCTGTAACGGTTTTAAAGTCACCATTGGCCTCATGGTGAAATCCCTGAGCGGTTCCCTTCCTCTCCGGCAACTGAGTTAGGAAGGACGCCTGTATCTTTGTAGTGACTGGGTGTATTGATACACCATCCAAAGTGTAATTAATAACTTCACCATGCTCAAAGGGGTATTTAATGTCTGCTTTTACATTTATTTACCCATCTACCATTAGGTGCCTTTCTTTGCCAGGCAATGGAAAACCTCCCTGGTCTTTGTGGTTGAATCTGTGCTTGAAATTCACTGCTTGACTGAGGAACCTTACAGTTAATTGTTTGTGTGGGGTACAGAGATGAGGTAGTCATTCAAAAATCCTGTTAAACACTATTATTGCACACAGAGTGATTCCATGCAACATGTTATGTGACTTGTTAAGCACATTTTTACTCCTGAACTTAATTAGCCTTGCAATAACAATGGGGTTGAATACTTATTGACTCAAGACATTTTGGCTTTTCATTTTTTATTAATTTGTAAAAAAAAAAATATATGAAAAACATAATTCCACTTTGACCATATGGGGTATTGTGTGCAGGCCAGTGACAAAACATCTAAACTAATCAATTTCAAATTAAGGCTGTAACACAACAAAAAGTGAGAAAAGTCAAGGGGTGTGAATACTTCCTGAAGGCACTTTATATGCTCAATGTAATTATATGGGTTTACTTTTAAAACTTTGTGACATGTGCTGATGTTCAAAAGGCCTTTATAAATACATTTGATTGATTGATTGAATTTGATTGTCTACTTGACATGGGGGTTATGCGTTCAGCAAACTAGGTCATATAATCATCATATCCACCATGCTGATGATTTTACATAAGATTTGAAGTGAATTTACAGGTTTGTGGCATGAACAAGTCTCAATCAGCCTTTAAAGACCATGTACTGACTTTTCATCAGAATGTCCTGCTGTGTTTAGGGTTACAATAGACTGTTCAAATTGTCTGGAAATGTATACAAGCTCTCATGGCAAGTTATTATGTAATCATTCTACAGGGGAAGACAAATATACTTCACAATGGAATAAAATGGAGCAGAAGGTTCTCTTTTCTCTTTTCAATACTGGTTGAATGGCTAGTTTTACCCTGTAGGCACCTGCCACTTGCCACAGGTGAGATGAGTTACACATAAACGAGAATCACTTTCCTCCAACAAAATTAATTAGAAGTTTGAATAATTTGGCTTTGAAGTGAAACATCTCCATTGCATTTAATTTCATTTCATTGGTCCTGTTCAGTTGTAACATGTTACGACTAAAGGTGTTTTCAATTTCTACTTCTTTGATAAGTAATAGTGAATTGTGCTAGGCAGGGTGCCAATATATTACGCATCTGTAAATGCAAACACCGGGAAAAGACTTTATTTAAAAAGTCATTAAATTAGTAGACAGACACATTTTCGCTGATGGTTACACATGCACACATACTCGCAAGTACGCATTCACACACGCACGCATGCACGCACGCACGCACGCACACACACACACACACACACACACACACACACACACACACACACACACACACACACACACACACACACACACACACACACACAGTGCTGTAGGATATCCTGCTTCCTGTGTGTAGCCTTCCACTCATCCTCTCCTCATATCATCTCCTGCTCTCCTCCTCTCCTCCCCTCCTTCTCTCCTCCTCCTCTCCTTCTCTACTCCCCTCCTCCTCCTCTACTCCCCTCCTCCTCCTCCCTTCCTCTCCTTCTCTCCTCTCCTCTCCTCCTCCTCTCCTCCTCCTCTCTTCCTCTCCTTCTCTCCTCTCCCCCTCATCTCCTCCTTCTCTCCTCCTCTCCTCCACTCCTTTCCTCCTCTCCTCCTCCTCTCCTCCTCTTCTTCCCTCATCTCCTTCCCTCATCTCCTCCTCTAATTCACTCCTTCTCTCCCCTCATCTTCTCCTCTCCTTCTCTCCTCCTCTCCTTCCCCTCATCTCCATCCCTCATCTCCTCCTCTCCTCATCTCTTTCATTCCTTCCCTCCACTCCTCCTCTCCTCCCCTACTCCTCTACTCCTTCCCTCCTCTTCTTCTCTCCTTCCCTCCTCTCCTCATGTCCTCCTCCCCTTCTCTCCCCTCCTCCTCTCCTCATATCATCTCCTCCTCTCCTCCCCTCCTTCTCTTCTCCTCCTCTCCTCCCCTCCTCCTCCTCTCTTCCTCTTCTCCTCTCCTCTCCTCCTCATCTCCTCCTTCTCTCCTTCTCTCCTCCTCTCCTTCTCTCCTCATCTCCTCTCCTCCCTCCTACTCTCTTCCTCCTCTCCTCTCCTCTCCTCTCCTCCTCTCCTTCTCGCTTCTCCTCCTCCTCTCCTCCTCTTTCTCTCCTCCTCTACTTCTCTCCTGTCCTCCCCTCCTCTTCTCCTCCTCTCCTCCTCCTCTCCTCCTATTCTCCTCTCTTCTCCTCCTCTCCTCCTCTACTTCTCTCATCTCCTTTTTCTCTCCTTTCCTCCTTTCCTCATCTCCTCATCTCCTCCTTCTCTCCTTCTCTCCTCCCCTCTCCTTCTCCTCTCGTTCTCTCCTCTTCTCTTCCCCTCTCCTTCTCCTCTCCTCTTCTCCTCTCCTCCTCTCCTTCTCTTCGTCCCTCCTCTCCTCCTCTTCTCCTCTCATGTCCTGTATACAAAGTAAATGCACGAATGGCACATCCAATTCATCACGGTATCGTGCAACCCAAGTGAAACTGTTGACAGGCTCTGGGGTTGAGCAGAGTGCTCCTCTCAGGAAGTAGGGCTCCGTCCCAAACAGAATATGTGAGTGGAGTTGAGAGGTCGGAAATCCCGCTCATCACGCATGGAGCCATTCTGGCGGTCCACTTCTTTCCAACCGCTCCGCTAAAAACGGCTCCAAATTCGCTCCATTCATTAAAACCAAACCATCAGCCCCCTCCTGTACTCCCTGTTCACCCATGACTGCGTGGCCACTCACGCCTCCAACTCAATCATCAAGTTTGCAGACGACACAATAGTAATAGGCCTGATTACCAACAATGATGAGACAGCCTACAAGGAGGAGATGAGGGCTCTGGGAGAGTGGTGGCAGGAAAATAATCTCTCACTCGACGTCAACAAAACAAAGGAGCTGATCGTGGACTTCAGGAAACAGCAGAGGGAGTGCGCCTTTATTCCCATCGACGAGACCGCAGTGGAGAAGGTGGAAAGCTTCAAGTTCCTCGGCATACACATCACTGACGATCTGAAATTGTCATCCCACACAGACAGTGTGGTGAAGAAGGCGTAATAGCCTTCTTCAGGAGGCTGAAGAAATGTGGCTTGTCATCTAACACCCACTTTTACAGATGCACCATTGAGAGCATCCTGTTGGGCTGTATCACCGCTTGGTACGGCAATTGTACCACCCACAAACGCAGGGCTCTCCAGAGGGTGGTGTGGTCTGCCAAACGCATCACCGTGGGCAAACTACCTGCCCTCCAGGACACCTACAGCACCCAATGTCACAGGAAGGCAAAAAAGATCATCAAGGACATCAACCACCTGAGCCACTGCCTGTTCACCCCGCTATCATCCAGCAGGCGAGGTCAGTACAGGTTCATTAAAGCTGGGACCGAGAGACTGAAAAACAGCTTCTATCTCAAGGCCATCAGACTGTTAAATAACTATCACTAGCCGGCTTCCACCCAGTTACTCAACCCTGCACCTTAGAAGCTGGAACACTAATCACTTTTAATAATATTTACTTACTGCTTTACTCATCTCATATGTATATTCTGTATTCTATTCTGCTATATTTTAGACAATGCCACTCCGACATTGCTTGATTTAATATTTACATATTTCTTAATTCCATTATTTTACTTTTAGATTTGTGTGTATTGTTGTAAGTCGTTTTTTAGATACTACTGCACTGTTAGATCCTACTGCACTGTTGGAGCTAGGAACACAAGCATTTCGCTACACGCACAATAACATTTGATAAATATGTGTATGTGACCAATAACATCTGCTAAATATGTGTATGTGACCTATAACATCTGTTAAATATGTGTATGTGACCTATTCAATTTGATTTGATTTAATATGATTTGAATGAAAACTATTATAATTAAAAACAGGAAAAGGTGACTGTAAGAAGTGTTCATCATTGAACAGTGAGAGACAGAATAACAACCAAAAAAATCCAGAAAAACGCACGTCAAAAATGTTATAAAAGGATTTGCATTTTAATGAGGGAAATAAGTATTTGACCCCCCTGCAAAACATGACTTAGTACTTGGTGGCAAAACCCTTGTTGGCAATCACAGAGGTCAGATGTTTCTTGTAGTTGGCCACCAGGTTTGCACACATCTCAGGAGGGATTTTGTCCCACTCCTCTTTGCAGATCTTCTCCAAGTCATTAACCTGTTAGGGCTAGGGGGCAGTATTGACACGGCCAGATAAAAAACGTACCCGGTTTAATCTGGTTACTACTCCTGCCCAGTAACTAGAATATGCATATAATTATTGGCTTTGGATAGAAAACACCCTAAAGTTTCTAAAACTGTTTGAATGGTGTCTGTGAGTATAACAGAACTCATATGGCAGGCAAAAACCTGAGAAGATTCTGAACAGGAAGTGGCCTGTCTGAAGAGTTGTTGTTCATTTTGGCTCTTTTTATTGAAGACTGAGGATCTTTGCTGTAACGTGACACTTCCTACGGCTCCCATAGGCTCTCAGAGCCCGGGAAAAAGCTGAATGATATCGAGGCAGCCCCAGGCTGAAGCACATCGCGTTTGGATAGCGGCTGGTCAGAGTACTCTGAGACTCAGGCTCATGCACGAGGGCACCAGATGTTTTTATTTTCTCTCTCTTTGTACGTATACACGCTTTCCCGGTCGGAATATTATCACTTTTTTACGAGAAAAATGGCATAAAAATTGATTTTAAACAGCGGTTGACATGCTTCGAAGTACGGTAATGGAATATTTAGACATTTTTTGTCACGAAATGCGCCATGCTCGTCACCCTTATTTACCCTTTCGGATAGTGTCTTGAACGCACGAACAAAACGCCGCTATTTGGATATAACAATGGATTATTTGGGACCAAACCAACATTTGTTATTGAAGTAGAAGTCCTGGGAGTGCATTCTGACGAAGAACAGCAAAGGTAATACCATTTTTGTTATAGTAAATCTGACTTTGGTGAGTGCTAAACTTGCTGGCTGTCTAAATAGCTAGCCCTGTGATGCCGGGCTATCTACTTAGAATATTGCAAAATGTGCTTTCACCGAAAAGCTATTTTAAAATCGGGCATATCGAGTGCATAGAGGAGTTCTGTATCTATAATTCTTAAAATAATTGTTATGTTTTTTGTGAACGTTTATAGTGAGTAATTTAGTAAATTCACCGGCAGTGTTCGGTCGGAATGCTAGTCACATGCTAGTCACATGCTAATGTAAAAAGCTGGTTTTTGATATAAATATGAACTTGATTGAACAAAACATGCATGTATTGTATAACATAATGTCCTAGGGTTGTCATCTGATGAAGATCATCAAAGGTTAGTGCTGCATTTAGCTGTGGTTTGGGTTTATGTGACATTATATGCTAGCTTGAAAAATGGGTGTCTGATTATTTCTGGCTGGGTACTCTGCTGACATAATCTAATGTTTTGCTTTTGTTGTAAAGCCTTTTTGAAATCGGACAGTGTAGTTAGATTAACCTGTTATGGCTAGGGGGCAGTATTTTCACAGACGGATAAAAAACGTACCCGATTTAATCTGATTATTACTCCTGCCCAGAAACTAGAATATGCATATAATTATTAGCTTTGGATAGAAAACACTCCAAAGTTTCTAAAACTGTTTGAATGGTGTCTGTGAGTATAACAGAACTAATTTGGCAGGCCAAAACCTGAGAAGATTCCATGCAGCAAGTGCCCTGTCTGACAATTTCTTGCCCTTCTTGATTATCTCTATCCCTTACAGAGGATCTCTGCTGTTACGTGACACTTCCTACGGCTCCCATGGGCTCTCAGAAGGCGGCAAAAAGCTGAATCGTGGCTTTGCAGGCTCTGGCTGAAAAAAAGTAGCGCGTTTGGATAGTGGCTGGTCACAGTACTGTGAGACTCAGGCGCGTGCCCGAGTCGACCCCATGCTTTGTTTTCTTTCGTCTGTTTACCTAAACGCAGATTCCCGGTCGGAATATTATCACTTTTTTATGAGAAAAATGGCATAAAAATTGATTTAAACAGCGGTTGACATGCTTCGAAGTACGGTAATGGAATATTTAGAAATCTTTTGTCACGAAATGCGCCATGCTCGTGACCCTTATTTACACTTCGGATAGTGTCTTGAACGCACGAACAAAACGCCGCTATTTGGATATAACTATGGATTATTTTGAACCAAACCAACATTTGTTATTGAAGTAGCAGTCCTGGGAGTGCATTCTGACGACGAACACCAAAGGTAATCAAACTTTTCTAATAGTAAATCTGACTTTGGTCAGGGCTAAACTTGGTGGGTGTCTAAATAGCTAGCCGTGATGGCTGGGCTATCTACTAAGCTGGTTTTTGATATAAATATGAACTTGATTGAACAAAACATGCATGTATTGTATAACATAATGTCCTAGGTGTGTCATCTGATGAAGATCATCAAAGGTTAGTGCTGCATTTAGCTGTGGTTTTGTTTTTTGTGACATATGCTAGCTTGAAAAATGGGTGTCTGATTATTTCTGGCTGGGTACTCTGCTGACATAATCGAATGTTTTGCTTTCGCTGTAAAGCCTTTTTGAAATCGGACAGTGTGGTTAGATAAAGGAGAGTCTTGTCTTTAAAATGCTGTGAAATAGTCATATGTTTGAAAAATTGAAGTTTTTGTATATTTGAGGAATTTGTAATTCGCGCCACGCCTATCATTGGATATTGGAGCAGGTGTTCCGCTAGCGGAACGTCTAGATGTAAGAGGTTAACGAGAGTCTTGTCTTTAAAATGGTGTAAAATAGTCATATGTTTGAAAAATGGAAGTTTTTTCATTTTTGAGGTATTTGAATATCGCGCCACGGGATTACACTGGCTGTTGAGTAGGTGGGACGCAAGCATATAATGTCACAAAAACCAAAACCACAGCTAAATGCAGCACTAACCTTTGATGATCTTCATCAGATGACACTCCTAGGACATTATGTTATACAATACATGCATGTTTTGTTCAATCAAGTTCATATTTATATCAAAAAACAGCTTTTTACATTAGCATGTGACGTTCAGAACTAGCAAACATACCGAAAACTTCCGGTGAATTTACTAAACTACTCACGATAAACGTTCACAAAAAACGTAACAATTATTTTAAGAATTATAGATACAGAACTCCTTTATGCAATCGCGGTGTCCGATTTTAAAATAGCTTTTCGGTGAAAGCACATTTTTCAATATTCTGAGTAGATAGCTCGCCATCACGGGCTAGCTATTTTGACACCCACCAAGTTTGGCACTCACCAAACTCAGATTTACTATAAGAAAAATTGGATTACCTTTGCTGTTCTTCGTCAGAATGCACTCCCAGGACTTCTACTTCATCCACAAATGTTGTTTTGGTTCAAAATAATCCATAGTTATGTTCAAATATCCTCTGTTTTGTTCTTGCCTTCAAGACACTATCCGAACAGTGACGCGCGGACGCGTATCGTGACAAAAAATTTCAAAATATTCCATTACCGTACTTCGAAGCATGTCAAACGCTGTTTAAAATAAATTTTTATGCGATTTTTCTCGTAAAATAGCGATAATATTCCGACCGGGAGACGTCTTTTTCGTTCAAAGACTGAAAATCTAAAATGGACTCTTCACGTGCACGCGCGCGCCCGTCTCATTGTTCTCAGATCGACCACTATCCAAATGCGCTACTGTTTTTCAGCCAGGGACAGCAAAGTTATCATTCAATGTTCTGGCGCCTTCTGAGAGCCTATGGGAGCCTTAGAAAGTGTCATGTTACAGCAGAGATCCTCTGTTTTCAATATATATAGAAGGCCAAGAAATGGTCAGAGAGGGCGCTTCCTGTACAGAATCTTCTCAGGTTTTGGCCTGCCATATGAGTTCTGTTATACTCACAGACACCATTCAAACAGTTTTAGAAACTTTAGGGTGTTTCCTATCCAAATCAAACAATTATATGCATATTCTAGTTTCTGGGCAGTAGTAATAACGCGATTTAATCGGGTACGTTTTTTATCCGGATGTGAAAATACTGCCCCCTACCCTAGAGAGGATAAAAGACACCTTGGAGCCAGAAATCTTTCTGATTGAGAGGGGGTCAAATACTTATTTCCCTCAATAAAATGCTAATCAGTTTATAACATTTTTGACATGCGTTTTTCTCAATATTTTTGTTGTTATTCTGTCTCTCACTGTTCAAATAAACCTACCATTAAAATTATAGACTGATCCTTTCTTTATCAGTGGGCAAACGTACAAAATCAGCAAGGGATCAAATACTTTTTTCCCTCACTGTAGGTCAGGAGCCAGACAGGTAGCCTAAGAAGAATTTTTTAGGCTATATTATTTCAATTATTTCAAGGCCAAAGCGTACAAAGAAATACATTGTGAAGCATTTGCGAGTGGGAGGCAGGCAGGAACATTTAGCACTCAGCATTTAAACAACGTTTTGTTGTATTAAATCATTATAGTCTATAAATTGGACACACAGGCTGTGACTTACTTAGAATTTAACAAAAAATTCCTTATTAGGCTCAGTCTACAGTGCTTTTGAATTCATTTTTAGAAATATGAGCTTGGCCAGAGTCTGTGGCTTCAGGCTCCTGTGCTAGTGCCTGGAGAGCAGGCCAGCAGTGGAGAATATCCTCTCTGCTCCTGCAGGGCCACTGGGGATGATAAACACCCTTCGGGCCACTCTTGCAGGGCCACTGGGGATGTTCAACACCCTTCGGGCCACTCTTGCAGGGCCACTGGGGATGTTCAACACCCTTCGGGCCATTCTTGCCGGGCCACTGGGGATGTTCAACACCCTTCGGGCCATTCTTGCCGGGCCACTGGGGATGTTCAACACCCTTCGGGCCACTCTTGCAGGGCCACTGGGGATGTTCAACACCCTTCGGGCCACTCTTGCCGGGCCACTGGGGATGTTCAACACCCTTCAGGCCACTCTTGCCGGGCCACTGGGGATGTTCAACACCCTTCGGGCCATGCTTGCCCAGCCACTGGGGATTTTCAATACCCTTCGGGCCACTCTTGCCGGGCCACTGCGGATGATCAACACCCTTCGGGCCACGCTTGCCGGGCCACTGGGGATGTTCAACCCCCTTCGGGCCACTCTTGCCGGGCCACTGGGGATGTTCAACACCCTTCGGGCCACTGGGGATGTTCAACACCCTTCGGGCCACTCTTGCAGGGCCACTGGGGATGTTCAACACCCTTCGGGCCACTCTTGCCGGGCCACTGGGGATGATCAACACCCTTAGGGCCACTGGGGATGTTCAACACCCTCCGGGCCACTCTTGCAGGGCCACTGGGGATGTTCAACACCCTTCGGGCCACTGTTGCAGGGCCACTGGGGATGTTCAACACCCTTCGGGCCACTCTTGCAGGGCCACTGGGGATGTTCAACACCCTTCGGGCCACTCTTGCCGGGCCACTGGGGATGTTCAACACCCTTCGGGCCACTCTTGCCGGGCCACTGGGGATGTTCAACACCCTTCGGGCCACTGGGGATGTTCAACACCCTTCGGGCCACTCTTGAGTTTGAGTTTATTTTATTTTTACAGGGACAGTGCACATTAATCAACGTTTCAGTAAAAGTGCCGGTTTTAGCCAGCCGGCTAATTTTCAACCGCAGTCCCTGGGCAGGTTATTAAAAACAATTACAATATAGACAATCATTGAACAGTGAGCACACGCAGAGTAACATAGGACAAGCAAGACATAGCATACAGACAGAGCAACATAGGACAAGCAAGATGTATCATACAGACAGAGCAACATAGAACAAAAAGCAACAAGACAAAATCCATAAAAACTACAAAGTGTTTCCATACCTCACAAGCTCCAGACAACAGATAACATGGAAAGCGGCAATACACTGCTAGGGATTATGTTCACAAGTCTGATTGACCTTTAGCCATGTCTTCATGCTTTTTGTGAAAGTGTGATATCCTCTTGAGGATACCCTAGGATAGGGGGCGCCACAGCGCATTTTGAAAAAAAATCGTTCCCATTTTCAACGGCCTACTAATCAAACTCAGAAGCTAGGGCATGCATATACTTATTATATATGGATAGAAAACACCCTAAAGTTTCTAAAACTGTTTGAATGGTGTCTGTGAGTATAACAGAACTCAAATGGCAGTCAAAACCCCGAGACCGATTGAAACAGGAAGTGGAATTCAGAATTGTGGACTCGACTTCTCATCTTTCCCTATAAATCACACCGTTAACCATGGTTCAGTGAGCACTTCCTATTGCTTCCACTAGATGTCGCCAGTCTTTTCACAGTGGTTTGAGCCTTATACAGTCGAAACTTAGTGAATGAGAGTCATTGGAAATTGGTCACAGGGGATGGGCCATCACCATTATGACGCCGGCGGCCATGTCTACCCCCACCTTTGGAAACGGTTTTAAAGGCAATGAAATCATCCCCCTCGAATCTTATTGGCTCTCTTGGTGTTACAGGCCCTAAAGATTAATGTTTTACAACGTTTGACATGTTTGCACGAACCTACAGGCGGGAGAATCTCATTTTATCCGGAACTTCAGCCCTGCGCTTGGAGAGAGCCCTAGGACGCGCTACCAACAGCAGGCTAATGGAACGTGAAGTATGGACTTTTTCGACCGAAAATACATCTGTTGTGGACCTGGGATGCTTTCTGATGAAGACAACTAAAGGTAGGCGATTATTGACAATATTATACAAGATGAGATGTGACATGCGATTGTTCCAAGATGGCGCCGAGCTCTGTATATTAGCTCATTTTCTGAGTATCGCATCTCCTTTTATCGCAAAGTGTGATTACCCAGTAAAGTTAATTTAAAATCTGGTATGACAGGTGTTCTCAAGAGATATTCATCTATAAATGTTAGATTGACAATATAAATTTAAAAAATCGTTATCGGATAGTAATTTAGGGAATTGTAGCATTGTTTACCGGGACGCATTTGAGGGGAAATTATTTAGTCAACGTCAGACGCCGATGTAAAATGCTGTTTTTATATATAAATATGACCTTTATTGAACAAAAGAATGCATGCATTGTATAACATGATGTCCTAGGTGTGTCATCTGATGAAGTTTGTAAAAGGTTAGTGCTGCATTTAGCTGTTTTTTGATTATATGTGATGCAAGTGGTTGGTCGGAAAATGGCTATGAAGCTGCTTTTTACGATGGACTCATCTAACATAATCTAATGATTTGCTTTTCCTGTAAAACCTTTTTGAAATCGGACGACGTGGGTCGATTCAGGAGAGGTGTATCTATAAAAAAAATATATATATATAAATTTTTTTTGTTTTAAATTATGATTTTTTTTATGCTAATTGGCGATATGATTTTTCGTTGGATTTTGATCCCGCTGACGGGATGAGACGCTGGAGAGGATATGTGGTGCAGTTATGTGTGTCTGATGGCAGTGTATTCCAGACATGGGAAGCTCTCACAGAGAAAGCAGATTTACTAAAGGTGCTTTTCCTTAAGGGAACTATACAGTCACCTCTCATGGCAGACCTTGTGGATCTGCTGCCATATGTTTGGGTTTTCTGTTTTACAAAAATACTGAGTGGAGGGGGAGCTAGGCCATTTAGGATCTTGAATACAAGACATGCGTCGGTGTATTGCACAAGATTTTCCCAACTCAGGAGCTCATGCTTTCTGAGGATGTAACAGTGATGATGGCTATTGGGCTTTCTTGCCGGGCCACTGGGGATGATAAACACCCTTCGGGCCACTCTTGCCGGGCCACTGGGGATGATCAACACCCTTCGGGCCACTCTTGCCGGGCCACTGGGGATGTTCAACACCCTTCGGGCCACTCTTGCCAAGCCACTGGGGATGATCAACACCCTTCGGGCCACTCTTGCCGGGCCACTGGGGATGTTCAACACCCTTCGGGCCACTCTTGCCGGGCCACTGGGGATGTTCAACACCTTTCGGGCCACTGGGGATGTTCAACACCCTTCGGGCCACTGGGGATGTTCAACACCCTTCGGGCCACTGGGGATGTTCAACACCCTTCGGGCCACTGGGGATGTTCAACACCCTTCGGGCCACTGGGGATGTTCAACACCCTTAGGGCCACTGGGGATGTTCAACACCCTTAGGGCCACTGGGGATGTTCAACACCCTTCGGGCCACTGGGGATGTTCAACACCCTTAGGGCCACTGGGGATGTTCAACACCCATCGGGCCACTGGGGATGTTCAACTGGGGATGTTTATCCGACTGGATAAAAATATATATATTTATATATGTCCCCCCCCACTTCTAGAATCAAAGTTGCAGCCCTGATTTAAATACTTAGCATAGTAGATGACAGTAGCTAAAGCAAGGGGCTATAGCAGCACACAAGTAGACTACAAATGTATGCTGGGCCAGGCATGCCCTGAGCCCATGAAATGAGCGGTACTGGAGTGAAATTGGAGAAGGCGAGAAGGCCTACACTCCAGCCTTTGTGAAACTCACTCCACGTCTCCAGTCAAATTGGGCATGCTCCACTCCTCCCTCCACTCCAGCTCTGCTCCGCTCACATCCCCTGCGTCCCAAATGGCACCCTATTCCGTATATAGTGCACTAAATTTGACCAGAGCCCGTATGGGTCCTGGTTAAAAGTATATAGTGTATATGGGCGTCCAAAATGGAACCCTATTCCCTATGTAGTGCACTACTTTTGACCATGACCCATAGGGCTCTGTAGGGAATAGGGTGCCAATTTCAAATGCAACCTAGGACCTCTGTATGACTGCTGTGCTCTCTGCTCAGACCTCAAGCTCTGTCTGGTCTGCATGCAAAAAGTTCTGTCTCTCACTTACCCACTAGTAATCCCTCACAGCCGACACCAGTCACAAGGAGAACTGTGATAGAGACATATCTAGTGTCCTGCCAGAACTAAAAAGCTCTGATCGGACCTGCTAAAATCAAGGGGAAAAGTGTGTGTGTGTGTGTGTATCTCTACTGTCCGGTCCTGCCTTCCTTTTTTAATAAATGCAGTTAAAACAAACATTGGTATGAAGTTTGAACTTTATGGGTGCATTTTTCATTTTTTTCCCCCTTTCATGTCTCGATCCTCTCACAATTTTCCCCTTCTTCTACTTGATCTGAATAATTTCTCCTGTTTCTTTTTCCTGTTTGGATCTCTGATTGAGATGGCGTCGGAGGGGATGGCTGCCGTTTTATGGGCTCCTAACCAACTGTGCTATTTTGTTAGTTTTTTCAAATTGTTTGTAACTTATTTTGCACATAATGTTGCTGCTACCGTCTTTCATGACCGAAAAGAGCTTCTGGACTTCAGAACAGAGATTACTCACCTTGAACTGGACATGGAATTTTTCTTCATGTGTCGGACGAGAGGGATTTGCTCCAGACACCTGACAAGGCCCTCATCCCTGTCATTCGCAGGAGAAAGAGACGGAGATATCGCGGAAGGAGGTCAGGATGCCTTGTAAGGCTCTGCCGACGAATGGCTAATCTGCCTTTACCATCGGTACTATAGGCCAACGTACAATCATTGGATAATAAAGTGGATGAACAACAAGCACGTATATACTACCAACGTGACATACAAAACTGTAATATCTTATTTTCAATGAGTCGTGGCTGAATGACGACATGAATAACATGCAGCTGGCGGGTTATACACTGTATCGGCAGGATAGAACAGCAGCCTCTGGTAAGGCAAGGGGTGGGGGTCTACGTATATTTATAAACAACAGCTGGTGCATGATATCTAAGGAAGTCTCAAGGTTTTGCTCACCTGAGGTAGAGCATCTCATGATAAGCTGCAGACCTAGAGAGTTTTCATCTATAGTCTTCGTAGCTGTCTACATACCACCACAAACCGATGCTGGCACTAAGACCACACTCATTGAGCTGTATACATCAATAAGCAAATAGGAAAAAACTCATCCAGAGGTGGCGCTCCTAGTGGCTGGGGACTTTAATGCAGGGAAACTTAAATCCATTTTACCTAATTTCTACCAGCATGTTAGATGTGCAACCAGAGGGGAAAAAAACTCTAGACTACCTTTACTCCACACACAGAGACACGTACAAAGCTATCCCTCGCCCTCCATTTGGCAAATCTGACCATAATTCTATCCTCCTGATTCCTGCTTACAAGCAAAACTAAAGCAGGAAGCACCAGTGACTCGGCCAATAAGAAAGTGGTCAGATGAAGCAGATGCTAAGCTACAGGACTGTTTCGCTAGCAGAGACTGGAAAATGTTCCGGGATTCTTTCCGATGGCATTGAGGACGACTGTGTGATCACGCTCTCTGTTGCTGATGTGAGTAAGACCTTTAAAACAAGTCAACATTCACAAAGCCGCAGGGCGGATTACCAGGACGTGTACTTCAAGCATGCGCTGACCAACTGGCAAGTGTCTTCACTGATATTTTCAACCTCTCCCTGTTTGAGTCTGTAATACCAACATGTTTCAAGCAGATGCACCATATTCCCTGTGCCCAAGAACACTAAGGTAACCTGCCTAAATGACTACCGACCTGTAGTACTCACGTCTGTAGCTATGAAGTGCTTTGAAAGGCTGGTCATGGGTCACATCAACACCATTATCCCAGACACCCTAAACTCACTCCAATTTGCATACTGCCCCAAAATATCCAGAGATGATGCAATCTCTATTGCACTCAACACTGTCCTTTCACACCTGGACAAAAGGAACACCTATGTGAGAATGCTATTCATTGACTACAGCTCAGCGCTCAACACCATAGTGCCCTAAAAGCTCATCACTAAGCTAAGGCCACTGGGACTAAACACCTCCCTCTGCAACTGTATCCTGGACTTCCTGTGAAAAGTTTTGGCATGGGTCCTCAGATCCTCGAAAAGTTCTACAGCTGCACCATCGAGAGCATCCCAACGGGTTGCATCACTGCCTGGTATGGCAACTGCTCGGCCTCCGACCGCAAGGCACTTACAGAGGGTAGTGCGAACGGCCCAGTACATCACCAGGGCCAAGCTTCCTGCCATCCAAGGCCTCTATACCAGGCGGTGTCAGAGGAAGGCCCTAAAAATTGTCAAAGACTCCAGCCACCCGAGTCATAGACTTTTTTCTCTGCTACCGCACGGTAAGCGGTACCAAGTCTAGGTCCAAGAGTCTTCTAAACAGCTTCTACCCCCAAGCCATGAACAGCTAGTCAAATCATTGCCCCCCCTTTCTATGCTGCTGCTACTCTCTGTTTATTATCTATGCATAGTCCCTTAAATAACTCTACCTTCATGTACATATTTCCTCAATTACCTCGAATAACCGGTGCCCCAGCACATTGACTCTGTACCGGTATCCCCTGTATATAGCCTCGCTATTGTTATTTTACTGCTGCTCTTTAATGATTTGTTACTTTTATTTCTTAGTTTTTACTTATCCATTTATTTTTTACTTAACAGGTATTTTTCTTAAAACTGCATTGCTGGTTAAGGGCTTGTAAGTATGCATTTCTCTGTAAGGTCTACACCTGTTGTATTCGGCGCATGTGACAAATAAAATCTGAATTGATTTGATTTGGTCTGCTGTACTGACCTCTAAAAATGATTCAAGAGTTTTGTTGGAAGCTGTTAGCACTACAGAGGTGGGTGGGTGGTTGGGAGGGAGGGAAGGAGGGAGGGAAGAGCTGAAGCTGTTAGCACTACGGAGGTGAGTACGTAGATGGCCCCGTTCTGTTGTTGCCTGAAATAGAAGTAACAAACATCACTGGTGTGGAAAATGCTTTTTGTCTGCTCTGTTGTGGATACTACATCACCGCACTCCCTCTCTTGCTCTTGGTCCTCCTAATCTTTGTAAGTCACAATGATTATTCACCTGTGTGTTTTATCAGTTTCTGTATAAAAATCAGTTTCTGTATTAAAATCACTGGGAAAGGGGGGGGACATCCCCCCACATTCTGAAATTGCATTTTTATTATTGGAATGCTTTTTGTCTGCTCTCACAAAAAAATGTTTTATCCTACCCAGACACCCAAGAAGAAGTGTTTTAGTGTATGACAAAGGTGCAAAAAAGTAAATTTCCCTTTCCCCTGTTTAAAAAAATGTTCAGTGGAAATAAAGTGAATATGACGAGAGGACCATTTTTCCACAGGGCTATCACACCTGATTTATTTGAGATATTCCTGGAAGGATTGGCACCGCCACCGCAGACTTAACTTACCCACATCAAGGCCGAGCAGCAAGACTTCCTAGCCTCCTTTAACCAAAGACCACGCTAACACCTCAGACAGATCTATGGGCGCCACAGTGTATTTCCAGACATTAACATATCCGCCAGAAGAAACATTATGATTAAAAAGAATAATACAATTGAATAGAAAAAAAACCTGTCAAATTAGAGATGGAATGTCAGTGGTATTTTCCACTATCCCTGTGTGGGAAGAGTTTAAGTGGGGAAAGGACTGTGCCTCTGCAGTAACAAATTGTCTGCCTAATGTTCCTTTCATTTTCTATATCTCTGGATCTATATTGAACAAAAATATAAATGCAACATGCAACAATTTCAAAGATTTTACTGAGTTACAGTTCATATAAGGAAATCAGTCAATTGAGAAATGAATTAGGCCCTATGGATTTCACATGGCTGGGAATACAGATATGCATCTGTTGGTCACAGGTACTTAAAAAAAAAAAAAGTTGGATCAGAAAACCAGTCAGTATCTGGTGTGACCACAATTTGCCTCATGCAGCGTAACACAGAGTTGATCAGGCTGTTGATTGTGGCCTGTGGAAAGTTGTCTCACTCCTCTTCAATGGCCTTGCGAAGTTGCTGGATATTGGCGGGAACTGGACACACTGACGTACACATTGATCCAGAGCATCCCTAACATGCTCAATACCTGACATGTCTGGTGAGTATGCAGGCTATGGAAGAACTGAGACATTTTCAGCTTCCAGGAATTGTGTACAGATCCTTGCAACATGGGGCTGTGCATTATTATGCTGAAACATGAGGTGATGGCAGCGGATGAATGGCACAACAATGGCCCTCAGGATATCGTCACTGTGTCGATAAAATTCAATTGTGTTCGTTTTCCGTAGCTTATGCCTGCCCATACCATAACCCCAGCACCACAATGGTGCACTCTGTTCACAGCATTGGCATCACTTAAACCGCTCGCCCACATGACGCCATACACGTTGTCTGCAGTTGTTAGGCCTGTTGGACGCTTATGTAGAGAAATTAATATTCATTTATCTGGCAACAGTTCTGGTGGACATTCCTGCACTCAGCATGCCAATTGCAAGCTCCCTCAAAACATAAGACATCTGTAACATTGTGTTGTGTGACAAGACTGCACATTTAAGAGTGTCGTTTTATTGTCCCCGGCACAAGGTGCACCTGTGTAACAATCATGCAGTTTAATCAGCTTCTTGATATCCCACACCTGTAAGGCAAAATGTTTATCTTGGCAAAGGAAAAATGTTCACAAACAGGGATGTAAACAAATTTGTGCACAACATTTTTGAGAAATACGTTTTTGTCCTTATGGGAAATTTCTGGGATCTTTTATTTCAGATCATGAAACATGGGACCAACAATTTACATGTTGCTTTTATATTTTTGTTCAGTGCACATTTTACAGTATGTTCTCATTTCATTTTTCACTTTCAAAGCATTCTAGTTTCATTCTACAGCTGGAACATGTATTGTCTTGTCAATCTAAGGTCATTTTCCTTGCAATGCAGTAATGTAATTAGGATGATAAATGGTAATTGCATGAACTCGTTTACACAGAATGTTCAGTCAGTGATAGAAATAGGCCAGGTCAGGGAGAGGGCTGTCTTTAGGCCAGTCAGGGAGAGGTCTGTCTTTAGGCCAGGTCAGGGAGAGGTCTGTCTTTAGGTCAGGTCTGGGAGAGGTCTGTCTTTAGGCCAGGTCAGGGAGAGGACTGTCTGTAGGCCAGGTCAGAGAGAGTTCTGTCTTTAGGTCAGGTCAGGTCAGGGAGAGGTCTGTCTGTAGGCCAGGTCAGGGAGAGGTCTGTCTTTAGGCCAGGTCAGGGAGAGGTCTGTCTTTAGGCCAGTCAGGGAGAGGACTGTCTGTTGGCCAGGTCAGGGAGAGGTCTGTCTTTAGGCCAGGTCTTGGAGAGGTCTGTCTGTAGGCCAGGTCAGGGAGAGAGAGGACTGTCTGTAGGCCAGGTCTGGGAGAGGTCTGTCTGTAGGCCAGGTCAGGGAGAGGTCTGTCTTTAGGTCAGGTCTGGGAGAGGTCTGTCTGTAGGCCAGGTCAGGGAGAGGTCTGTCTGTAGGCCAGGTCAGGGAGAGAGAGGTCTGTCTGTAGGCCAGGTCAGGGAGAGGTCTGTCTTTAGGTCAGGTCTGGGAGAGGCCTTTCTGTAGGACAGGTAAGGGAGAGGTCTGTCTTTAGGCCAGGTATGGGAGAGGTCTGTCTTTAGGTCAGGTCTGGGAGAGGTCTGTCACTAGGCCAAGTCTGGGAGAGGGCTGTCTGTTGGCCAGGTCAGGGAGAACTCTGTCTGTAGGTCAGGTCAGGGAAAGGTCTGTCTGTAGGCCAGGTCAGGGAGAATTCTGTCTTTAGGCCAGGTCAGGGAGAGGTCTGTCTTTAGGCCAGTCAGGGAGAGGACTGTCTGTTGGCCAGGTCAGGGAGAGGTCTGTCTTTAGGCCAGGTCTTGGAGAGGTCTGTCTGTAGGCCAGGTCAGGGAGAGAGAGGACTGTGTGTAGGCCAGGTCTGGGAGAGGTCTGTCTGTAGGCCAGGTCAGGGAGAGGTCTGTCTTTAGGTCAGGTCTGGGAGAGGTCTGTCTGTAGGCCAGGTCAGGGAGAGGTCTGTCTGTAGGCCAGGTCAGGGAGAGAGAGATCTGTCTGTAGGCCAGGTCTGGGAGAGTTCTGTCTGTAGGCCAGGTCTGGGAGAGGACTGTCTTTAGGCCAGGTCAGGGAGAGGGCTGTCTGTAGGCCAGGTCAGGGAGAGGACTGTCTGTAGGCCAGGTCAGGGAGAGAACTGTCTTTAGGCCAGGTCTGGGAGAGAACTGTCTGTAGGTCAGGTCAGGGAGAGAACTGTCTTTAGGCCAGGTCTGGGAGAGAACTGTCTGTAGGTCAGGTCAGGGAGAGGTCTGTCTTTAGGCCAGGTCTGGGAGAGGACTGTCTGTAGGTCAGGTCAGGGAGAGGTCTGTCTTTAGGCCAGGTCAGGGAGAGAACTGTCTTTAAGTGAGGGAGAGGTCTGTCTGTAGGCCAGGTCGGGAGAGGTCTGTCTGTAGGTCAGGTCTGGTCTGGGAGAGGACTGTCTGAAGGCCAGGTCAGGGAGAGTTATGTCTTTAGGCCAGGTCAGGGAGAGGTCTGTCTTTAGGTCAGGTCTGGGAGAGGACTTTCTGTAGGACAGGTAAGGGAGAGGTCTGTCTTTAGGCCAGGTCAGGGAGAGGTCTGTCTTTAGGCCAGGTCAGGGAGAGAACTGTCTTTAGGCCAGGTCTGGGAGAGAACTGTCTTTAGGCCAGGTCAGGGAGAGAACTGTCTTTAAGTGAGGGAGAGGTCTGTCTGTAGGCCAGGTCGGGAGAGGTCTGTCTGTAGGTCAGGTCTGGTCTGGGAGAGGACTGTCTGAAGGCCAGGTCAGGGAGAGTTATGTCTTTAGGCCAGGTCAGGGAGAGGACTTTCTGTAGGACAGGTAAGGGAGAGGTCTGTCTTTAGGCCAGGTATGGGAGAGGTCTGTCTGTAGGCCAGGTCCGGGAGAGGACTGTCTGTCGGCTAGGTCAGGGAGAGGTCTGTCTGTAGGCCAGGTCAGGGAGAGGTCTGTCTGGACAAGTCATGACGTTCTCAACAATTCTATTTAAAGGACATTTCCTGGGACCTGAGTAATGTTCTTTGCTAATCCAGCTCAGAAGTTATCAATCTCTTCAGTCACACAAACAGGGGTGTTAAAAAACGTGTGTCCTGTCATCAAACTAGACTTTTCTTATTTTGTTTTAGTAACGAAACGCAATGTTACGAGAATGAAAATAAAAGGGAATAGAAGGGGGCCGCTTCCCGACATGCGTTGTTATAATTTATATTCACAATCTACAGTAATCCCTGTCTATAAGTTACCACATCACTGAAGTAAGAATGAATGGTGCTCGTCTTGGGGGAGTGTGTGTGAGAGAGTCCTATTCCTCCCAGCTCTTCTCACTTGGAGATATGTCATTACTAAGCCATCTTCGACCTCATCTGACATCTTTAGCAGAGGGTTGATTTACACAACTGTGGGAAGCATTGGAGTGAACGTGGGCCAGCATCCCTGTGGTACGTTTCCGACAACTTGTAGAATCCATGCCGCGAACAAATTGAGGCTGTTCTGAGGGCAAAAAGGGGGGAGGGGAGGGGGGGTGCAACTTAATATTGGGAAAGTGTTCTTAATGTTTTGTACACTCAATGTATTGTATTTCAGGATGTTGTGTATCCCTGGAAATAATCAGAATTAATGTAAACATCACAGTTTTGAAAACATAGCTTGCCCAATAAAAGTGGTCTCTGGCACAACTCACTCCGGCTATGAGGGAAAGTTGAGCCACGGGACAGGGTAAGTTATGCCGCCTAAAAATGTCTAGTTTTTCCGTTGTTTTTTTTTTACCGCTTTTTGCTACATATGCATTCGTTTTACCTATACATTTTACATACATGGTACTTGTATATATAACAAAAATACATTACCAAACATAAACTCTTTAATCCCAGCCCTCGGCCACTCTCAGCCCATCCCACCTATCACCATAGACCGCCCTTGTTTGGTTTCCATCTGCCATATATTTTTCAATTGTGCTGTGATATTTTACAAATTTTTTAAAATCTTTCTAATCATATATTATCCACAGATTGTGAGCTAAAGATGAAAACCTTCCCTATGAGTATTATTATATTATTTATTGACTGACTATGTCTTTCCAGATCGCCCAACACTGCTGTTCGTAAGGTTCATTTGAAGTGCATGTTGTGATTTTTTTAACCGTTCCTGAACATGTGACCAGAAACAAGCTACATAGGGGCAATACCAGAATAAATGATCTGTTGATTCTGTCTCTTCGCAACAAAATCAACAGAGCTGAGATTGTTGTATGCCCCATACACTGTACGTAGCATTCTGTTGGTGGCAAGAATTGTATATATAATTTACATTGAAATATTCTAAGTGTTGAGTCAAGTGTAGTTTTTTGTACCAGTTCATAAACCATATGCCATGGAATTGGTACATAGAAAATCTCCTCCCATTTATTTTGCAACCTGTATGGTGCAGCTTTTAACATTTTTGTCCTCAGATGAAACTGGTATATTTTTCTATTTATGCCAGTTCCTTTCAGCCAATTTGTATCTTTAATATATGGCAGGCAAACAAGTTCCCTACCTTTTCCCTTTTCCACTTGCCTCCTCCATTTTTGTGGTAGTGCTGCAATCAGTTGGTTGTAAATTTGGATTGAGCAGATATTCCCATATATTTTCGATAACTGCGTATGTGACGTGACTCTTCCACTTCTATTCATAATATAATTAATAAATATAACTCCATTTAAATAAAAAAAAATCCATAAAAAAAGTGTTTTTATAAATCAATACATTTGAGTTTAACCATAACAGTTGTTGTAATATTTGTTCTATCTTTTCTGGAGGATAAAACTGAAACTGTAACCATCTTTGTATGGCTTGTTTAAGAAAGGACAATACTTTAAACACAATTTCATTTTCAATTAGTCGTAAATGACAAGTCGTAATCTGTATAAAGGCAAAAAAGCCATTTTTAACAAAGGATGAGCCTTTCTTAATAATCTACTGGAGAACCATTTTGGGTTTAAGTATAATTTATGGATGAGTGAAGCTTTTAGTGAGAGGTTTAAAGCTTTAATATTTAATAATTTTAGTCCCCCAAACTCATATTCATTATATAAACAGACACGTTTAATATTGTCTGGCTTAGCATTCCAAATAAAATGAAATATTTTTTGCTCATATGATTTAAAAAAACGAATCTTCTTGAGTAGGGCAATGCCATTAGTAAGTAAGTAAACTGTGATAGGACCAAAGAGTTAATCAATGTAATTTATCCATAAACACACAAGTATTTACCTCTCCATGGTTGAAAAATCTTATTTTTGCTAACTTTCTATTGAAATGAATTGTGGTAAGTTAATTTATATTTTTGAGATGTGAATACCAAGTATGTCTACTTCACCATCAACCCATTTTATTGGTAAACTACAAGGTAGTGTAAACACTGTGTTTTTTAACGATCCAATACATAATATGGGTCACTTGTCATAATTAGGTTTTAGTCCAGAGAGGCTAGAAAAGTGATCAAGATCTTCAATGAGACTGTGCAGGGATTCCAGAAAGTAGAGTCATCAGCATACATTGATACTTTTGTTTTTAAATGTACAGTGGCAAGAAAAAGTATGTGAACCCTTTGGAATGACCTGGATGTCTGCATAAATTTGTCACTGTACATTTAAGTCACAACAATAGGCAAACACAGTCTGGTTAAACTAGTAAGACACAAATTATTGTATTTGTCTTGTCTATATTGAATACATAATTTAAACATGTATGCCTGAGAAGAAAACACTTCAATTTTCTCAACTTGGCATTGACTCAACTTACCCCAAGGCCATTGGCTCAACTAACCCCAAGGCAAACATTTTGACTATATTAGCCCACACAGCTACAAGGATGCACTTTCATGACCCCAATTTATGTATAGAACAATCTTAGAATGATCTATTTGGTTTAGATACAAGAATCATGTAACATAATTAATTCATTTGATTTGGTGAAAATCAGATTTTTGGCCTTAACTTGCTTACCAATTTTTGCATCGGCCTCCATGCGACTGGGCCTCCATGCGTCTGGGCCTCCATGCGACTGGGCCTCCATGCGACTGGGCCTCCATGCGACTGGGCCTCCATGCGACTGGGCCTCCATGCAACTGGGCCTCAATGCAACTGGCCCCACCTCTCACTCTTGTTTCATATCAGCCCTGCTCTGCAGTGATTAGAGATTATACTTCCATCGTTGGGACTGTACCTGCCCCTAATATACCATAAAATCACTTCCTGCATTGTGGTTAACTCACAGAAAATATTTTGTAATGTAATGTTGTTGCTCTTCCCCTTTTCCCAATCCTCCTGGTTACTCTACTCTCTCCGCTATCCCCAAACAGTGTTGTGTTTCGGTGTGATCCCCTGGCTGCGGGTTGGTCCTGTGATTCAGGGGTCTGGCCTGGCCATGTCGCCTGACGTGTGCCGTCCTCTCCTCCTTCCTTCCCTCATTCATTTCAAACTGACCCATTCAATAATGCCCCCCTTCATTCATTTCCATGGTTATGGCTTTATTCATTTCCATGGTTATGGCTTTTGACGATTGCAGAGATCTTCCATGATGTCACGCTGTGTCAGGTGCAGGGGGACAGGGAAACGAGACATGGACACAAGGAGGTGAGACGTCACTGTTCCTGTGCCTTTGTTGGTGAAAAATGGTGGTGGCAGCATCATGCTGTGGGTATGTTTGTCAGAGGCAGGGACTGGGAGACTAGTCAGGATCGAGGGTAAGATGAACGGAGCAAAGTACAGAGAGATCCTTGATGATAACCTACTCCAGAGCGCTCAGGTTCTCAGACTGGGGTGAAGGTTCACCTTCCAACAGGACAACGACCCTAAGAACACAGCCAAGACAACGCAGAAGTGGCTTCGGGACATGCCTCTGAATGTCCTTGAGTGGCCCAGCCAGAGCCCAGACTTGAACCTGATTGATAAAACATCTCTGGAGAGACCTGTACTCGCTGCCCCGACAGGTGATATTCCGCCCCGACAGGTGATATTCCGCCCGCCAGGTGATATTCCGTCCAAATTCCATATGCCATGAGCTCTCAAATCTCGTTCCTTCAGCTACCCAGTGAAAATCTGTTCGGGAACATCGATAGTAACATGTTCCCACAACAAAACATATTTCACTAAACTTTTAACAGCCCATCTGAGCGCTCGAGAAAGGAATATAAGAGAGAGGAGGAGATGGAAACGCATGGTGGTGAGATATCCTGTGTGGCTAAAGGTAACGTGTCACCCAATTAATCATGAAAATATTTTTAAAATGCCATATTACCAGGCTATTCAATATCGAATACAAATTCACTATAATTGTAAGCTAACTGTAAGCCGCCCTGCACAATCGATGAACCAACAGCATCGCCTAGGGCTATATGCTCTCTCCCAGACTTATGGATAGACATCTTGGAGCGTAGCTTAACCATTCCATCCAGTATGCATAATAATACAGTCCACACTCAAGGGCGATTACTTGAATTAGTTTAAGAGTATAGGCTCGACCAATTATGTACCAAAGACATCTTAAATGAGTTTTGTTTTATGTTTCTCTGCCATGCGTAATATAGTGGTAAGAAAAAGTATGTGAAGCCTTTGGAATTACCTGGATTTCTGCATAAATTGGTTATCAAATTTGATCTGATCTTCATCTAAGTCACAACAATAGACAAACATAGTGTCTAGTAACACACAAATTATTGTATTTTTCAAGTCTATATTGAATACATCATTTAAACATTCACAGTGTAGTTTGGAAAAAGCATGTGAACCCCTAGGCTAATGACTTCTCCAAAAGCTAATTGGAGTCAGGAGTCAGCTAACCTGGAGTCCAATCAATAAGACGAGATTGGAGATGTTGGTTAGAGCTGCCTTGCCCTATAAAAAACAACATTTGAGTTTGCTATTCATAAGAAGCATTGCCTGATGTGAACCATGCCTAGAACAAAATAGACCTCAGAAGACCTAAGATTAACAAAGCCTCATAAGCTTATCCATAAGCTCTAATATGGGTGTTTTGAATGAATCATCACCTTAGAAAGTGCTGTCCAATTCGTTGTGTTAGGCTTTGAAACAACATCAACTACCATGTTTTACACCGCTTCAACCTGCTGTTGAACTTCTTTCTTCAAAATGATCATCACAGTGAGGTGAATTTTAAAAGTTCTGTAGGCCTACTGTTTTGATGATACACTACATGACAAACATCTCATTCCAAAATCATGGGCATTAATATGGAGTTGGTCCCCCCTTTGCTGCTATAACAGCCTCCACACTTCCGGGAAAGCTTTCCACTAGATGTTGGAACATTGCTGGGGAAACTTGCTTCCATTCAGTCATAAGAGCATTAGCGAGGTCGGGCACTGATGTTGGGCAAATAGGCCTGGCTCGGAGTTGGCGTTCAATTCATCCCAAAGATGTTCGATGAGGTTGAGTTCAGGGCTTTGTGCAGGCCAGTCAAGTTCTTCCACACCAATCTCAACAAACTATTTCTGTATGGACCTCGCTTTGTGCACAGGGGCTTTGTCATGCTGAAACAGGAAAGGGCCTTCCCCAAACTGATGGCCAAATTTCTTTTATCACAGAATTGTCTAGAATGTCATTGTATGCGGTAGGTTAAGATTTCCCTTCACTGGAACTAAGGGGCTTAGCCCAAACCATGAAAAACAACTCCAGACCATAATTCCTCCTCCACTAAACTGTACAGTCGGCATTATGTATTGGGGCTGGTAGGGTTCTCCTGGCATCCGCCAAACCCACATTCGTCCATCTGACTGCCAGATAGTGAAGCGTGATTCATCACTAAAGTGCACACGTTTCCACTCCTCCAGAGTCCAATGGTGGCGAGCTTTACACCACTCCTCCCGGCACATGACATTGTGCATGGTGATCTTAGGCTTGTGTGCGGATGCTCGTCCATGGAAACCCATTTCATAAAGCTCCCGACGAACAGTCATTGTGCTGACCTTGCTTCCGGAGGCAGTTTGGAACTCGGGTACTGAGTGTTGCAACCAAGGGCAGATAATTTTTAGAAGTTACGCGGTCATTAGCAAGTTGGGTACTACCAAAGCATGTCCAGAGTGCATAGAAGGAGTTACCTGTGACTCAACAGTCACAGGGAATTTTACTGCAGTCATGACTCATGACTGACTGTGTGTTGGTATTATGGTCACCGCACCAGCACTACTCCTTTCCGCATCCTATGACTCTCACTGTCCCCTATCCTCCCGGCCGGCTAAGCCCTCTCCTCCTGCTCTATGGCTGAGTGACTCATTGCGAGCTTACAGAACAGGGCTGCTGGAGGAAAACTAAACTTCCGGAGGACTTACCATTCTTTCCCTCCCTCCTCTCTACCTTTTCTTCCTCTTTATCTGATTTAAGACACCTTCTATTGCTCTAAATTTCAATTTTCTGCCTCTAATCCTAGGGAACTCTTTTCCACCTTCTCCAACCTTAATCCTCCACCATCTCCCTCTACCTCCTCCCTCTCTGCAGATGACTTTATCAAACACTTTGAAAAGAAGGTTGATTACATCCGCTCCTCAATCTACCCTCTTTCTCCAGATTAAATCTTATGACTAGTGATGTCCGGCCGCCCGACAACCTGCCCGCTCGACACCATCTCTGGAGACCTTCTCCCATTCCTCACTGCCCTCATCAACTCATCTCTGACCACTGGCTGCATCCCCTCTGACTTCAAAATGGCCAGAGTAGCTCCCCTCCTCAAGAAATCAACACTCGACTCATCTGACATCAAGAACTATAGAGTGGTATCCCTTCTTTCTTTTCTTTACAAAACACTTGAGCGTGCTGTCTCTGACCAACTATTTAGCTATCTCTTTCAGAAAGATCTTCTTGACCCTAACCAGTCAGGCTTCAAGACAGGAAACTCAACCGAAACTGCTCTTCTCTGTGTCATGGAGGTTCTCCACACTGCCAAAGCTGACCCTCTCTCCTCTGTTCTTATCCTCCTCGATCTATCCACTGTCTTTCACCCCTTGAACCATCAGATCCTCCTCTCCACCCTCTCAGATCTGGGTGTCTCAAGCTCTGCACACTGTTGGATTGCATCCTACCAGGTGATGTGGAGAGGATCTATGTCTGCTCTCATTACTGGGATCCCCCAGGGCTCGGTTCTAAGCCCTCTCCTCTTCTCTCTATACACCAAGTCACTTGGCTCTGTCATATCCTCACATGGTATCTCCTTTCATTGCTATGCGGATGACACTTAACCTGTTAGGGCTAGGGGGCAGTATTTGCACGGCTGGATAATTTTTTTTTACCCGATTTAATCTGGTTACTAATCCTACCCAGTAACTAGAATATGCATATACTTATTATATATGGATAGAAAACACTCTAAAGTTTCTAAAACTGTTTGAATGGTGTCTGTGAGTATAACAGAACTCATTTGGCAGGCAAAACCCTGAGACATTTTCTGACAGGAAGTGGATACCTGATGTGTTGTATTACCTTTAAACCTATGCCATTGAAAAACACAGGGGCTGAGGAATATTTTGGCACTTCCTATTGCTTCCACTAGATGTCACCAGCCTTTACAAAGTGTTTTGAGTCTTCTGGAGGGAGATCTGACCGAACAAGAGCCATGGAACGATGATGGCCCATTAGACACCTGGCGCGCGAGTTCATGTTGGGTACCCTCGTTCCAATACGTTATAAAAGAGTATGCATTCGTCCACCTTGAATATTATTCATGTTCTGGTTAAAAAAGGCCCTAATGATTTATGCTATACAACGTTTGACATGTTTGAACGAACGTAAATATATTTTTTCCCCTCGTTCATGAAGTGAAGTCCGGCGGGCTTAGATCATGTGCTAACAAGACGGAGATTTTTGGACATAAATGATGAGCTTTTTTGAACAAAACTACATTCGTTATGGACCTGTGATACCTGGAAGTGACATCTGATGAAGAGAATCAAAGGTAATGGATTATTTACATAGTATTTTCGATTTTAGATCTCCCCAACATGACGACTAGTCTGTATCGCAACGCGTATTTTTCTGGGCGCAGTGCTCAGATTATTGCAAAGTGTGATTTCCCAGTAAGGTTATTTTTAAATCTGGCAAGTTGATTGCGTTCAAGAGATGTAAATCTATAATTCTTTAAATGACAATATAATATTTTACCAATGTTTTCTAATTTAATTATTTAATTTGTGATGCTGACTTGACTGCCGGTTATTGGAGGGAAACGATTTCCTCAACATCAATGCCATAGTCAAACGCTGTTTTTGGATATAAATATGAACTTGATAGAACTAAAAATGCATGCATTGTCTAACATAATGTCCTAGGAGTGTCATCTGATGGAGATTGTAAAGGGTTAGTGCATCATTTTAGCTGGTTTTATGGTTTTGGTGACCCTGTCTTTGAATTGACAAAACATTACACACAACTCTTGTAAATGTACTGTCCTAACATACTCTAAATTTATGCTTTCGCCGTAAAACCTTTTTGAAATCGTAAAACGTGGTTAGATTAAGGAGATGTTTATCTTTCAAAGGGTGTAAAATAGTTGTATGTTTGAAAAATATGAATTTTGACATTTATTTGGATTCAAATTTGCCGCTCTTGAAATGCACCTGCTGTTGATGGAGTGCACCACGGGGGGGACGCCTGCGTCCCACCTAGCCCATAGAGGTTAACTACTTTTCTCTTTCCCGCCTTCTGACACCCAGGTGGCGACATGCATCTCTGCGTGCCTGACAGATATCTCAAGCTCAACCTTGACAAAACGGAGCTTTAAGAACCTTGGCGTGACCCTAGACAACACCCTGTCATTCTCTGCAAACATTAAAGCAGTGAATCGCTCCTACAGGTTCATGCTGTGCAACATCCACAGAGTACGACCCTGCCCCACAAAGGAAGCGGCACATTGGCACTTGTCATCTTCCGTCTGGATTTCTGTAGCTCGCTGTTGCCTGGGCTCCCCGCTTGTGCAATCAATCCCCTGCAATTATCGCATTCCGAAGTTCTCTCAGGTCACCCCACTCCTCCGCACACTGGCGTTCAGTCAAAGCTCGCGTCCACTACAAAACCATGGTACTTGTCTACAGAGCAGCAAGTCGATCTTGCCCCTGCCTACCCTCAGGCTATGCTCAAACCCTACACAGCAAGCACATCTGGTTTCTTGGCCCGCGCTCTCAACCAAGTCAAAGCTCTTCTCTGTCTTGGCACCCCAATAGTGGAACCAGAATGCCCCTGAAGCTAGGACAGCAGAGTACCCCCCACCCACCCCACAGGTGCAATTGACAAAGAGCAGTGGGAAAACGTTTTGATGGACTACTTTCTGCACACGGTGTGAACCGGAGTGACTTGACACAACGGGCCAAACAAGCTACAAACAAAACAGAAATGACACAGGAAATCTTTCACTTCGGTTTAGGGGGTTCCAGTCTGCCGTGAAGCATTCAGCCATGTATATGGGTAAGAGTCTAGCTAAATTTTCAGATATTCAAATTTAGTCAAAAAGTAGTTTTCATTGCAAGTTCAAGCTCATTGTTCGCGAGCTAGCAAATGTTAGCTTGCTGGCTTGCTAGCTAAGATTATGTTTATGATCTGTGTAGTTATATTTTTTGTGTCTCAGAAAGCTATTTGCATTGCTAGTTATAGCCTAATGTTAGTTAGCTAGCTAACATTGAACCTAGTTGGTTAGTAGCTACCTGCAAATTCATACAACAGCATTTCATGCATGGTGGCTAGCTATAGCCTAATGTAAGTTAGCTAGCTGACATGGAGCCTAGTTGGTTAGCTTTAGCTACCTGCATATTCATACCACAGCATTTCATGCATGGTGGCTAGCTATGACAATCCGTTTGTACTGTATGAGTTGGGATTATGGTTCATTGTTTAGCTAGCTAGCTACATGTCTAAACAAATGACTCCACTTCGCCAGATGATTACCTGACCCATCAAGTTAGCCAGGTGTGTGGCTGTGGGTGATTATGGTTCATTGTTTAGCTAGCTAGCTACATGTCTAAACAAACGACTCCACTTCGCCAGATGATTACCTGACCCATCAAGTTAGCCAGGTGTATCTGGGGGTGATTATGGCCATCTATTGTATTTCATGAACATGTGTACATGTCTAGACAACAGTGACCCGTCCACTTATCTAGATGTGGCTGGGGGGGGCGTGGTTATAGCATTTCTTTCACATGACCCATGAATTTAAACAAGTGTGTCTGGCTAAGCATTATCTAATAATGATAAAATATTTATAACATATTTTTATCTGGACACTATTTATTTTAAATATTGCTTCTATGCAAATGTGCAAGTAACCATTTCACTGTACTGTTTACACTGTACTGTGCATGTGACAAATAAACATATATTTTATTTGATATAGTGTGTGTTTACCAGAGACAGTAATGTGAAGAACAACATGACCTGAACCAAAGTCAGATTAGAACATAGGCCAAGGACTAGATAAAGTGTATTTTTACCTGGAGTTTTTCCTTTTTATAGGCTACTACTTTCACCACTTTTAGTCTTGAAATCTTTGGTTGTTTACTACACTACCGTACTCACTCTGTTTAGCACATGGCCTCCCTCACATGTTATTCCTTAAGATAGCTAGGTGGGACAACCACATATGTGACTGGCCACCCTGATTCAGTCTTACGTTGCAAAATTTGAAGGTTAAATTTGAGGTTAAATCATACACTGCAGTTGAGGAACAATGGGAAAGTAATTCTGTTTTGAAAGTTGATACATTTGTAACCCCACTTTTGAGAAAATGGCCCTTGAATATTTTGGTTCACCTACTGGAGAGCTCCCCTTTGTCTACACCTATTCAGCATTGTCCACACCCTCTTAAGCCTTAGTACATTCCTCTTAAAGAGATGGGTGGGGCTAACTGTAAGTCGCTCTGGATAAGAGCATCTGCTAAATGATTACCATTTAAATGTATATTAAAGGTTTTTTTGTTGTTGTACCATTTAGGTTCCATTTAGAACCTGAGGAGCATGGTTGTTGATCGAACCTTCAAAAAAAGCTTCCATGTAGCATCATAAAGGGTTCTGCTGTGGTTACAAGCCAAAGAACCCTTATTTGGCACTATATAGAACCATTTGTTTTTAGTGTAGTATTGAATATTGTCCAAGATACTAAACCTCCTCTCGCAGTGTTGCTTGCAGGTGGAGGAGAGAAGTCCAGGTATAGAGGGTATTCTTTGCAAGCTACACAGCCCCATGGTGAGGACAGAGTTGTGCCTTGTTGCCTCTTTGCCTTATGTTTTCTTAAAGAGGCAATCAAACCATCCAATTTCAAGGCGTGCAATAAATGTGTTTTAGGGGCAGGGGTGCCTCAACGTCAGAATGCTTTCGGGGAAGGCAGTAGCATGTGTGATTTTACTGCTGACTTTTCAGGCGCACATTCTGTTTGTATTTAATCATGGGTTTTCATAAAGCCATGAAATATTACTAGCTCGAAACAATATCTTAATATTTCAGCTGCAGGAAATAAACCGTTAGTTCTCTTTGTTCTCTTTGGGTGTTACTTTCTTTGTTAATTTCCCACTTGCAAACAATCACCACCAAGCACAGGAAAATGGTGGAACAGTATTAGTTGGCCTGATCTAACAGTCTGGGCATGGTAGGAAGTACAACGGAAAAACTGGTAAAGTGTGGGTTAATTCCCATGGTTCTGATTGGTGCGACCCAGGGTTGAACCCTGGGAGTTCTGCAGCGGTCCATTGTCCTGATTGATGACTGGGTTCGTGGACAACATGACCTCATTACACACACACACAGCACACACACTACACGCACAGAGACACACTACACGCACAGAGACACACACTGAGACACACACACACACACAAGCACAGAGACACACAAACAGAGACACACACACACACACACACACACACACCACACACACACACACACACACACACACACACACACACACACACACACACACACACACACACACACACACACACACACACACACACAGTCTAACCACAGAGGCGGGGTGTCAAAAAGACTCTCCCTTTGTTTTTGTAGGTATGGCTATGGTCAAAAAAATACCTCATCCCTACTGTAAAATATGGTGGCTTTGATGTTATGGTGCTATTTTGCTTCCAGTGCTCCTGGGGCCCTTGTTACAGTTTTTTGCAATCACTTTGGCACTAATTTCAGAACCTTGTGGTCATTTTTCAAAACTCTAGACACAAAACTCAAAATGGTCATCACTTGTAACATTGTGCATCCATATCTTTAAAGAAACCTTGCACTTGCAGAATCATTGGTTCAAACAACTCATTTATCATGAAATACCATAGGAACATTCATTTAGATCACCCACACACAAGATACCGATAGTTTCACTGTGTAGTTGTTCGTACAATCATTAAATATTGTAGTACAAAATATGTGATACATGTTTCATTATGCTACTACACGTAAATACATCACTGTAAAAGGACTAGTAGAGAGAATACTACAAACACAGTGGAATCATTGAACAAAATCTGAAAATTATTGATGAAATACAATAAAATCACAACATAGGTTTCTTTGAATCGAAACAAAAATAATTAGCTACAAAAAAAGAAAAAACTGTTAAAGGTCAACTGCAGTGTTCCTCACCTGGCTCACTGTAAAAAGCAAAGGATTGATTACTGTACTTCTATGTTTCCATCAACCCTGTCTTGTTGATTTGGCCATAGTTTCTCATCCACATCACAATTGATGTTTTAATTAGCCAAACGTCTTGGGAAGAATCTTTGGGCATGGTGAATCCAGGCCTGACACTGGTCTGCTGTGATGTCATTGCATGCATCATCCATAGCCTGGAGAAGGGTGGCGTGTTCATGAGGATGTCTATCATATACCTTCCACCTCCATGTGGAGAAAAACTCCTCAATCGGGTTAAGGAAAGGAGAGTATGGGGGTAAGTACAGGGTGGTATATTGTGGATGGGCCTGAAACCATGCATGCACCATTTGAGCATGGTGGAACCAGACATTATCCCACACAATGACATAGGTCACGCCATCAGCTCTACAGACCTGATTTAGCTCAAGGAAGGTTACAAGGAGAGCTGCATTATATGATCCAATACGAGGTCTGTGTCCCACCACACCATCTTCCGATATAGCCGCACACATGGTGATGTTGGCCCCACATTGTCCAGGTACTTGGAATGTTGCCCGCTGGCCAATGAATTCCGACCTCTCCTCCTTATCTTGGCCAGGTTGAAACCTGCCTCATCCAAAAAGAGGAATTTGTGATGGTTTTTGTCAGCGTACAGCTCCACCACCCTCTAAAAATACATTTTGGAAAGAGAATTACTGATTACAATGATGTAGAATCTTTGGAGAATTTTTCACAACAGGCATCTTGAAACTGAACATACCTGAACATACTCATTCCTCAGTTACTTCACTCTGTCTGCATTTCTTTCAAAAGGCACACAGTATAGTTGTTTTAAAGACACCTGGTGCCTTTTCTGCATGCATGCAATAGTCAGCAAACTTATGGCTTCCACATTGTTGAACTTGTCGTCATTGTCCAAGATGTGCTGCCGAATTTCTGTAAAGTGAATATCATTTCTGGCCCAAACCAAATTGACCACAGCCCGACCTTGATGGTCAGTCAGAATTTTGCCTCTGCCTCCCCTATTTGGCCAAGTCTCAATTCTGCAGGGAAAATTACAGTAAGAACACACTTAGTCACATCACCTACTCTGTGGTACACATTGGCATGCAGTACACAGTCATTTGACAATTGAGAGTAGCCTAATGTTTAGTGCATGGTGAAGACTTACCGGTTGTCATTGTGGAAAGTTCTGATGATTGAGGCCACTGTTGATCTTCTGAGGTTTGGTTGAATCATTGTAGCTGCCTCAGTCATTGTTATGCCATGATTTACAACATGGTCGGATTTCATTGGACACTCTTTGCTATTCTTACCGCTGCCTTGGTCCGTGGCCTTGTCCTCTACCACATTCCCCCACACCTCTCAAACAAGGCCCACGACCACCTCTCAGAAGGGGTGCTTGTCCCCTGCCATTCCTTTGACCACCACATCTTCCTCGTCTTCCTCCGCCCACTGCTTGACCTCTAGTGACCTGGATCACCTGCCAGCTCCACGGTATCGCTATGTTGTTATAAACTCAGCAAAAAAAGAAACGTCCTCTCACTGTCAACTGCGTTTATTTTCAGCAAACTTAATTAACGTGTAAATATTTGTATGAACATAACAAGATTCAATAACTGAGACAAAAACTGAACAAGTTCCACAGACATGTGACTAACAGAAATTGAATAATGTGTCCCTGAATAAAGGGGGGTCAAAATCAAAAGTAACAGTCAGTATCTGGTGTGGCCACCAGCTGCATTAAGTACTGAAGTGCATCTCCTCCTCATGGACTGCACCAGATTTGCCATTTCTTCCTGTAAGATGCTACCCAACTCTTCCAACAAGGCACCTACAAGTTCCCGGACATTTCTGGTGAGATTGGCCCTAGCCCTCACCCTCCGATCCAACAGGTCTCAGACGTGCTCAATGGGATTGAGATCACGGGTCTTCGCTGGCCATGGCAGAACACCGACATTCCTGTCTTGCAGGAAATCATGCACAGAACGAGCAGTATGGCGGTGGCATTGTCATGCTGGAGGGTCATGTCAGGATGAGCCTGCAGGAAAGATACCACATGAGGGAGGAGGATGTCTTCCCTGTAACGCACAGCGTTGAGATTGCCTGCAATGACAACAAGCTCAGTCTGATGATGCTGTGACACACCGCCCCAGACCATGACGGACCCTCCACCTCCAAATCGTTCCCGCTCCAGAGTACAGGCCTCAGTGTAATGCTCATTCCTTCGACGATAAACGCAAATCCAACCATCACCCCTGGTGAGACAAAACCGCGACTCGTCAGTGAAGAGCACTTTTTGCCAGTCCTGTCTGGTCCAGCGACGGTGGGTTTGTGCCCATAGGCGACATTGTTGCCGGTGATGTCTGGTGAGGACCTGCCTTACAATAGGCCTACAAGCCCTCAGTCCAGCCTCTCTCAGCCTATTGCAGACAGTCTGAGCACTGATGGAAGGATTGTGCATTCCTGGTGTAACTCGGGCAGTTGTTGTTGCCATCCTGTACCTGTCCCGCAGGTGTGATGTTCGGATGTACCGATCCTGTACAGGTGTTGTTACACGTTGTCTGCCACTGCGAGGACAATCAGGTGTCCGTCCTGTCTCCCTGTAGCGCTGTCTTAGGCGCCTCACAGTATGGACATTGCAATTTATTGCCCTGGCCACATCTGCAGTCCTCATGCCTCCTTGCAGCATGCCTAAGGCACGTTCACGTAGATGAGCAGGGATCCTGGGCATCTTTCTTTTGATGTTTTTCAGAGTCAGTAGAAAGGCCTCTTTACTGTCCCAAGTTTTCATAACTGTGACCTTAATTGCCTACCATCTGTAAGCTGTAAGTGTCTTAACGACCGTTCCACAGGTGCATGTTCATTAATTGTTTATTGTTCATTGAACAAGCATGGAAAACAGTGTTTAACCTCTCTAGGGTCGGCGGGACGAAATCGTCCCACCTACTCAACAGCCAGTTGAATCCCGTGGCGCGTTATTCAAATACCTTAGAAATGCTATTACTTCAATTTCTCAAACATATGACTATTTTACACCATTTTAAAGACAAGACTCTCGTTAATCGAACCACACTGTCCGATTTCAAAAAGGCTTTACAACGAAAGCAAAACATTAGATTATGTCAGCAGAGTACCCAGCCAGAAATAATCAGACACCCATTTTTCAAGCTAGCATATAATGTCACATAAACCCAAACCACAGCTAAATGCAGCACTAACCTTTGATGATCTTCATCAGATGACAACCCTAGGACATTATGTTATACAATACATGCATGTTTTGTTCGATCAAGTTCATATTTATATCAAAAAACAGCTTTTTACATTAGCATGTGACGTTCAGAACTGGCATACTTCCGGTGAATTTACTAAATTACTCACGATAAACGTTCACAAAAAACATAACAATTATTTTAAGAATTATAGATACAGAACTCCTCTATGCACTCGCTATGTCCGATTTTAAAATAGCTTTTCGGTGAAAGCACATTTTGCAATATTCTCAGTAGATAGCCCGGCATCACAGGGCTAGCTATTTAGACACCCACCAAGTTTAGCACTCACCAAAATCAGATTTACTATAAGAAAAATGTTATTACCTTTGCTGTCTTCGTCAGAATGCACTCCCAGGACTTCTACTTCAATAACAAATGTTGGTTTGGTTCAAAATAATCCATAGTTATATCCAAATATCCTCTGTTTTGTTCGTGCGTTCAAGACACTATCCGAATGGTAAAGAAGGGTGAAGCGTACGACGCATTTCGTGACAAAAAAAATCGAAATATTCCATTACCGTACTTCGAAGCATGTCAACCGCTGTTTAAAATCAATTTTTATGCCATTTTTCTCGTAAAAAAGCGATAATATTCCGACCGGGAAAGCGTGTTTAGGTTGAAAGACGAAAGAAAATAAAACATGGGGTCGACTCGTGCTGCGCGCCTCAGCCCATTGTCCTCTGATAGAGCACTTGCCAAAAGCGCTAATGTTTTTCAGCCAGTGGCTGGAATTACATCATTCAGCTTTTTCCCGCCTTCTGAGAGCCTATGGGAGCCGTAGGAAGTGTCACGTTACAGCAAAGATCCTCAGTCTTCAATAAACAGAGTCAAGAAGCTCAAGGAATGGTCAGAGAGGGCACTTCCTGTACAGAATCTTCTCAGGTTTTTGCCTGCCATATGAGTTCTGTTATACTCACAGACACCATTCAAACAGTTTTAGAAACTTTAGGGTGTTTTCTATCCAAAGCCAATAATTATATGCATATTCTAGTTTCTGGG
Organism: Salmo salar; assembly: GCF_965601325.2. Taxonomy (NCBI): domain Eukaryota; kingdom Metazoa; phylum Chordata; class Actinopteri; order Salmoniformes; family Salmonidae; genus Salmo; species Salmo salar. Next base: position 35,062,014 of record NC_138318.1, read on the forward strand.
CAGTAGTAATAACCAGATTAAATCGGGTACTTTTTTTATCCGACTGTGTAAATACTGCCCCCTACCCCCAACAGGTTAAACACTTTACAATGAAGATCTGTGAAGTTATTTGGATTTTTACGAATTATCTTTTAAAGAGTCCTGAAAAAGGGAGATTTCTTTTTTTGCTGAGTTTAGGAGGATACCACTCATTTCACTATATACTCGTACCACAATGTGAAATCAATCATCAGTAACAAGTTGGCAGTATTGGAAAAGCAATTACAAGGGCCTGAATACATACACCAGTCACTTTATTAGGTACACCTGCTTGTTAACGCAAATAGCCTGCTCCTTCGAACAGCGAATCATGTGGCTGCCTGCAACTCAGTATATAGAATAGAATAGAATAGCTTAAGTTGTCGACCAAACATTAGAACGGGCAAGATGCGTAATCTAAGCAATTTTGAACGTGGTATGATTGTTGGTGCCACACATTGTGGTTCCAGCATCTCAGAAACAGCTGCCCTCCTGGGATTTATACACACTACAGTCTCTAGAATTTACAGAGAATGGTGCAATAAACAAAACACATTCAGTGATCGGCAGTTCTGTGGGTAAAAACACTTTGTTAATGAGAGAGGTCAGAGGAGAATGTCCACACTCATTGAAGCTAACAGAAAGGCCACAAATGCTCAAATAACAGCTGTTTAAAACAGTGGTGGGCAGAACGTCATCTCTTAATGTACAACACTGTGAAAAAATCAGGCTGTTGTGGAGGCAAAAGGGGTCCTACCCAGTACTAGATAGGTGTACCTAATATAGTGGCCGGTGAGTGTACAGTAATGTCAAATCTGAAAACATGGTCTGGAAAAGTGGTACATGGGACCATAGAAACAGTGTCTGATATAAAGAATGATGATGAAATATTACATCCATAGATAATGTAGTCCAATTGGTTCATGTTCCACAGTAATTGGTGTCAATGGATCTCGTTATCCTGAAACTTTCATGATCTAAACATGGAATATTGTTTGTCAGTTTCCATAAAACTATGCATTAAGAGTAATGCAACAGCTACTTATCATTTTGAGCAGTTGTATCAGTTGATAGTTAGATCATTGTAATGAAATGAATAGACAGTCATCTCAGATGTAATGTGTGAATTGCATTTTGAAATGGTAATACTTTGATGTTAAGTTGTGTCATTTTGAACAGGTGATTTTAGTTCAATGAACAAATTATCTTAGCTTTATGTGTATTGTATCCAAGCAATTGGAAAAAAGTGTTGTAGTTTTGAAAAAATTGCATTTTGATTATCGGTTGTGAGTTTTGTGTCTAGATTTTTAAAAAATGATATCAAGGTTCTGAAATGAGTGCCAAAGTGATTGTAAAAAATGGTAAGGTCAACAGCATCATGGACATTTGTGCAAAAACCTGGTTGCCTCTGCCAAGAGGCTGAAACTTTGCTGCAAGTGGATCTTCCAGCAAGACAACGCACCCATGAAAATACTGAAAGAAATGGTTAACACTAGAAGTTTTGAGGCAGTCATCTTAAATGCATATTAAATTAAATAGAAATATCTCAAAAAAATGTAAAGTCATGGCCCCCTCCGTTGTTGATTTCTTTTCAAATTAAGTCTATTTATATTTGCAGTCAGAATGGCTGCTCATTGGTCACATAAGGAGGGTACCGAGGCCCAGGAGTTTAATTGTTAATTGACCACAGAATCCACATTTTGCAATGGCTTGAACACCATTGACTTGTACACCATTGAAAACCTGTAGTTTGAATTGAAAAGTGCAGTCCATAAGCGCAGATGAAGAATATCAAGGATCTGGAAAGATCCCTCCCAATGTGTTTTTCTAATCTCATAAAACATTTTAGAAAAAGACTCAGTGTTGTTATCCTCACAAGGGGAAGGTGCTGGCGTATTGGAAACAGGGGATCCAATAATTATTTTTTTCAATTGCTGGCTCATCTTTATCAAGGGATCCAATAATCCCGCACCCCACTGTATTTGGAAGGAAAATATTTTACTGCATTGAATCCGCGCCAGCCCCCTTGTATCAAAAACCTGATTCATGTTGTCCATAAGCGCATTGAATGAACACACACACACACACACACGCACGCACGCACGCAAAAGCACACAGCAGTGGCAGCGGCAGCGGCAGCAGAGGCAGTGGCAGCCGCCTCCTTTTCCACCCAGACAATAGGAAATAGATTTATGACCTTTAATAGTAGTTGGGGAAGGAAAGAAAGACGAGCGGGAACAGAAAGAAGGAGAGGAATAATAACAGAAAATAAACAAAGCAACAATTGTCTCAACAGTGTCGTGTCTTTGGCTATGCCGGATTAAGTGATATGACATGCTAACTTATAAAATGATTTCTCTGTAATTAATATTACCTGATTAAGCTAATCATGTAAATGTAATTAACTAGAAAGTCGGGGCACCACGGAAGAACGTTTATAGAGCCGTTATCTTCCGAATAAACTCTTAAAATACTTTGTAATATTTTACATCGGTAGCAGTCACTATTAACCCTCGTCTTATTTTCAGTCTCATAATGAAAGTTGTAAATTCTTGGTTATCTTCACGAACCCTGGCTAACAAGTTGAATCAGCAATACAAAATTGGGTTTAATTATTTATTTACTAAATACCTAACTAATCACACAGAATTACAAATACACAGAATACAATGATGTCATACAGAAAACGTCCTGGTGGACGGAACCTGTATGAAAGCTAGTTACACAAAGGAAAGGGGGTTGGGCTTGAATGAAAGAGCAGGAAGATTTAGGAACACAGAAACAGCAGCTATGCTATTGTAAATACATTATCTTATGCATTCTAAATTACCGCCCATTTGGAAAAGGAAAATGCAATAAATATTTACTCTGAGCTGCGCTTCGGTAGATTGGTCGTAGATGCTGGCCGGGTTGGCCAACAGATCTCCCTGTTTTCGGAAGAATGTCAATGGTGGTCCATTGGATACGTGGTGGTATCTTCGTCTGGTTGTTAGACTGGATCCGTCGTCCGTCCTTTCCTAACCCACGTTAGCAGCGGCCGCTGCTAACTCAACGGCTAGGAAGTAGCACTTCTGTAGTGAATAAGCTCAAAGTTCATACCAGTTCATACCAGAGCTCACGCCGAGGTTGGCTTAGTTCTGTACTTGACATGTGTGTCCTTCTAATGTAGAGGCTGCAGACCTCCCGTACTGGAACTACCTGGTTATCTTTCCGTCAAAGGATTATATAGTGGAGAGGGGGAGGGAGGTGTTTCATCGTTTATAACCCCTGTCTCTTCACAGGGTTGGGTTACTGATCGAGCAGGGCACTTTCCTTATGAAAACCCAAATCTCTCATTCGGAAGCTAAAATTACATTTCATCTCCCAACAAACATTTTCAATATCAAACATTTCAATTGCATAACAATTCCATGTGACTCTGATAACTAGAGGGTGTATACTTTCTCAGATACAGTTTATGTCGTCCTGTCATCAGTCATAATGTCTCAGATGACAACCGAACTGACATACATACTCATTACGTTCCCAAGCATATTTCCAACTGGTTTTATTAACAAAATATGTGGTACCTTTCCCCATTTGTTTGATGTTCCCAGACTCTCTATATTTAACAGGACAGCAGTCCTTCAGTAGGGTCAGTAAGAGAGGGGAAGGGGGAAAGGTATTTATGGGGGGGTCATAAACCTTACCCACAGGCCAACGTCATGACAACAGTGATATTGTGATGTCATAATGTGATTTTATTATGCGATGTCATTATGTAAGATCTAGCAGTCAAGTGGAGAGAGAATGAGCCTTCATCACCGGTAGGGAGGATGTAGACCCTCCAGATCGGGGCCCATCTTTAGCTCAGTTGGTAGAGTGTGGCGCTTGCAACGCCAGTATAGTGTGTTTGATTCCAGGGTCACACATATGTATACGCACGCATGACTGTAGGTCACTTTGTATAAAAAGTGTCTGCTAAACGGCATATATTATCTAATATTGTCAGGATATCCGGCTGCATTTCCCCCCTATTTCATGAGGAAGTTGTCCTCTATGGGTCAATATTTAAATGTATTGAATCTAAACATTTGTTGAAATCTCAAACAAATGTAGCTATTTAAATTCAAAAGTTGCATATCAAACAATTGCCACTCACATTCGATAGGCATACCAGTCGCAGTGCAATTAGGATCGAATGGCAACTAGTGTTCTTGAATCTACGATAAATACACAAAAAAATCTACATTTAACTTTTAGTAGGTTACCAAATTCAAAACCCAGACATGAGTCCATGTTCACCACAGAATACAAGGCTGGGCGCAGGGCTGGCTCCTTCTTTCATTCTGACAGTGAATGAGTGGAAAGAATAGCTGTGATTTGAGTGCATGTGGAGAATAAGGAGAATGAAGGGACTGATGTGGAAAATGTTCAAATACCGTGAGTGAGTGCTTAATTTCAGGTGCACGTCGCCTGCCACAGAGTTTTATTTTACTGGTGATAAAAAGCAAGATGGCGTGAAATCTCTCCAGACACGCTTGTTGCTGAAAGAGTCTGAAGTAGATGCTGTAATAATAAACGCATCTCATTTTTTGTTATTTTGAACGAGGGCCTATACCATGAGTTTGACACATGACACAAACTTCTATCATACTTATGTAGATACAAAACAAATGAGAAGATATGTGGTCTTGTTTTACATAGGCTATTTGATGTCAGAAAAGCATCTACAGAGTGTTATTCTCAGTCAAGTTCTTATTTTGGCCATTGGCTTATTCTCTATAGGGGTCAGGATGGAAATGGCTTATACTGCTGGCCTGACCAGGTTGGAGGCCAATTCCCCAGGTCTAGATACCTCTGTTGTTTAGTTTGAAGTGTTGACCTCTCCTTTACACCCTGGCTGTGTCTGGTACCAAGTTACAACCTTGAATAAACGAACACTGAAAAGGTTGTGAGAGCGTCTTTTTCTAACTGGAAATATAATTCCTCAGCAAAACCCAAAACATGCACTTAAACTTGGATCTGATTTCAAGCAGGTTATTGGTAAAAAATCTTTCATCCCCCCTCAAGTGACGAAAGTAAACATTCAATTATTGGTGTTACGTCAATCATTTTTAAAATGTTTTAATGCATTGTGTAGTATTGGATTAAATATGGAATAAACCGTTCTGACACTCCAGTCCATCTTGAATATAGGCTTCACATTAGCCATCCAAGACTGGCGTCGTGCTGTATACCCACAATCCAACAGAGGACAAGTGCGAGGTGAAAGCTGAGGCATACTGTATCTGTCCCCCCATTCATCTGAATGTATTATTTCACGATTGTTTGACATCTCTCTCTCTCGTAGACATCTGGGGGTTAATACAGGGTCTACAGCAAAGCTATGAAGCAATGACATAACCACATTTAGAGAATGCAGACCACTATCAGTATGACTAAGAATGGACCAAGGGCTCAGCTGCGAGGTCCGTGGCGCCCCCACTCAGAAGGGGTCGACCAGGGAAGAGGGCCCAAAGCCAGGGGCCTCATCCACCGCTCTGGCCCCTGTGTCATCTTTCTTTCTAGAAGCAATCAGTTAGATTTCAAGAAGACAGATCGAGGCCTTCAATCAAACATATAAGTAGAGTTGAAGTTGGAAAGTTTACATACACCTTAGCTAAATACATTTAAACTCAGTTTTTCACAATTCCTGACATTTAATCCTGGTAAAAATTCCCTGTTTTAGGTCAGTTAGGATTACCACTTTATTTTAAGAATGTGAAATGTCAGAATAATAGTTGAGAGAATTATTTATTTCAGATGTTATTTCTTTCATCACATTCACAGTGGGTCAGAAGTTTACATACACTCAATTAGTATTTGGTAGCTTTGCCTTTAAATTGTTTAACTTGGGTCAAACGTTTTGGGTAGCCTTCAACATACTTCCCACAATAAGTTGGTTGAATTTTGGCCCATTCCTCCTGACAGAGCTGGTGTAACTGAGTCAGGTTTGTAGGCCTCCTTGCTCACACACGCTTTTTCAGTTCTGCCCACAATGTTCTATAGGATTGAGGTCAAGGCTTTGTGATGACCACTCCAATACCTTGACTTTGTTGTCCTTAAGCCATTTTGCCACAACTTTGCTTGCAAGTATGCTTGGGGTCATTGTCCATTTGGAAGACCCATTTGCGACCAAGCTTTAACTTCCTGACTGATGTCTTGAGATGTTGCTTCAATATATCCACATAATTTTCCTGCCTCATGATGCCATCTATTTTGTGAAGTGCACCAGTCCCTCCTGCAGCAAAGCACCCCCACAGCATGATGCTGCCACCCCGTACTTCACAGTTGGGATGGTGTTCTTCGGCTTGCAAGCCTCCCCCTTTTTCCTCCAAATACAAAGATGGTCATTATGGCCAAACAGTTCTATTTTTGTTTCATCAGACCAGAGGACATTTCTCCAAAAAGTACGATCTTTGTCCCCATGTGCAGTTGCAAACCGTAGTCTGGCTTTTTCTGAAGGTTTTGGAGCAGTGGCTTCTTCCTTGCTGAGCGGCCTGTCAGGTTATGTCGATATAGGACTCGTTTTACTGTGGATATAGATACTTTGTACCCGTTTCCTCCAACATCTTCACAAGATCCTTTGCTGTTGTTCTGGGATTGATTTTCACTTTTCGCATGAAAGTAAGTTCATCTCTAGGAGACAGAACGCGAATTGCTCCCAAGGATGAACCAGAGTTGTGGAGGTCTACAATTTTTTTTCTGAGGTCTTGGCTGATTTCTTTTGATTTCCCCATGATGTCAAGCAAAGAGGCACTGAGTTTGAAGGTAGGCATTGAAATGTATCCACAGGTACACCTCCAATTGATTCAAATGATGTCAATTAGCCTATCAGAAGCTTCTAAAGCCATTACATAATTTTCTGGAATTTTCCAAGCTGTTTAAAGGCACAGTGAACTTAGTGTATGTAAACTTCTGACCCACTGGAATTGTGATACAATGAATTATAAGTGAAATAATCTGTCTGTAAACAATTGTTGGAAAAATTACTTGTGTCATGCACAAAGTAGATGTCCTAACTGATTTGCCAAACTATAGTTTGTTAACAAGAAATGTGTGGAGTGGTTGAAAAACGAGTTTTAATGACTCCAATCTAAGTGTATGTAAACTTCCGACTTCAACTGTATGTATGCAAGGCTTCTTGCATGTATGTATGGCCTTGAGATGTAAGTTAGCTAAATTCATTTATGAAAAATAATATGAATTGCAATATTAGGCATAACTATATTTTATGTTGCTTTTCCTCCATCCAAGCCATATACCCTTGTCAGGAAGAAGAGACAACTGGTTCTTGATGATGATGTCCCCAGTCTAGATTGAAGATCAGAATTAGTTCAATCTAACACAGGCTGAATGGACAACGGAGACAGAATGCAATATGACATTTTATAAAATATTTTGGGGAATGGCCTCATCTCCGAGGGAAGATCCTCAGAACCAGATGATGTGATGGCAGGTAGCCCTATGCGGGGCTCCTGATATCTAGTGACCAGAGTCCCGTTATTAAAGTGACCAGTGTTCCATTATTAAAGTGACCCGTGTCCCATTATTAAAGTGACCAGTGTTCCATTATTAAAGTGACCAGTATTCCATTATTAAAGTGACCAGTGTTCCATTATTAAAGTGACCCGTGTCCCATTATTAAAGTGACCAGTGTTCCATTATTAAAGTGACCAGTATTCCATTATTAAAGTGACCAGTGTTCCATTATTAAAGTGACCAGAGTCCCATTATTAAAGTGACCAGAGTCCCATTATTAAAGTGACCAGTATTCCATTATTAAAGTGACCAGTGTTCCATTATTAAAGTGACCAGTATTCCATTATTAAAGTGACCAGAGTCCCATTATTAAAGTGACCAGAGTCCCATTATTAAAGTGACCAGTGTTCCATTATTAAAGTGACCAGTGTTCCATTATTAAAGTGACCAGTATTCCATTATTAAAGTGACCCGTGTTCCATTATTAAAGTGACCCGTGTCCCATTATTAAAGTGACCAGTGTTCCATTATTAAAGTGACCAGTATTCTATTATTAAAGTGGCCAGTGTTCCATTATTAAAGTGACCAGAGTCCCATTATTAAAGTGACCAGAGTCCCATTATTAAAGTGACCAGTGTTCCATTATTAAAGTGACCAGTGTTCCATTATTAAAGTGACCAGTGTTCCATTAATAAAGTGACCAGTGTTCCATTATTAAAGTGACCAATGTTCCATTATTAAAGTGACCCGTGTTTCATTATTAAAGTGACCAGTGTTCCATTATTAAAGTGACCAATGTTCCATTATTAAAGTGATCAGTGTTCCATTATTAAAGTGACCAGTGTTCCATTATTAAATTGACCAGTGATTCCATGTCACGTCCTGACCATAGTAAGATGTTATTTTCTATGGTAGAGTAGGTCAGGGCGTGACAGTGGGTGTTTTGTGTTTTTCTATGTTTTGTATATCTATGTTTAGGTTCTAGTTTTATCTATTTCTAGGTTGTTGTTTTTTGGGATGATCTCCAATTAGAGGCAGCTGGTCCTCATTGTCTCTAATTGGAGATCATACTTAAGTAGGGTTTTATTTCCACCTGTGTTTGTGGGTAGTTGTCTTCTGTTTAGTTTATGTACCTGACAGAACTGTGCGCTTTCGCTTTGTTATTTTTTCTTTAGTGTTATAAGTTAAAATAAATATTCATCATGAGCAATCAACACGCTGTGCTTTGGTCCCCTCTCTACGACAAGCGTTACAGAACTACCCACCACCAAAGGACCAAGCAGCGTGATCAGGAATGGACCTGGGAAGACATTCTGGATGGGAAAGGAGTCAGGCTGGGGAGTATTGCCGCCCGAGGGAGGAGATTGAGGCAGCAAAAGCAGAGCGGTGTTATTATGAGGCGCTATACCAACCACGAGGCAAGTGCAAGAGACAGCCCCCCCAAAATTGGGGGGGCACACGGGGAGATTGGCAGAGTCAGGTTGGAGACCTGAGCCAACTCCCCGTGCTTACCGTGGGGGGCGAGTGATCGAGCAAGCACCGTGTTATGCAGGGATGCGCACTGTGTCGCCAGTGCGCAGCTACAGCCCGGTGCGCAAGCTTCCCACAGTTGCCGTGCTAGAGTTGGCATTCATCCAGGAAGGATTGTGCCTGCTCAGCGTTCCTGGTCTCCGGTGCGTGTCTTCTGCCCAGGTTATCCTGCGCCAGCTCTACGCACAGTACCCCCAGTTCGCCAGCACAAACCTGTGCGACCTGTTACAGCGCCCCACGCTTGCCGGGCTACGGGGGTTATCCAGCCAGGACGGGTTGTGCCAGCCATAAGCTCCAGACCTCCAGTGCGCCTCCACGGCCCAGTATACCCTGTGCCTGCTCTGCGCACCCGGCCTCCAGCGACGTTCCCTAGTCCAGAACTCTCAGCAACGTTTCCCAGTCCGGAGCCTCCAGGGACGTTCCCTAGTCCGGTTGAGACCTATTCCAGCTCCACGAAAGAAGCCTCCAGTGATGATCTATGGTCCGAAGCCTCCAGTGAGGATCTATGACCCGGAGCCTGTAGGGATGATCTATGACCCGGAGCCTGTAGGGATGATCCATGGCACGAAGCCTCCAGTGATAATCCATGGCCCGGAGCCTCCAGTGATGATCCATGGCACGGAGCCTCCAGTGATGATCCATGGCACGGAGCCTCCAGTGATGATCCATGGCACGGAGCCTCCAGTGATGATCCATGGCACGGAGCCTCCAGTGATGATCCATGGCACGGAGCCTCCAGTAATGATCCATGGCACAAAGCCTCCAGTGATGATCCATGGCGCGGAACCTGTAGTGATGATCCATGGCAAGAAGCCTCCAGTGATGATCTATGGCGCAGAACCTGTAGTGATCCATGGCACGGAGCCTCCAGCGGCGGCCTGCAGCCCAGAGTCTCCAGCGGCGATCTACAGTCTGGTTCCTTCGACAATGATCCACGGTCCGGTGGTACTAAAGCAGAGGGTGGAGCGGGGGTTACGCCCCGGAGCCACCTCCTCTGCTGGAAGATAAGGTTATGTGGACTGCACTAGAGCCGCCATAGACAGGAGTTACCCACCCTACCCTCCCTCTTTTGTTTATGTTTTTTAGGGGCATTCGGAGTCTGCACCTTTGGGGGGGGGGGTACTGTCACGTCCTGACCATAGTAAGATGTTACTTTCTATGGTAGAGTAGGTCAGGGCGTGACAGGTGGTGTTTTGTGTTTTTCTATGTTTTGTATATCTATGTTTAGGTTCTAGTTTTTTCTATTTCTAGTTATTTTTTGGGGGGATGATCTCACAATTAGAGGCAGCTGGTCCTCGTTGTCTCTGATTGGAGATCATACTTAAGTAGGTGTTTTTTCCACCTGTGTTTGTGGGTAGTTGTCTTCTGTTTAGTTTATTTACCTGACAGAACTGTGCGCTTTCGTTTTCCCTTTGTTATTTTTTCTTTAGTGTTCTGAGTTAAAATAAATATTCATCATGCGCAATCAACACGCTGCGCTTTGGTCCCTTCTCTACGACAGGCGTTACATTCCATGTCTATATAAATAGGGCAGCAGCCTCTAAGGTGTAGGGTTGAGTAACTGGTTGGTAGCCGGCTAGTGATGCCTATTTTCAGTGGTGTACAGTACTTAAGTAAAATTCTTTACAGTACTACATAAGTCGTTTTTTTGGGGTGTCTGTACTTTACTGTTTATATTTTTGACAACTTCTACTTTCACTTCACTACATTCCTAAAGAAAATAATGTACTTTTTACTCCTTACATTTTCTCTGAAACCCAAAAGTACTTGTTACAGTTTGAATGCATAGCAGGACAGAAAATGGTCCAATTCACAGAACCTACCTTGTCATCCCTACTGCCTCTGATCTGGCGGACTCACTAAACACAAATGCATGGTTTGCTAATGATGTCTGACTGTTGGCGTGTGCCACTGGCTATCCGTAAATTACAAAACAAGAGAATTGTACCATCTGGTTTGCTTAACATAAGTTATTTTAAGTTATTCATACTTTTGATAGTTAAGTATATTTAAAACCAAATACTGTTACTCAAGTAATAATTTACTGGGTGACTTTCACTTTTACTTCAGTAATTTTCTATTAAGCTATCTTTACTTTTACTCAAGCATGTCAATTGAGTACTTTTTCCACCACTGGCTATTTTACAGTCTAATGGCCTTGAGATAGAAGCTGTTTTTCAGTCTCTAGGTCCCACTTTGATGCACCTGCACTGACCTTGCCTTCTAGATGATAGCAGGGTGAACAGGCCGTGGCATTCCTATGACATCGGGTGCAGTAGGTGTCCTGGAGGGCAGGTAGTTTGCCCCCGGTGATGCATTGGGCAGACCGCACCACTCTCTGGAGAGCCCTGCAGTTGCGGGTGGTTCAGTTGCCATACCAGGCGGTGATACAGCCCAACAGGATGCATCTGTAAAAGTATGTGAGTGTCTTAGGGGCCAAACCAAATTTCTTAAGCCTCCTGAGGTTAAAGCAGCAATGTTGTGCCTTCACCACACTGTCTGTGTGGTCACACTATTCCGCAGCCTAACGGAGCTCACTATTCCGCAGCCTAACGGAGCTCACTATTCCGCAGCCTAACGGAGCTCACTATTCCGCAGCCTAACGGTGCTCACTATTCCGCAGCCTAACGGAGCTCACTATTCCGCAGCCTAACGGAGCTCACTATTCCGCAGCCTAACTTCACTGTTCTTCCTCTCCACTAGGTATGTTTATTCTATATTTTTTTTAACTTTAACCTCTCTAGGGTGAGTGGGACGAAATCGTCCCACCTACTCAACAGCCAGTGGAATCCCGTGGCGCGATATTCAAATACCTTAGAAATGCTATTACTTCAATTTCTCAAACATATTACTATTTTACACCATTTCAAAGACAAGACTCTCGTTAATCTAACCACACTGTCCGATTTCAAAAAGGCTTTACAACGAAAGCAAAACATTAGATTATGTCAGCAGAGTACCCAGCCAGAAATAATCAGACACCCATTTTTCAAGCTAGCATATAATGTCACAAAAACCAAAACCACAGCTAAATGCAGCACTAACCTTTGATGATCTCCATCAGATGACAACCCTAGGACATTATGTTATACAATACATGCATGTTTTGTTCAATCAAGTTCATATTTTTATCAAAAAACAGCTTTTTACATTAGCATGTGACGTTCAGAACTAGCATACCCACCGCAAACTTCCGGTGAATTTACTAAATTACTCACGATAAACGTTCACAAAAAACATAACAATTATTTTAAGAATTATAGATACAGAACTCCTTTATGCAATCGCGGTGTCCGATTTTAAAATAGCTTTTCGGCAAAAGCACATTTTGCAATATTCTGAGTAGATAGCTCGCCATCACGGGCTAGCTATTTTGACACCCACCAAGTTTGGCACTCACCAAACTCAGATTTACTATAAGAAAAATTGGATTACCTTTGCTGTTCTTCGTCAGAATGCACTCCCAGGACTTCTACTTCATCCACAAATGTTGTTTTGGTTCCAAATAATCCATAGTTATGTTCAAATATCCTCTGTTTTGTTCTTGCGTTCAAGACACTATCCGAAGGGTGACGAAGGGTGACGCGCGGATGCGTATCGTGACAAAAAAATTCTAAATATTCCATTACCGTACTTCGAAGCATGTCAAAAATCTGTTTAAAATCAATTTTTATGCGATTTTTCTCGTAAAAAAGAGATCATATTCCAACCGGGAAACCCTGTTTTCGTTCAAAGACTCAAAGTTGAAAATGGCCTCTTCACGTGCGCCCGCGCCCGTCTCATTGTTCTCAGATCAACCACTTACCAAATGCGCTACTGTTTTTCAGCCTGGGACACCAGAGTCATCATTCAATGTTCTGGCACCCTCTGAGAGTCTATGGGAGCCTTAGGAAGTGTCACGTTACAGCAGAGATCCTCAGTTTTCAATAAAGAGAGTGTAGAAGGCCAAGAAATGGTCAGAGAGGGCACTTCCTGTACAGAATCTTCTCAGGTTTTTGCCTGCCATATGAGTTCTGTTATACTCACAGACACCATTCAAACAGTTTTAGAAACTTTAGGGTGTTTTCTATCCAAATCAAACAATTATATGCATATTCTAGTTTCTGGGCAGTAGTAATAACCAGATTAAATCGGGTACGTTTTTTATCCGGATGTGAAAATACTGCCCCCTACCCTAGAGAGGTTAACATGACCACTGAGGCATGAAAGAATAGTGAGTAGAAAGCAATACCCTGGATTAAAAATGAAATACTTTGATACCTGTTTTCGGATGCACATCTTGACATCGGCTTTAGAGGGTATTTTTCCTGTAGATGTTACGTGTTCTCCTCCACAACATTTAAGTGTGCATTCAGATGTGACCTGATCACTCTCACTCAGTTTCCATTCAAACTGTCTGGGGACCAACTGGCAAAAAAAAGCTTTTCTTGTTTTTTTTGTTTTTTTTACGAGTTGGATAGTGTTTTTTGACCTTGTAATGAGTTATTTCCATTTTTTTGTATCTGCTAGATACAAGTTTGTAACTCCTGAACGCTACAAACCCATGAACATGTGACTAACTCACTGAATACCACAACACTGGAGACTGGACCTCAGTTGACTCCCTCACTGAATACCACAACACTGGAGACTGGACCTCAGTTGACTCCCTCACTGAATACCACTACACTGGAGACTGGACCTCAGTTGACTCCCTCACTGAATACCACTACACTGGAGACTGGACCTCAGTTGACTCCCTCACTGAATACCACTACACTGGAGACTGGACCTCAGTTGACTCCCTCACTGAATACCACTACACTGGAGACTGGACCTCAGTTGACTCCCTCACTGAATACCACAACACTGGAGACTGGACCTCATTTGAGTCCCTCACTGAGTACCACAACACTGGAGACTAGACCTCAGTTGAGTCTCTCACTGAATGTATGTTCTCTGGCTGTCTCCCTCTGGGAAATAACAAATCTGACAATGCAATGACAATATGGCTTAAACAGTCGGACACACACAGGACAGCGTAGCGTCTGTTGTGTCAACAGAAAGGGCAACCTACAGCACTATCAGCTTAAGGTGCACACACATTTTCCGTAAGGGAAAATCAAGTCTGAAATTTCTAAGTGGAAATTACAAGCTTCAGAAGCCTCTCTAAACCTCAAATACACTACAAGTTGAACATTTCCTGCACTGCGGAAAAGTTATTCTGCAACAGGTTGATCAAATTAGGATCCTACACCTGTATACACAAATGTATTTTTGAAACCCTCATACAGGTTTCTGGGTATTCTCTACACACTACATTGTGTATACTATATATCCATCCAAAGGTCACAAGTTACAACAGTAAGCCTATGCCATCTAAACTAGCAGTTGCCCTTCACTGCATTCACTATGCTATGTAATAACAGATTAGATTACCTCTACATAATATTTACTACTATTGTCTCAGAACTGAGGTCACAAAGAACTTGAGGCGATCCTCTCGACAGCCACCACTCTGTGGCTGTTTGTCAATTATTATTTTTATTGATTCCTAACTTCCTTTTTTCTTGTCTGCTTCTCAAAACACATTGGAGGAGAGAGGAAAGATGAATTGAGAGGTATGGTTCCTCTCCTTTGACCTTCTTCTCCTCCCATGTGAGGAGAGAGGACATAAGAAATCAATTAAAGACGATTTGGAAAAGAGCTTGTGCCACTACCAGTAGCTCCTATTGGGAGAAAATAGGACAAAATATATTTTTGGAGAAAAAAATTGTGGGATACATTTGAAATATTTAAAATTGGCCAAAAACGACATATATATGTTTTTTCTTATTAACCTTTATTTAACCTTTCTGGTGCAGGAGTTCCGCTAGCAATCCACCTCGACAACATCCGGTGAAATGCAGAGCGCAAAATTCAAATTACAGAAATAGTCATATTTAACATTCATGAAAATACAAGTGTCATACATCAGAAAAAAGCTAAACTTCTTGTTAATCCAGCCGCTTTGTCAGATTTCAAAAAGGCTTTACAGCAAAGCACACTATGCAATTTATCTGAGGACAGCGCCCCGCACACAAAAGCATTAAAAACATTTTTCAACCAGGCAGGTGCACCACGAAAGTCAGAAATAGCGATAAAATAAATGCCTTACCTTTGAAGATCTTCTTCTGTTGGCACTCCCAAAATGTCCTAGCTACATCACAAATGGTCCTTTTGTTCGATAAAGTCCTTCTTTATATCCCCAAAAACTAATTTTAGCTGGTGCGCTTCATTCAATAATCCACCGGTTTCCCTCCTTCAAACTGCATACAAAATGAATCCCAAACGTTACCAATAAACTTCTCCAAACAAGTCAAACAACATTTATAATCAAACCTCAGGTACCGTAATATGTAAATAAACGATTAAATTTAAGATGGAGAATCATTATTGTCTTTACCAGAGATAAACAACAAAGAACTCGCTCTCTTCCACGCGCTTGGAAACACTACAGCCAAAATGGGAGCCACTTAGAAAAACTACAAATTCTAGCTAATTTTTCCAAAAACAAGCCTAAAACTCTTTCTAAAGACTGTTGACATCTAGTGGAAGCCCTAGGAACTGCAATCTGGGAGGTTTTCCCTTCATATTAAACATGACAGCCATTGGAAACAGTGGTAGGCTGAAATTTTGTTTTTTCTGGATGGTTTGTTCTCGGGTTTTTGCCTGCCATATCAGTTCTGTTATACTTACAGACATTATTGTTAACAGTTTCAGAAACTTTAGAGTGTTTTCTATCCAAATCTGCCAATTATATGCATATCCTAGCTTCTGGGCCTGAGTAACAGGCAGTTTACCTTGGGCATGCTTTTCATCCAGACGTCAAAATACTGCCCCCTAGCCCAAGGAAAGTCAGTTAAGAACAAATTCTTATTTTACAATGACAGCCTACCCCAGCCAAACCTTCTCCTAGCCCGGACGACCCTGGGCCAATTGTGCGCCACCCTATCGAACTCCTAATCACGGCTGGTTGTGATACAGCCCAGGATCAAACCAGGGTCTGTAGTGACGCCTCTAGCACTAAGATGCAGTGCCTTAGATCGCTGTGCCACTCAGGAGGCCTGAGTTTAATATATTTTAAATACATTCTAACATAAATTACTGAATGTATTTTTAAATATATACTGCTCAAAAAAATAAAGGGAACACTAAAATAACACATCCTAGATCTGAATGAATGAAATAATCTTATTAAATACGTTTTTCTTTACATAGTTGAATGTGCTGAAAAAAAAATCACACAAAAATAATCAATGGAAATCCAATTTATCAACCCATGGAGGTCTGGATTTGGAGTCACACTCAAAATGAAAGTGGAAAACCACACTACAGGCTGATCCAACTTTGATGTAATATCATTAAAACAAGTCAAAATGAGGCTCAGTAGTGTGTGTGGCCTCCATGTGCCTGTATGACCTCCCTACAACGCCTGGGCATGCTCCTGATGAGGTAGCGGATGGCCTCCTGAGGGATCTCCTCCCAGACCTGGACTAAAGCATCCGCCAACTCCTGGACAGTCTGTGGTGCAACGTGGCGTTGGTGGATGGAGCGAGACATGATGTCCCAGATGTGCTCAATTGGATTCAGGTCTGGGGAACGGGCGGGCCAGTCCATAGCATCAATGCCTTCCTCTTGCAGGAACTGCTGACACACTCCAGCCACATGAGGTCTAGCATTGTCTTGCATTAGGAGGAACCCAGGGCCAACCGCACCAGCATATGGTCTCACAAGGGGTCTGAGGATCTCATCTTGGTACCTAATGGCAGTCAGGCTACCTCTGGCGAGCACATGGAGGGCTGTGCGGCCCCCCAAAGAAATGCCACCCCACACCATGACTGACCCACCGCCAAACCGATCATGCTGGAGGATGTTGCAGACAGCAGAACGTTCTCCACGGCGTCTCCAGACTCTGTCACGTCTGTCACATGTGCTCAGTGTGAACCTGCTTTCATCTGTGAAGAGCACAGGGCGCCAGTGGCGAATGTGCCAATCTTGGTGTTCTCTGGCAAATCCCAAACGTCCTGCACGGTGTTGGGCTGTAAGCACAACCCCCACCTGTGGACGTCGGGCCCTCATACCACCCTCATGGAGTCTGTTTCTGACCGTTTGAGCAGACACATGCACATTTGTGGCCTGCTGGAGGTCATTTTGCAGGGCTCTGGCAGTGCTCCTCCTGCTCCTCCTTGCACAAAGGCGGAGGTAGCGGTCCTGCTGCTGGGTTGTTGCCCTCCTACGGCCTCCTCCACGGCTCCTGATGTACTGGCCTGTCTTCTGGTAGCGCCTCCATGCTCTGGACACTACGCTGACAGACACAGCAAACCTTCTTGCCACAGCTCGCATTGATGTGCCATCCTGGATGAGCTGCACTACCTGAGCCACTTGTGTGGGTTGTCGACTCCGTCTCATGCTACCACTAGAGTGAAAGCACCGCCAGCATTCAAAAGTGACCAAACCATCAGCCAGGAAGCATAGGAACTGAGAAGTGGTCTGTGGTCACCACTCCTTTATTGGGGGTGTCTTGCTAATTGCCTATAATTTTCCACCTGTTGTCTATTCCATTTGCACAACAGCATGTGAAATGTATTGTCAATCAGTGTTGCTTCCTAAGTGGACAGTTTGATTTCACAGAAGTGTGATTAACTTGGAGTTACATTGTGTTGTTTAAGTGTTCCCTTTATTTTTTTGAGCAGTGTATATAAATGTATGTAAAAGGTATATCACAACATACACTGGGTGTACAAAACATTAAGAACACCTTCCCCCTTTTGCCCTCAGAACAGTCTCAATTCACAGGGGCATGGACTTTACAAGGGGTCGATAGTGCCCCACAGGGATGCTGGCCCATGTTGACTCCAATGCTTCCCACAGTTTTGTCAAATTGTCTGGATGTCCTTTGGGTGGTGGACAATTCTTGATACAGACTGGAAACTGTTGAGTGTGAAAATCCCAGCAGCGTTGCAGTTCTTGACACAAATCGGTGCGCCTGGCACATACTACCATACCCCATTCAAAGGCACTTAAATCTTTTGTCTTAAAAAGATCAAGCGAACTGGATGGAATATGGGGGAAAATGCACAAAATTATATTTTGAACTTCAACATAGAAATGCTACCAATAATAATTTACTGAAACTTGATTCACCAAACTATATTTTGAAAGAGGAAGAAAAGCATATGTTTACATTGCAGTCTCCTCCATCTCCACTAACCAAAGTGAATTGTATGAATTTTTTTCTATTAATAATGTCAAATTAACATCTGTACAGAAAAACTCATGTGAAGGCCAAATTACTTGCCATTAAGAAGGAAAGAAATTCCACAAATTAACTTTTAACAAGGCACACCTGTTTATTGAAATGCATTCCAGGTGGCTACCTCATGAAGCTGGTTGAGAGAATGCCAAGAGAGTGCAAAGCTGTCATCAAGGCAAAGGGTGGCTACATTGAAGAATCTCAAATATAAAACATATTTTGGTTTGTTTAACACTTTTTTGGTTACTGCATGTGTTATTTCACAGTTTTGATGTCTTCACTATTATTCTACAATGTTGAAAATAGTAAAAATAAAGAAAAACCCTTGAATGAGTAGGTGTGTCAAACTGTGACTGGTACTGCATATGGGGGATAGAACCATCCCAGCTCTGCAGATTTTGCTGCAAAGAGACAGAATCATTAGATCATTTGGTTTGGTACTGTCCATATATAGCTTGTTTTTGGTCACAGGTCCAGGGATGGATGAAGAACTACAACATTTACCTGGAGCTAACTCTGCAGATAGCAATACTGGGTGATTTGAAAAGTCATAGTCAATCAATAATATAATAATAGTTTTAGCAAAAAAAATGTATCTTTAATTTACAATCTGTAGAAACTATAAGAATAGGAAGGTTCAGAACGTTTGTGAAACAGCACAGTTGAAAAATATATGAAAAAATTGATTGTGTTAAGAGATTAATGGGAGGGGTTGAGTGGAGCTGAAGGCTGGGACTAAAAACAACAAGATAACTAATGTAAAATATACTTTTTACATGTAATGTATATATAACCTATAAGCTGGAAGTAGAAGCCTAAGTGTTGTTGTCCATTAGTTTATGGCATGCCTGCTCCCACTCCCCCTCCCTGGTCCTCGAGGGCGCCAGGTTACCCTTCTTTACACACACCTGTCACCATCATTTCGCTCAGCGGCGCTCATTGGACCCACCTGGACTCCTTCACGTGGTTGATTGCCACTGTATATCTGTCTGTTCCTCGGTGGTGTTCCCTGTGTCCACATTAATTGTTGTTATGTGTTCCTGTCCAAACGCTGTTCCTGTTCCGTTTCATGTCCGTCAGTTATTAAACCTACACACTCTGTACCTGCTTCTCATCTCCTGCGTCGATCCTTACAGTTTACTCCAATTAGGGGAGGGGTGGTAGGGTTATAGTAAAATAATAAAGGAAAACACAGTATATTTAAAATATATATCTATATATATATATTTCAGTGGAGGCTCCTCAGAGGATGAAGGGGAGGACCATCCTCCTCAGAGAATTTCATAACAATTAAAAATGTAAAAAAAAGATATCCCTTTTAAAACTATACTAAATATAATCACATCACCAAATAACTCATTAAAACACCCTATTTTGCAAAGAAGGTCTACAGTAGCCTCAAAAGTACTCTGTAGGGTAGCACCATGGTGTAGCCAGGGGACAGCTAGCTTACGTCCTCTTATGGGTACAATTGAATTCAATATAAAACCTAGGAGGCTCAAGGTTCTCCCCCTTCCATAGACTTACACAGTAATTAGGACAACTTCTGGAGGACGTCCTCCAGCCTATCAGAGCTCTTGCAGTATGAACTGATATGTTGTCCACCCAATCAAAGGATCAGACAATTAATCTAGTACTGAAAGCATAAGCTACAGCTAGCTAGCACTGCAGTGTATAAAATGTGGTGAGTAGTTGACTCAAAGAGAGTGAAAAACAGTTGAAAAGTTTTGAACAAATTAATTTCTTCCAAAATGAAGGAGAAGCAAGAGAGAAATAGAGATAGAGAGAGATTTTGTCAATTTCAGTTTCACTTACTTCATTAGCAAATGCTGCTGGCTAGTTTAGCCTACTGAAACACACTCCTCAAACAGAGGGATGCTATGTTATCTAGCCGGCTAAGACTTTCCAACGCAACACTGGAACTTTTGGTATGACTAATTTATTGCCACCAGGGCCCGACGGTGTAACTGTTTACTGACTATACACTGTAACGTTACTGCATGATTGTAGCAGGTTTACTAACGCGTTAGTTCTATTAGCTATGTTGACTATGACGTTATTTTAGCTACTATGGTGACAACGACGTAGGCTGTGTGTAGCGGTTTGGAATGGAAAGGTTGATGTGTTGTGCATTGAAGTCCACAAGTGAAGGCAAGAGAAGGAATACAACGTGGCTGTTATGAGAGTGAACTCTGTTTACACATGATCAGGGGTGTATTCATTCCTGCCGATTCTGTGTAAATCTTTTCACTTCCCCCTATCTGAGATATCTACTGCAGCCCTCATCCTCTACATACAACAGCCGTTCTGCCAGTCACATTCTGTTAACCTGTTGGGGCTAGGGGGCAGTATTTGCACGGCTGGATAAAAAAATGTACCCGATTTAATCTGGTTACTAATCCTACCCAGTAACTAGAATATGCATATACTTATTATATATGGATAGAAAACACCCTAAATTTTCTAAAACTGTTTGAATGGTGTCTGTGAGTATAACAGAACTCATTGGGCAGGCAAAACCCTGAGACATTTTCTGACAGGAAGTGGATACCTGATGTGTTGTATTACCTTTAAACCTATGCCATTGAAAAACACAGGGGCTGAGGAATATTTTGGCACTTCCTATTGCTTCCACTAGATGTCACCAGCCTTTACAAAGTGTTTTGAGTCTTCTGGAGGGAGATCTGACCGAACAAGAGCCATGGAACGATGATGTCCCATTAGACACCTGGCGCGCGAGTTCATGTTGGGTACCCTCGTTCCAATACGTTATAAAAGAGGATGCATTCGTCCACCTTGAATATTATTCATGTTCTGGTTAAAAAAGGCCCTAATGATTTATGCTATACAACGTTTGACATGTTTGAACGAACGTAAATATATTTTTTCCCCTCGTTCATGAAGTGAAGTCCGGCGGGCTTAGATCATGTGCTAACAAGACGGAGATTTTTGGACATAAATGATGAGCTTTTTTGAACAAAACTACATTCGTCATGGACCTGTGATACCTGGAAGTGACATCTGATGAAGAGAATCAAAGGTAATGGATTATTTACATAGTATTTTCGATTTTAGATCTCCCCAACATGACGGCGAGTCTGTATCGCAACGCGTATTTTTCTGGGCGCAGTGCTCAGATTATTGCAAAGTGTGATTTCCCAGTAAGGTTATTTTTAAATCTGGCAAGTTGATTGCGTTCAAGAGATGTAAATCTATAATTCTTTAAATGACAATATAATATTTTACCAATGTTTTCTAATTTTAATTATTTAATTTGTGGTGCTGACTTGACTGCCGGTTATTGGAGGGAAACGATTTCCTCAACATCAATGCCATAGTAAAACGCTGTTTTTGGATATAAATATGAACTTGATAGAACTAAAAATGCATGCATTGTCTAACATAATGTCCTAGGAGTGTCATCTGATGGAGATTGTAAAAGGTTAGTGCATCATTTTAGCTGGTTTTATGGTTTTGGTGACCCTGTCTTTGAATTGACAAAACATTACACACAACTCTTGTAAATGTACTGTCCTAACATACTCTAAATTTATGCTTTCGCCGTAAAACCTTTTTGAAATCGTAAAACGTGGTTAGATTAAGGAGATGTTTATCTTTCAAAGGGTGTAAAATAGTTGTATGTTTGAAAAATTTGAATTTTGACATTTATTTGGATTCAAATTTGCCGCTCTTGAAATGCACCTGCTGTTGATGGAGTGCACCACGGGTGGGACGCTTGCGTCCCACCTAGCCCATAGAGGTTAATGGTCCCCAAAGCACACATATCCCTGGGTCGCTCCTCTTTTCAGTTCGCTGCAGATAGCGACTGGAACGAGCTGCAACAAACACTCAAACTGGACAGTTTTATCTAAATCTCTTCATTCAAAGACTCAATCATGGACACTCTTACTGACAGTTGTGGCGGCTTTGCGTGATGTATTGTTGTCTCTACCTTCTTGCCATTTGTGCTGTTGTCTGTGCCCAATAATGTTTGTACCATGTTTTGTGCTGCTGCCATGTTGTGTTGCAACCATGTTGTTGTCATGTTGTTTTGCAACCCGATGATCACTCTGATAGAGCTCCAGACTTCCTCTGTGGAGATGGGAGAACCTTCCAGAAAGATAAACATCTCTGCAGCACTCCACCAATCAGGCCTTTATGGTAGAGACGGAAACCACTCCTCAGTAAAAGACACATAACATCCCACTTGGAGTTTGCCAAAAGGCATCTAAAGGACTCTCTGGTTTAATGAAACAAAATTGAACTCTTTGGCCTGAACTCCAAGCATCTCGTCTGAAGGAAACCTGGCACCATCTCTATGGTGAAGCATGGTGGTGGCAGCATCATGGTGTCGGATGTTTTTCAGCGGCAGAGACTGGGAGACTAGTCAGGATTGAGGGAAAGATGAAAGGAGTACAGTACAGAGATCCTTGATGAAAACCTGCTCCAGCGCACTTAGGACCTCAGACTGGGGCGAAGGTTCACCTTCCAACAGGACAACGACCCTAAGCACACAGCCATGACAAAGCAGGAGTGGTTTCGGGACAAGTCTCTGAATGTCCTTGAGTGGCCCAGCCAGAGCCCGGACTTGAACCCGATCAAAAACATCTCTGGAGAGACCTGAAAATAGCTGTGAAGCGACTCTCTCCCCATCCAACCTGACAGAGCTTGAGATGATCTGCAGCGAAGAATGGGAGAAACTCCCCAAATGCAGGTGTGCCCAAGAAGACTCAAGGCTGTAATCGCTGCCAAAGGTGCTTCAAGAAAGTACTGAGTAAAAGGTCTGAATACTTATGTAAATGATGGAAGCGACAATCTATCTGCAATATTAAAGCTGATCTACCCCCTAAAAGAATAAAAAATATATACAAATATTTTGTCTTGCCCATTCACCCTCTGAATAGCAGGGTAACTCAATGGTTTGAAGGCTTAACAATCCTTCTTTAACCGGTCTAGTACCCTTCAGCTACACTGAAAGAAGTGGATTTAACAAGTGACATCAATATGGATTCATCGCTTTCACTTGCATTTACCTGGTCAGTCTATGTATTGGAAAGATTTCCGAATGTTTTGAACCTCAGTGTATATTAAATGCATCGGAATATATATGGAATGTATTTTAGAATGTAAATTCACATGTATTTATTGATATATTTGGTAAATATATTTTTAAATGTATTTGGACATGCATTTAAATATATTTGTAAGAAATATATTATTTAATTAAAATGTATGGCAAATATAAAAAATTGGCTAAATCATATTGTCCTTTAATATAGGGCACAAGGAGAATTCAGTAAATCAGATTTTCAATATCAATAAAGACTTGCTAAAGTGCTCAAATTCAGCATGTTGACATGTCTCTGTGTGCACCCTCTGTGACATCAAGGAAGATTCTTTTAAATTTGAACCATTGTAAAGCCCTAGTTACATAGTTGCTTTGACAAAATTATTTCTGAAGATTATAATTTATTTCATGTGATTAATTTACATATGTCCCTCCTTTTATTTTAATTGTATATTTTTTTTTACCTTTATTTAACTAGGCAAGTCAGTTAAAAACAAATTCTTATTTACAATGATGGCCTACCCCGGCCAAACCCGGACGACGCTGGGCCAATTGGGCCAATTGTGCGCTGCCCTATGGGACTCCCAATCACAGCCGGACCCTGTTACGTGAAATGATCTCTCCTTTTAATATGGTGAAACTATTCCTTTTGAAGTATTTATTTCAAAAGAAACATTGAACATCTAATAATAAATTATAGTGTAAAAGCAGGTGAGCTGTTCTCCTCTTTTCGGACGTTTTCTGGTGTTTTGTGGTAAAAAAAAAAACTGAGCATGTCGAACATAACACGTCAACTCTGTTACCCATAGATAGACTATGAAATGCATTCAATTGCCCCTCCCTGTTGCACACAACAAGTTTCCATTCTCCCTGTCACAAGGGGATTCATGCCTGATTTAACTAGTAATTACCAGTTGGAGGGCCATTGAAGTGGATTTTTCCCAGATGTGGTAAATTCCCATTTCCCACTTGGGTACGAACGCACCATAACAACGCTAACCATCCACTGTAGAGACGTATAATACCACTCATTAGAAGCACCAGAACCTAGACCTACACTATTGCATAGTGTTGTACGATGTATAGTTTAAGTTTAAATCGATAAAAAAAAATATATATATTAAAAAAATAAAAACAGCTTAGATTTTGAGCGCTAGAGTTGTTTCATCGTTTCATTTAGCTGAGGAGAGGCACTACAGTCTTCATTTTCCCTTATTTTTTTAAAAATGAAAGTGAAATCCAAAGTTGTTTTTGTAATAACCATAACAATTTCAATTCTGGCTTGTTGGCCCAAAAAAAGCATCTCCATTGATCAATATGTAAAGAGTAATTTAAGAGAAATAAGAACCAGCCTGGCCAGCCTGTAGGATAGACGGCATAGCCATGCAGTTCTGGAATATTGTCAAGCATTACATGCGCTTGAGTAAAAGTCCTTCAGATAATATTTAAAATGGATTAAATATAGATTTTGTGTCACTGGCCTACACACAATACTCATTCGTGCCAAAATCAAATTCTGTTTTTAGACATTTTTACAAACTTATAACAAATAACTGAAACGTCTTGAGTCAATAAGTATTCAACCTCTTTGTTATGGGAAACCTAAATAAGTAAAAACGTGCTTAACAAGTCACAAAATAAGTTGCATGGACTCACAATAATAGTGTTGAACATGATTTTTTAATGACTACCTCATCTCTGTACCCCAAACATACAATTATCTGTAAGGTTCCTCAGTCGAGCAGTGAATTTTAAACACAGATTCAACCACTAAGACCAGGGAGGTTTTCCAATGTCGACTTTAAAATGGCTGTCTAGCAATGATCAACAACCAACTTGACAGAGCTTGAAGAATTAAAAAAATAACAATGTGCAAATATTGTACAATCCAGGTGTGCAAAGCTCTTACAGACTTACCCAGAAAGACTCACAGCTGTAATTGCTGCCAAAGGTGATCTAACATGTATTGACTCAAGGGGTTGAATACTTATGTAATCAAGATATATTAGTGTTTCATTTTTCATATTTATTTGACAAATGTTAGACATTTTCTTCAACTTTGACATTACAGAGTATTTTGTATACATCGTTGACAAACAAATATAATTAAATCCATTTTAATCCTACCTTATAACAGAACATAATATGGAAAAAGTCAAGGGGTGTGAATACTTTCTGCAAGACACTGGAATACATTTTACATGATGTTAAATAAATTGAAATGCATTTTGTTTTTCTTATGGGAGGTTTGACAGTGTCTCCTTGACATAAGCCTCAGATCTCTGTAAGAACCAGACCTAAGAAACAGACCCAGCTTGAGACTTGTCTTGACCCCAGGAAATGCAGCAGGAGTTGGGGAAAAAAGGAAGGGGTTTTGGCAGGCCCCTGGTTCCCGAACAGCAGTCTACTAATGACCTTCCCAGCTTGAGATGAGGAGGAAATGTATTGAATGTCGAACGCAACAAGGCAGTCAGGCCACAGATTTTCTTTTCCTTTCTCACTACTAAGGAGTTCTGGAGTGTGTGGTTTCTGGGTTTTTTTTCATGGTGGTCAGCATTTTGATAGTTTGTAACATTTCTATTCCTTCCAAATGATGGGCTCCCGAGTGGCGCAACGGTCTAAGGCACTGCATCTCAGTGCTAGAGGCGTCACTACAGACCCTGGTTTGATCCCAGGCTGTATCACAACCAGCCGTGATCAGGAGTCCCATAGGGCTGCGCACAATTGGCCCAGCGTTGTCCATAGGAGGCCTTCATTGTAAAATAAGAATTTGTTCTTTACTGACTTGCCTAGTTAAATAAATAAAAAATTACAGGTTGTCTCTCTCACTTCCTTTGATCCAGAAGTGTCATTGTCCTGAAAAATGCACTTCCTTTCTCCCATTACTTAACTGAGCTTGTTCTTGCCTCTGGTCTAAAATGGACACAAGGTTTCACAAATACCTAGTAATGTCAATGGTGCAGCAATATCTCAGTATTGTGTTTAACTTGAATTCAGACTTGGACAAACAAAGCAGTGAAATAAACAGTTTATAGCCCTTCAACAGTCTGGACTGGAGTTACTTGTATGGCCAACTGTGCTTGGTGCCCTTGAAGGTGATCAATAAAGTTATTCAGTTCAATTCAAGACTGCCTTGAACCCCGGTGAGGTAAGATTTGGCCAACAGGTCTTTTTTTGTTTTTTTAACACGGTTGGCCTGAATTGATCTTCCAGTCAAATTAATTATATAGTGAACATCAAGTGTTCTCTGAGAAAACAATTTATAACAACAATAGTATTGATATCTCAACTCTGAACTGGAGCCAAAGGAAAACATTTATTGTTGTAATATATTTGGCACGCAGGGTAGACTGACTTTTGGTTTGAAGGGGGGGAGGAATAAAAATGTGTTCTTTTAATGTTTCAACACCCGCAATGGTTGATGCCTGTTAAAAAGGTCGTTGTGACTTTTAGATGTGGTTGAAGAAGTAAAATAGCTATTTCTGGGGGGGGTTCACAAGCTCAGATCTCAAATGAGCATTTTTACATTCAGCCCCCACCCCCCTCCTCCTCACCACCGCACGTACGCACGCAAACAAACACAGTACACACACACACAGTGTGAGAAGACTAGCCCGGATGCCTACTGTAGACACAACGGCTGGGTGTTTAACCTGTGCTCTCTCTGCCACTTTTGGCTACCTGTACTGACCAGGACCTCTCAAGAAATCGGATGGAAACAGAGAAACATTGTCTGCAAAGAAATCATTAAATATTAGTATGTAGTCATTTCATACTATAAAATTATGGCCTGCATTTGTTTTTGATTATTCCTATTAAAAATAATATGAGAGGCCTTAAAAAAAGAACAAATCAAAGAAATAAGTAATATTTTATTTTGGGAAGTTATCACAAACGGAGAAAGGGTTCGGTGTACTGAGGAGAATAGGATAGTAACAGGAAATAGCATGTGTCTCACTTCCTGTCCCCCATTCTCAACGATTGCTAAAGAATAGCATCTTGGTTGCATCATCTTGCTGTTGTTGTTGTTTTTTCTATCTGATCAAAGGTCTGAGATGGAAATAATACAAGATCTACAACACACTTTAATATCAGTCAGGCCACACACACACTGGACACAACAGGATGAAGAAAGAATAGAAGATACAGTCAAAAAAAAAAGTCGGCCTGAAGGTTAAGTGCAGAAACAGGTGCATTCGTTGTTCACCCTGTTTTGTAAATAATAAGATCAGATCTGTTGTCCTTCCTGTTCCTCTGTCTGTTTTGAGGATAAATACCACCATGTGGCTCCTGGAATAAACACAGACATGACGGAACCACACCGGGGTTCAAAAACTATTCAAAATCTTTCAAAACACATAGAGCGTTTGATCCAACCTGGCCTGGAGTGTCAGATGTGTGGGGTTTGCAACTTTTGGAACTTGTCTATTGGTTCCATTGTGAGAAGCAAGCCAATTCAGGCACAGCTAAAGTATTTGAAATAGATTAAATAGTGTTTGAACCCAGGTGTGGATTATAGCCTGGGAAATAAGACTATCCTAATGATAACAATCTTCCCACCGGGCACAGACGTCAATTCAACATCTATTCCACATTGGTTCAACGTCATTTCATTGAAACGACTTGGAAACAAGCTTGATTCAACCAGTGTTTGCCCATTGGGTTATATTTAGAGTGACGGCTACTCTATTCTACTCTGTTATGTAAGAATGAATGAACCATCTTCCAATCCATTTAAAGTAGCCTGTCTGCTCTGTTCCTCAGTTGGTTGTGCATTCCATTTGAGACGAAGACTGTGCTTTTACCTCCCTGAATAGGTCAATCTGTCACCGTACCTCATTATGGAGAAATGCAAACAAACCATGAGCCGGTCCTGATGTTTGGACCTTTCACACACCACCACAGATTTGGGGGAATCACAGATGTGTACATGTGAGCTCTCTGTTGCATGCAAGGTGACTTAATGGCTGACAGGACATGCTCTGTGTGTGTGTGTGTGTGTGTGTGTCTGTGTGTCTGTGTGTGTGGTTTACCCTAGATTACATATATTTTCCGTGCTGCTCCCCATGCTGCTCTGGTGTAATATTAATTCCACTGATTGTGCAGTTCAATGTGCAGTTAAATGAACAGTTCAATCTACAATTCAATGTACTTAATCACTGCCATTAAATAAAATGACTGGGTCAACTTTGCCTTGTTTTAGAAGACAGGTGTTATAGATAGACTAACAAAGTAGAATTACCCCCCCCCCACACGCACGCACACGCACACGCACACACACACACACACACACACACACACACAGTGAGATGTACATTGTACCTGGAGTGTATCCCATTCTAAAAGGTCTCTACACACATTTTCTATCACGCAAAGCAAATCGGTGCCAATGAGGGAACGGCGTTTTAGTTACAACACAGACTCACACAGCCTCCACAGTAAGGGGACCACGGCGTTTTAGTTACAACACAGACTCACACAGCCTCCACAGTAAGGGGACCACGGCGTTTTAGTTACAACACAGACTCCCACAGCCTCCACAGTAAGGGGACCACGGCGTTTTAGTTACAACACAGACTCACACAGCCTCCACAGTAAGGGGACCACAGCGTTTTAGTTACAACACAGACTCCCACAGCCTCCACAGTAAGGGGACCACAGCGTTTTAGTTACAACAGAGAACAAACATGACACAACTATTAACTACACTGTAACTGATTTGGAGAGCTACCTAGGAAACAGGTTATTTATGGAGAATGATTCTATCATTTTTTAATCTCAAAGCTTTTGTGTAGATTCTTTTGAAGGACCACAGGATATTTTAATATGGTTAGACATATTATATTGTCTCAATTCCATAGGTGATATTATTGTGTTAATTGACAAGTTCAATCAAGTGAGCTACCTCTGGAACAGTGAGGGCACCATGGTGAGAGAATTGAGAATAACTTACTAATTAAGTAAACTGTTACATAACATGAGGTCATAATTGAGTCTTTGTCAAGACATCAATACCAGCTATATTCAAAAAACAATGTGCTATGGCATAATATAATAGATTAACTGGAACGACACTCTCATTCACAGTTGTACCAAAAAAGAGCCGTGCGCAAACCACACCCCAAAATATTCTAATGAGCCTCCTCCCTTACATTTAAATTATCACTAAACGAAGAAAGAACCATTTTGTGAACTGGAAAGAACCATTGAAGAGCTCAAAAGGTTCTTTGAGTCATTATGGTTCCACATAAAACCTTCCCAAAGAACCCTTGAGGAACCCTCATTTGTTTGAGTATAGGGACTAGGGTGCCATTTAGGACACAAAGAGGAAGTAAATGGTTTGCCGCAGATTATGCTGTGTGGAGGTAGATAGCGTAAGCACAATGAAGCGGTTGCATTTCTCACGGTTCTATAAAGTCCCCTGCTGGAAAAATCAACCGGTTAGGTAGGGTGGTGGTGGGACTAGGGGGCCAGACCCCCTTCCCTCTTCTCTCTCCCTGGACAGGGGCTGTATACAGAGGCAGGGCACTGAACAGGCCATAGGGAGACAAAGATAGCTTCAAATAGGTACATCATATAATATATGTCAAAGTGACTTACAGTTATGCATTCATTATACGTATGGATGGTCTCCGGAATCAAACTCACTATCCTCTGGGTGTAAACGTCATGCTCTACCAAGTGGACAATACAGGACCCTCTTGTTACTTGTTGTGGAAACTCTAAAATATTACTGTGTGTAGAATATGCCCCAGACACAGCCAAGGGGAATTGAAACATTGAACTGGGACTGGGAGCCTCCTTCCAATCTCTCTCTCTGGACAGGGTATTTCATGTAGACCGATAGAATGGTAGGGCTACAAGGTGGAGTATAACAGCAACAGTGCAGTAACAGGGAGGAATGGATGGAAATAAAATAGTCTCCCATGATCATAACGTTGAATGTCTGTCTGTCACTCCCCTGTGGTCTAACTCACCTTGGTTCAATCCATTGTCCCTTTCCCTTGTGTAAGCTACTCACAGCCCAGGGTTATCGGCTCAGTTCATATGGGTTTAAATGTGGGGAGGGAAGGTGTGTGTGATGTTAAGGTTAATCGGGAATAGGCTAAATGATGCCAAATTAATAAGAACACATGCTTTTATTCTGTTTTATTGTTTTGCTCTCTCAGGGAAGATTATGATTGAGACAGCTTTAAAAACTAAGGTTCCACTTTATTTTAATGAGTGATTTGAGGAATATATTATTTCCTCTAGACCCATTAGTGAGACACAGAACCTATAGGAAAGACAGCCAACAACAATTGAAGTTTATGCAGTTCAGTAATTGGTAAAGAGGGAAAGAAGGAATATAAAACGGCATGTTTTAAACTAGAGGTGTTCATTTTAGTATTTAGTATTTTATTAGGGTCCCCAATTAGCAGCAGCCAAGGCAGCAGCTAGTCTTCCTGTGGTCCAAAAATTAAACAAAAAAACCAAAGAGAATACATACAATACATAATACCCACTACCGGTCAAAAGTTTGGACACACCTACTCATTCAAGGGTTTTCTTCATTTGTACTATTTTCCACATTGTAGAATAGTGAAGACATCAAAACTATTAAATAACACATATGGAATCATGTAGTAACCAAAAAGGTGTTAAACAAATCAAAATATATGTTATATTTGAGATTCTTCAAAGTAGCCACCCTTTGCCTTGATGACAGCTTTGCACACTCTAGGCATTTCCCTCTATATATATTTAAGTACAATACACGCTGCTCTGTTCTGAACCAACTGGAATTTTTCTATGTCCTTCTTTGCTGCAAATGACCACACAACTGGGCAGTAGTCCAGGTGCAACAAAACTAGGGCCTGTAGGACCTCCCTGGTTGACTTAGATGTCAAGACGGCCTCGCAACACCTTATCATGAACAGACCTCTTCCCATTTTAGCAACCACTGAGTCTGTATGTTTTGACCATGACAGCTTGCTACAGTGGTTCCTCCTATTAAAGTTGCTGCGTACTGCGGCACAGCTTGCGTGGTGCCGCAGAATTCAATGGCACGTTATTTAAGTGCCAACCACTGGTACCATTAATGCTAGTTAGTGCTAGTTTGACCACCAGAGGGCATCTTTGAGAAGCATTTGATAGCCTTCAATAGTGGCTGTACTAGAGAATTTAAAACCTTTTATTGTAAGAACATAGTATATGGGACAGATTTTAAGAAATGTTGCTTAATTAATTTTATTAATATTATGGTGTTTCTATTCCAAGATAAATGAAAAACCATCCGGGTTTCCATTAGGATGGAATGGAAAATATGGCGCTGTACAACGTGACGGTCGGGAGTAGGCTACAGTACTGGGCTATTTAGCTAAAGAATCCCGTGTCGTGAGACCGCGATGAGGAGGAAGGAGTAGACTGTCCTTGTAAATAAGAGTTTGTTCTTAACTGACTTGCCTAGTTAAATAAAGGCAACACTAAGAGCATAACATTTCTACACCCTAATTGCATAATTGTAGTCTAACCAATATCCAAATGGACATTCAGTGAATATAAAAATCGCATTGATTAATCAAGACCAGTCCCCATGCTTGCAAAACGGTGCTAAAATAGTTGTAGGCTATTGCTTCAAATCCTGTTGCTTCTAACTTCAATATGCTCTATAAATATAAACACCACTTTTAACAGCACATTACTCAACACCAGTGAGACTGATGTCGCCTACAGTACATCAAAAAATATGACGTGACTCTCCGGCAATAATTACACATAGAGGATTGGAGGATTCTAAATTAAAACCAAAAGCTGCCTCATTGGTCTCCCGGTGGCGGCCGGCACGGGTATTGAACCTGCATCTGTAGCAACGCATTTTGCACAGTGGGAGCCCCCATCCACTCCGGAGCCCCTATCCACAAAGTATCAAAATACAGAGAGGTGTTGGTAAAGGTATATTGCCCTGCTAATGGGCCATAATGAGCTATTATAATACTGTACATGGTGTCCAGGTCAGGATAACCCAAACATTTCTTTATTAAAGACTAATCAGAAAGAATGTTGGTACTTATTTATTTTGATCCAAAGCCATGAATGAGTGAATCACTCAGCTTTATGTAGGTGCCCAGGCTATATGACTGTGCCATCAACTTGATAAATATAATGATATTTTGGAGGTTATTTTGTTTAAAAAAAATGAAAGTGAGTGATTATAATCTGAATAAAAGCCAAAACATTTATTTCTGTTTTTAGAGGGAGAGAAACTCTGGGCCAACTGTATGCCGCCCATAAAGGCCAAAATATAGCCCTGCTAATAGCCATAATGGAGCTGTACAATGTGACCGTGTGTCTTTGAAAGAGTATTTTCCAGTAAGCAACAATTAGACAACTATGTTTCAATATTTCTGTAATTCAGTGATATTTATTCCCATAGTAATTCATTATGGATCCTTAACTAAAGAAACATCGGCATTTTGAAAGAGTATTTTTATCATTATTTGATTAACAAAAGCATAAAGATGCTGATGAAGAAATACAGTACTGTACAGTATATGCTTTTACATTTGGATAATAAAGCATTAAAATATTTTTGAAGATATAAGCCAGCTGCATTTGTTTATTGTGCTATAGCAGAACAGCATAATGGTCCGGACGGCCCTTGCTGTATCTGGTGAGCAGTTGGTCAAGTTCTGTTGTCAGAAGAGGAATGGAAATGTCAGGTTGAAACGACGACCTAATGAACCCACCAGGTATGTTGACTCTGCCTGTCGGAGGTAGAGTTCCAGAGCTCACAGGTGTGCCTGGCATGGATTGTGACTCCATCTCGTTCCTCGCCCTCTTCAACGCGTCATTCTCCACCTGACTCTCCACCAATGCCGCCTGGCTCTGGACTAATGCATCAGCTGTCGCCCATATCTCTGCCCTCCAATAATGTTTCTGTTCTGCTGGTCTGCCTTCAAGGACTTGATCTCAGTCTACAAAGTTTTAATCTGATCCATGTGCTCCTTCATCAGATGAGCAGAATGGTACCGCCAAGAGCCCCCATCGATTACAGTGGCCTATGATAGAAACGGTAGATCAATTAAGAATTAAAAGTGACTCCAACACACATATGCTGCGTACACATTTTAAGAATCTAGCAAAACAAACCGTTTTCTTGGCAACCATGCGTTTTTTCGGATCCGGTCCGTTGTCCAGCCCTTTGTCCACTGATCTCCACAGATGGTTGTCGGCATGTTTATATGCTCTGCAAAAACACATTCACGTTTTTAGTAGACAATCATTTTTTATTTAACCTTTATTTAATTATCGATTTTCTTACACAGTATGCCTACACATTGATAGGCTATATACTTTTTTTTTAAAGAAAATGCACTGAAACCAAAATACCTTTAGTTTTGGTGATCCTCTCTGCTCCGGCTCATTTTCAAGTCCTCTCGTGGTTACGGTCCTAACCCTGGAACGGGTAGCACCATAGAAAGAAGCTGACTTAATGAAAACGATGTCCATTTCATCTGTTCTCTTTGGTCACAATGTCTTTTTTTGCATGTAGGGGGATGTTCACACCTACAGTAGCCGGGCTATAAAGAGTCTATTGTCCTGCTAATCGGGCTACAAGTGTTTGAAAACCTGTTTTCAAAATGCCACCAGCTATTCATTACTACTGTAAATAAAAACACGGCATCTTGTTTACATCTTTTTTACATTCTTTATTGTAACCACAATGTCACAAATCATTTGTATCTACCTTTCCAATTACTTTTAGAGTTTGGGATTTACAAATGTGCGATTTTCATGCCACTTTTCGTTAAATCCAGTTTGGATTAAAGTAGAAGTTTTGACTGATGCCTTTAGTGAGAGGTCTAATGCTTTAATAATGAATAATATCTGCACCTCCGAATTCATATCTAAGGGGTATTTTTCACGCCGTTATTAGTTCCATTGTTTTAGTTTGAACGTGCAGACTGGCACTAAGAACAACGGGAACGTTTCCCTAGTCAGCGCCATTATCCCCCTCACACGCCCACAGCTGTTTCAGTGGATACAGCTGGAGAACTGCAAGGCAATCCCATTGTGCGCCACTCGGGAGACATGACCAATATATATTGTCCTGCTAATAACAGGGTTAATAGTTTATTGGTGAGAATATCCAACAGGCTTTTATATCATTCTAAATTAATAATAATAATAATAATAATAAACGCTTTGTATAAAAAATTAGATTTTGGAGATGATTTTGTTTTCAAATAACGTAAAATGAGTGAGAAAAAGGCCCTTCTTGTATTTGGGGTGAGACATTGTTACTAATTTGTAAATAAAGACAGTTTGTTATTTAGAATGATTTATTTCTGTTTTTAGAGGGAGAGCAACCAAAAACCTACAGTCATCTCATGGGTCTCCCAGTCGAGACCAGCACAGGTATTGAACCAGCACCTGTAGCAACACAGCTTGCACTGCTATGCAGTGTCTTAGACCACTGCACCACTCAGGCACTGTACAACGTGACCGGTGGGGAGTGGGCTACAGTACTACAGTAAAACCTAATAATCCTAACAAAATAAAATACAAACCTTAGTGTAACAACAGCGTTAGTAAGTAATACTGAAGTCGTGTTCAATTATCAGTTTCTATTTAGGTTTATGTCACCCATTCATTGTCAGTTAGAGACACAGTAGGACCCAAAAGCATAATCAGTAATCTAACTCCCCCTTGCACTGGTCTGGAGCAATGAAGTGGTGACGCAGGGTACCGTACTAAACCACAAATTACCTCTAAACCCCGCAGCATAATCGCAAAACTTTTAGTGGAGCAACCATTGTATCTAGGGTTACACCCAGCAGTTTATTCTCTTCAACTTGCTCAATTGCCACATTATTCAATAATAGATCTAGATGAGGTTTAGGGTTGAGTGAGTGATTTGTCCCAAAAAGGATATTTGAGGATATTTGAGATATTTACCACCCATCTATTGCTAGTTACCCTCTAAAACTGTCTAGAGCTCTATGTTACGTGTGTCACTTAATTATTTTACTGTCATAGCTGACTTATATACGGTTGATCTGTCAGCGTACATACACACACAGGCTTTATTCAAGGTCAGTGGAAGGTCATTAGTAAAAACAGAAAACAATAATGGCCTTAGCCGGCTGCCCTGCGGTACACCACACTCAACTGAACTTGTAAATAGGTAACTCTCAATCTACGATAAGGCAGAAAATGCAAATCCATAAGACCTACATTTTTTTTCAGCAAAAGGTTATGATCAATGATATCAAAAGTTGCATTGAAATCTAACAAAACAGCTCCCACAATCTACTTATTATAAATGTATTTCAGCCAATCATTTGTGTCAGTGCCGAGCATGTTGAGTGCCCTTCCCTATGAGTATGCTAAAAATATGTTGTTAATTAGTTTTCTGTAAAATAACATTGCATTTGGTCATAGACTATTTTTCTCAGAAGTTTGCTAAGCTCCGGTAACAGGCTCACTGGCCGGCTGTTTGAACCATTAAAGGGTGCTTTGATATTCTTGGGCAGCGGAATGACCTTTTCCTCCCTCCAGGCCTGAGGGGACACACTGTCTTCTAGACTTAAACTGAAGATGTGGCAAACAGGAGTCGCAATGTATTCAGCTACCAACTTCAGCAACTGACCATCCAGGTTGTCGGTACCAGGTGGTTTGTCCTTATTTATAGATAGCAACAATTTTTCACCTCTTCCACGTCAACTTTGCGCAACTACAGTGCTTGTCTTTCATTATTTGGTCCATTATGTATGAATATGAAGGCTCAGCGTTTGTTGTTTGCATGTCATGCTTATGTTTGCTAATATTGTCAACAAAAAAGTTATTAAAGTGTCTGGCAATATCAAAGGTTATTTTTTTACGAATAAGCCATCTGCTTCAATGAAGGATGGAGTTGAGTTCACTTGTTTGCTTAGAATTTCAAGGTACTCCAGAGTTTTTTACTATACTTTTTGTATAATTTATCTTGTTTTCCATTGGATAGTTTCTTCTTCTTTTTGTTTAGTTTAATTAAGTGATTTTTCTGTTTCCTTTGCCTCATTTTTCTGTTTCCTTGCTGTTTCCTTTGCCTCATCCCTCTCAGCCAAACAGTTTCTATCCATGGCGATTTGACAGTTCTAACAGTCAGTTTCTTGATGGTTGCATGCCTATCAATAAACGGATAAAGCAATTTCATAAATGATTCAAGTGCGACGTCAGGTTGTTCCTCATTACACACATCAGACCAACAAATATTTTTCACATCTTTGACATAGGAATCATTGCAAAACCTCTTGTATGATCGCTTATACACAATTGGGAGAAGAGAGAATGAGAAGAGGGAAAAGAGGAAGAGAAGGAGAAGAGAGGAGGAGAAGAGGGAAGAGAGAAGAAGAGAGAATTAGAAGAGAAAAAGAGAGAAGGAGAAAAGAGAAGAAGAGAGAAGGAGAAGAGAGAATGAGAAGAGAGGAGAAGAGGGAGGAGGGAAGAGAGAACAAGAGAGAAGGAGAAGAGAGAAGGAGAGGCTGAGTTTTAATTAATGATCTACAGGTTGTGTGGTTAGGCTACGTGAGGAGGATGTTGTACATTCTACCACAGTCTACTACAGTCTGCTACAGTCTACTAGAGTCTAGTAGACTGAGACGGCCAGCTCTATGAAGAGTCTTGGTGGTTCCAAACTTCTTCTATTTAAGAATGATGGAGGCCACTGTGTTCTAGCTGCAGAATTTTTTTGGTACCATTCCCCAGATCTGTGCCTCGACACAATCCTGTCTCGGCGCTCAACGGACATTTCCTTCGAGCTCATAGCTTGGTTTTTGCTCTGACATGCACTGTCAACTGTGGCACCTTATATTGGCAGGTGTGTGCCTTACCAAATCATGTCCAATCAATTGAATTTACCATAGGTGGACTCCAATCAAGTTGTAGATACATCTCTAGGATGATC
Source organism: Salmo salar (assembly GCF_965601325.2). Classification (NCBI taxonomy): domain Eukaryota; kingdom Metazoa; phylum Chordata; class Actinopteri; order Salmoniformes; family Salmonidae; genus Salmo; species Salmo salar. Next base: position 35,099,337 of record NC_138318.1, read on the forward strand.
AGTGGAAACAGTATGCACCTGAGATCAATTTCAAGTCTCATAGGAAAGGGTCTGAATACTTATGTAAATAAGGTTTTTCTGTTTCTATTTTTTTATTTTTTGGCAAAAATGTCTAAAAAGCAGATTTTTTTTGCTTTGTCATTATGGGGTATTGTGTGTAGCTTGATGAGGAAAATGTTTTATTTAATCCATTTTATAATAAGGCTGTAACATTACAAAATGTGGAAAAAGTCAAGGGGTCTGAATACCCTCTGGAGGTGACCTATAACCACTGCTACCACAAGGGATTGAGCAGACACCCCTCGATGAGGAAATTACATCACACGGTTGTTGTGTCCACCCTGGACAGGCAGCAGTGTTCAGTGGTTCAAAGTTAAGCAACCGAGGTGAGAGAGGAGTCAGACACACACGCAGACACACAGACACGAACACAGACACACAGCCGCCTGGGTGAAAGATTGAGCATAGTAACCAGACCCGGCAGAGTCGTCACGGCGTCCAGGCCGAAGGCGGCCACACATGGAATTATTTAGACATCCAATCAGAAGAAATCATTAAAGCGTGTGTGAACTGTGTAGACTGGGACAGTGCAGTTGGAGGCAACGGTGGTGGTGGTGGACGGTGAATGATTTATTCCCATTTTTACATAGCGTAATGAATAGAATGCACTGCTAACCAAATTAGGCATGCTTGAACGCATGACTAGAGAGAGTTCTTAAGCCCAATTCAAACAAAACTGGGGTTTTTTTTAAGCGTGCGACTGAGCATGCTCATGCTGGAAATAGAATGCATTTGAGAGCATCTACGGTACAGTGTCATTGTGCTTCAAATTGGAAAGCTAGTGTAGATTTTTCACATCTACGCGGAGAAATACTGGTTAAAGTAAACAGATACATTTGTACAAAAGGAATTAGAGGAATTTTTATGATCTTCCCAATTCTAAGTAAATAAAAATGTATCAGGCCACAAGCTAAGGGTTATCAGTCAAATAGGCTACATTTTTTTAAAACAATTGCTGCCTACCTGTGTTGATATCTATCATAGGCATATAGCCTAGGCAGGCTACAGCTGGAAAACTCCAAGACTCTGATTTCAAGAGAGAATACTGGTTATGTAGAAGAACAAGACTTGGTTGTTTTATAAACAACTTGGATTTATATAGCTACAACATCCTCTGTGAGATAGCAAAGCAACGACAGTTTAGCACCGGTACGGTGGCTCCTGTAGGACATCTAAGGTGAATAAAAAGGAACCCACAACAATAACTCCCATAGCGAACAAATGCAACCAACCACCAACCAATTGAGGAACAATTGGACATTTAATTAAGCTTGTAACGCCATTTGTGAGAAAATGGTCCTTGAATGTTTTGGTTCACCTACAGGAGAACTCTTCTTTGTCAACACCCATTCAGCATCGTTCACACCCTCTTAAGCCTTAGCCCCACCCATCTCTTTAACCTCTCTAGGGTAGGTGGCACCAAATCGTCCGACCTACGTAACAGTCAGTGTAATCCCGTGGCGCGTTATTCAAAAACCTGAAAAATGCAAAAACTTCAATTTTTCAAACATATGACTATTTTACACCATTTTAAAGACAAGACTCTCGTTAATCTAACCACACTGTCCGATTTCAAAAAGGCTTTACAACGAAAGCAAAACATTAGATTATGTCAGCAGAGTACCCAGCCAGAAATAATCAGACACCCATTTTTCAAGCTAGCATATAATGTCACATAAACCCAAACCACAGCTAAATGCAGCACTAACCTTTGATGATATTCATCAGATGACAACCCTAGGACATTATGTTATACAATACATGCCTGTTTTGTTCAATCAAGTTCATATTTATATCAAAAAACAGCTTTTTACATTAGCATGTGACTAGCATGTGACTAGCATTCCCACCGAACACTGCCGGTGAATTTACTAAATTACTCACGATAAACGTTCACAAAAAGCATAACAATTATTTAAAGAATTATAGATACAGAACTCCTCTATGCACTCGATATGTCCGATTTTAAAATAGCTTTTCGGTGAAAGCACATTTTGCAATATTCTCAGTAGATAGCCCGGCATCACAGGGCTAGCTATTTAGACACCCAGCAAGTTTAGCACTCACCAAAGTCAGATTTACTATAAGAAAAATGTTATTACCTTTGCTGTCTTCGTCAGAATGCACTCCCAGGACTTCTACTTCAATAACAAATGTTGGTTTGGTTCAAAATAATTCATAGTTATATCCAAAGAGCGGCGTTTTGTTCGTGCGTTCAAGACACTATCCGAAAGGGTAAATAAGGGTGACGAGCATGGCACAATTCGTGACAAAAAAATTCGAAATATTCCATTACCGTACTTCGAAGCATGTCAACCGCTGTTTAAAATCAATTTTTATGCCATTTTTCTCATAAAAAAGCGATAATATTCCGACCGGGAATCTGCGTTTAGGTAAACAGACTAAAGAAAATAAAGCATTCGGTCGACTCGGGCACGCGCCTAAGCCCATAGTACTCTGATCGGCCACTTGCCAAACGCGATAAAGTGTTTCAGCCAGAGGCTGCCTCGATATCGTTCAGCTTTTTCCCGGGCTCTGAGACCCTATGGAAGCCGTAGGAAGTGTCACGTTATTGCAAAGATCCTCAGTCTTCAATAAAAAGAGCCAAGATGAAACACAACTTGTCAGACAGGCCACTTCCTGCATGGAATCTTCTCAGGTTTTGGCCTGCCATATGAGTTCTGTTATACTCACAGACACCATTCAAACAGTTTTAGAAACTTTAGGGTGTTTTATATCCAAAGCCAATAATTATATGCATATTCTAGTTACTGGGCAGGAGTAGTAACCAGATTAAATCGGGTACGTTTTTTATCCGGCCGTGTCAATACTGCCCCCTAGCCCTAACAGGTTAAGGCACATGAAAGTTGACAAGTTCCAGAAGGCATTTCTGCCCCCCAAAAAAGGCATTTTGATAAAGAAAATCTATGTTTATGTTGAAATGGCTCTCCTGTGAAGTAGTGACATGCGACATAAGTCTAGTTTCCTGAAACGGGTCACAAATACAACTGTTTATTATGAATTTTCATGACAATTATATTGGCATTCGCTACGCAGTGCATGTGAATTGATGCTGGCTACTCTAGCATGCAAATTTCACGCCGTTGACGGGCATCTCTCCATGTGATTTCGGCTTTAGGGGGTTTATCACAGTCATTGACTCAAACCTTAGCTCACATCCATTTTGAAGAGGTGTGGATTGCTTAACATGTTATAGTTTATTGAATAATGTGGCATAAGTGTGTGTGGACTTCACATCTCTGAGCAGAAACATGATGCATTATTTAAATCACCGATGGTGGTTCATATTGTGTGGACAGAGGTCAAAGCACCGTATGAATGGCCATGGCACTTTCTCTAGACCACAACCCACCAACCATACATCATGACTCTCTCATTAAGTATGACTATAGCCCACAAACACCAGCCGAGAGAGAGTGATTGAAATTAAGCAATGACCTCAAAACATCTGCTCTTTACAACAACAGAGTGAAGTCTAGTAGTCATCCACTAAAATGTAAACATTTATTTTTATTTATCTTTTATGCAAAGGTTTCACACAACTCTCTCTACATCCTCCCAGCCGGCCTCGCCTCCCCGCCTCCCTTCTCTCTGATAGTCACACACTTTATAAATAGTGTGTACTTTTAATATGCGCGTGTCCAGTGGATAACGTCAGCGCTTTGGGAGAACGGCTCAAGGAGTGTTTCATTATAAACCTGTACCATTAAAAACTCGCTGGCTGGATCAGGCTTTTGGCTTTTGCGTCCTTCTCAAGACTTTTTTATGAGACTAGTTATGATCCTAAATCGATGTGGGGAGAAAGGCAAGGGGATGGAGGAGACAGACTAGGGTAGGTAAGCAGAGAGTGCCATGACCTCACCAATAAAAGGTAGTCTGGGTGAATGTGGCAGCTGTTTTGCACACCACCGCATATCGTGTCACTCAAAGGTTCACTCAAATCAAAAGGTTCGGCACTTGCTACTGTGTGTATTGTATTGATCGATGGATTGATCTGTCTATCTAATCTGTCACTCTCAGCTCAGATTACCAGATGAGGGGTGTGCAACAAATGGAATAAAAAGGACTGATATTAAAAACACTCATTTTCTACTGTTTGCCCTAATGAACACTGTGCATTCAATGTAACTGTGCATTCTGGATAATTCAGTTTAATGCACTGAGAACACCAATGAAATAAACCATATCAAATAAACACTGCTGAGGTGTGTCTCCACTGACAAGGCCATGGGCCAAAGGTCAGGGGGTTAAGTGGCTGTGTGCGTGCAGGTGCTTCGGGGGAGCTGGGAGGAAGAGAAGGGAAAGGAGTAGAGGGGCTGAATGAGAACCACAATCACGCAAGCTGTGGTTTAGTTCTCCCTGCCAATACCTCTCACTCTCAGCGTCCCAGACTTTCTCCCAGGGCTATCCAAATCCCCCCCACCATTCTCGTCTCTCCACTGCCTAACCCCCCCCCACCCCCTCCTCTGTCCCCCCGCAACCCTCCGCCCCTCAATCCAGACCGCACACAAATGGTTTGAATAAGAGGCCTGTATGACTGGGCCATGGGCTGCAGATGAAATCAGAAGAGTAATAGTTTACTTAGCCTAAATACCCCCGATTAGACAAATTGAAACATTGTTGTTATGCGGTGGAAACCTATTGGCTGAGCCTGCTCGGCCTGGTACGGAAACCCACTGGGCACACACTGGTTGAATCAACGTAGTTTCCACGTACTGTAATTTCAATGAAATTACGTTGAACCAGTGTAGAATTTATGTCTGTGCCCAGTGGGAAGGCAGTGCTGCAGACTTTCATAATGCGAAAACCACAAGATCTGGAATAGCTAGAAATAAAGCCGAACAACAACATCAACAGAAGCCCACACCCTCCTCTCCCCCTTAAAACAAAACAGTGAAACAGAATATGAAAATCGTCAAACACAGATTCACAGAGCGAAGGAGGCGGCACACGCGAGTCAGGCTTCCGTAACTTCTGAAAAGCACATCCGACCACAAACGTTCTGTCCTGCCTTATGGAATGCTTCATGATGTCACATTTTCCACTCACACTGACAGCCTCTCCTTGACTTCTAGTTCTGGGCCACTACTCACAGTCAGTCCAACTAGTTCTAGACCACTACTCACAGTCAGTCCTACTAGTTCTAGACCACTACTCACAGTCAGTCCTACTAGTTCTAGACCACTACTCACAGTCAGTCCTACTAGTTGTAGACCACTACTCACAGTCAGTCCTACTAGTTCTGGACCACTACTCACAGTCAGTCCTACTAGTTCCGGACCACTACTCACAGTCAGTCCTACTAGTTCTGGGCCACTACTCACAGTCAGTCCTACTAGTTCCAGACCACTACTCACAGTCAGTCCTACTAGTTCCAGACCACTACTCACAGTCAGTCCTACTAGTTCCAGACCACTACTCACAGTCAGTCCTACTAGTTCCGGGCCACTACTCACAGTCAGTCCTACTAGTTCTAGACCACTACTCACAGTCAGTCCTACTAGTTCCAGACCACTATTCACAGTCAGTCCTACTAGTTCCAGACCACTACTCACAGTCAGTCCTAGTAGTTCTGGACGACTACACAAAGTCAGTCCTTCTAGTTCTGGGCCACTACTCACAGTCAGTCCTACTAGTACTGGGCCACTACTCACAGTCAGTCCTACTAGTACTGGGCCACTACTCACAGTCAGTCCAACTAGTTCCAGACCACTACTCACAGTCAGTCTTACTAGTTCTAGACCACTACTCACAGTCAGTCCTACTAGTTCCAGACCACTACTCACAGTCAGTCCTAGTAGTTCTGGACGACTACACAAAGTCAGTCCTTCTAGTTCTGGGCCACTACTCACAGTCAGTCCTACTAGTTCTGGGCCACTACTCACAGTCAGTCCTACTAGTTCTGGGCCACTACTCACAGTCAGTCCTACTAGTTCTGGGCCACTACTCACAGTCAGTCCTACTAGTTCTGGGCCACTACTCACAGTCAGTCCTACTAGATCTGGGCCACTACTCACAGTCAGTCCAACTAGATCTGGGCCACTACACACAGTCAGTCCAACTAGTTCTAGACCACTACTCACAGTCAGCCTACTAGTTCTAGACCACTACTCACAGTCAGTCCTACTAGTTCTGGTCCACTACTCATTGTCAGTCCTACTAGTTCTGGGACACTACTCACAGTCAGTCCTACTAGTTCTGGGCCACTACTCACAGTCAGTCCTACTAGATCTGGGCCACTACTCACAGTCAGTCCAACTAGTTCTAGACCACTACACACAGTCAGTCCTACTAGTTCTAGACCACTACTCACAGTCAGCCTACTAGTTCTAGACCACTACTCACAGTCAGTCCTACTAGTTCTGGGCCACTACTCACAGTCAGTCCAACTAGTTCTAGACCACTACACACAGTCAGTCCTACTAGTTGTAGACCACTACTCACAGTCAGTCCTACTAGTTCTGGGCCACTACTCACAGTCAGTCCTACTAGTTCTGGGCCACTACTCACAGTCAGTCCTACTAGTTCTGGGCCATTACTCACAGTCAGTCCTACTAGTTCTGGACCACTACTCACAGTCAGTCCTACTAGTTCCGGACCACTACTCACAGTCAGTCCTACTAGTTCCGGACCACTACTCACAGTCAGTCCTACTAGTTCCGGGCCACTACTCACAGTCAGTCCTACTAGTTCTAGACCACTACTCACAGTCAGTCCTACTAGTTCTAGACCACTACTCACAGTCAGTCCAACTAGTTCTAGACCACTACACACAGTCAGTCCTACTAGTTCCAGACCACTACTCACAGTAAGTCCTACTAGTTCTGGGCCACTACTCACAGTCAGTCCTACTAGTTCTGGTCCACTACTCACAGTCAGTCCTACTAGTTCTGGGCCACTACTCACAGTCAGTCCTACTAGTTCCAGACCACTACTCACAGTCAGTCCTACTAGTTCTGGTCCACTACTCACAGTCAGTCCTACTAGTTCTGGGCCACTACTCACAGTCAGTCCTACTAGTTCTAGACCACTACACACAGTCAGTCCTACTAGTTCTAGACCACTACTCACAGTCAGTCCTACTAGTTCTAGACCACTACACACAGTCAGTCCTACTAGTTCTAGGCCACTACACAGTCAGTCCTACTAGTCCCAGGCCACTACTCACAGTCCTACCACAGTGTGTTGCTGTGCTCATTGCACAATAAGTGAGTCAAGGACGGGTTGATACTATGATACTAAGGACAAGTCAAATTCATTACAACTTTGTGTCCTTTTGAGCAATTAGTTTGGAAATACATATGAATATTTTCCACCAATGGAATATTTAGAAGAATTAAAAAAATACCCTGAACTTGCAGAGGTCAAAACTGATCAGGACTGCTGTTCAAAGTCACCAGATGTTAGATCAGTCTGACTGTCTCCTCTCTCTCCCTTGTCCATTCCAACCAGGTGAAACAAAGATGTACTACTCCATAATAAGTCCACAAAGAGATAATTCTGTAGTTCCTACTTTAACATGTGCGGAAACACACTGACTGCCACACACGGTAAGAATACACCAAGATGACTCCTCCAGACTGTAATAAAGGAGAAGTACCGTAGGTCAGAGAGGCCCCACAGCAGCCATCCTCCACACAGGCCTCAGTCTGGCCAAGTGGCTGGTGTCAGTGTGTATGTGTGTGTGTGTGTGTGTGTACACATTTGGAGTGTGTGCCTGTGTGTTAGGAACGACGTCAAAAAGAGTACTATGGCTGGATCCTGCACCACAGAAACACTTCCCTGTTGAAAATATGCAGCCCTGTTACTTAAATACACAGTCCAACTCTGGGAGAGTTTAAAATACAGCCCACACAGTGAATCATAATATTCGCCATTTAGCAGAAGCTTTTATTCAAAAAGCAACTTACAGTCATGCATGCATACATTTCATATACGGGTGGTCCCGGCATTGCAAGCACCACACTCTACCAACTGAGCTACAGAGGACCAGGATCAATCCACCTGAGTGTGATGACTTGTGTCATTGTTTCATCTGACACCAGACACACAACCAAACTAGACCAGGACAGCTACAGTCCAGACAATAAAACTGGATATAGCTATGTGAAGAGCAAATTAATGCTCCTGTCCCAAAGTTACACACAAGGGGTTTTGGATTCGGCTTCAGTTTACCATGAGAAGACCCTGTCCGATTCGGCTTCAGTTTACCATGAGAAGACCCTGTCCGATTCGGCTTCAGTTTACCATGAGAAGACCCTGTCCGATTCGGCTTCAGTTTACCATGAGAAGACCCTGTCCGATTCGGCTTCAGTTTACCATGAGAAGACCCTGTCCGATTCGGCTTCAGTTTACCATGAGAAGACCCTGTCCGATTCGGCTTCAGTTTACCATGAGAAGACCCTGTCCGATTCGGCTTCAGTTTACCATGAGAAGACCCTGTCCGATTCGGCTTCAGTTTACCATGACAAGACCCTGTCCGTCCCTCAGTCTGCACAAATGCACATCGCTCAGACAATAACCCATTGGCCTTTTCTCAATTAGATTTGCTCAACTCCTGCGTCATCTCTCCTGCGTCCTCTCTGGCCTCCTTTTGAAAAAGGTCAAAGGTAATCGAGGACACGCAGTGAGGAGAGGGAAAGTGGACGAAAATGCGCTTGTATGAAATGAGACTCTCTCCAACCACGCATCATCAGGAAAATTACATTTACAGGGTGGAATCCCAAAATAAATGTAGAAAGTGATCAAAAAAAATATTTAGCTAGTTGTGCAAGACATTTTTTTATATAGAAGGATTTGAAATGTTTTATATAGAAGGATAAGTAACATATCATTTTGAAATGTTTTATATAGAAGGATAAATAACATATCGTTTTGAAATGTTTTATATAGAAGGATAAGTAACATATCGTTTTGAAATGTTTTATATAGAAGGATAAGTAACATATCGTTTTGAAATGTTTTATATAGAAGGATAAGTAGAATATCGTTTTGGAAGGTTTTATATAGAAGGATAAGTAACATATCGTTTTGAAATGTTTTATATAGAAGGATAAGTAACATATCGTTTTGAAATGTTTTATATAGAAGGATAAGTAGCATATCTTTTGAAATGTTTTATATAGAAGGATAAGTAGCATATCGTTTTGAAAGGTTTTATATAGAAGGTTAAGTAACATATCGTTTTGAAATGTTTTATATAGAAGGATAAGTAGCATATCGTTTTGAAATGTTTTATATAGAAGGATAAGTAACATATCGTTTTGAAATGTTTTATATAGAAGGATAAGTAACATATCGTTTTGAAATGTTTTATATAGAAGGATAAGTAACATATCGTTTTGAAATGTTTTATATAGAAGGATAAGTAGCATATCGTTTTGAAATGTTTTATATAGAAGGATAAGTAACATATCGTTTTGAAATGTTTTATATAGAAGGATAAGTAACATATTGTTTCGAAATGTTTTATATAGAAGGATAAGTAGCATATCGTTTTGAAATGTTTTATATAGAAGGATAAGTAACATATCGTTTTGAAATGTTTTATATAGAAGGATAAGTAACATATTGTTTCGAAATGTTTTATATAGAAGGATAAGTAGCATATCGTTTTGAAATGTTTTATATAGAAGGATAAGTAACATATCGTTTTGAAATGTTTTATATAGAAGGATAAGTAACATATTGTTTCGAAATGTTTTATATAGAAGGATAAGTAGCATATCTTTTGAAATGTTTGCATGCTTTTCTCTTTTGAGAAAACAACAGCTGATTCTAAGAGGGTGTGGCATATTTCACAAATCTTCTGTGAAGGACTCCGGTAGGATGCACTTGTGCTTCGTCACCAAAAGGAGATTATCGAGGAGGGTCTTTAGTTTGCCTACTAACGAGTTGACACACTCCTCGACCACTTATCGGTTTCCGGGTCATGGAGGAGAAAGGACGGAGGAGAGAGGACAGAGGATGGACTTTTACCCAAACAAGAAAACCCAAATTTTCTCCCCAATCAAGGTGATTCAGAGCTCCATTTCCTGTCTGTCCTTTGAACTCAGAGTGCCATGGCCTGAGGGTGGCATAAGAGGCCGGAGGGTGGCATAAGAGGCCTGAGGGTGGCAATAGAGGCCTGGGGGTGGCATAAGAGGCCTGAGGGTGGCAATAGAGGCCTGAGGGTGGCAATAGAGGCCGGAGGGTGGCATAAGAGTCCGGAGGGTGGCAATAGAGGCCTGAGGGTGGCAATAGAGGCCTGGGGGTGGCAATATAGGCCTGGGGGTGGCAATAGAGACCTGGGGGTGGCAATAGAGACCTGGGGGTGGCAATAGAGATCTGGGGGTGGCATTAGAGGCCTGAGGATGGCAATAGAGGCCTGGGGGTGGCAATATAGGCCTGGGGGTGGCAATAGAGACCTGGGGGTGGAAATAGAGACCTGGGGGTGGCAATAGAGATCTGGGGGTGGCAATAGAGGCCTGGGGGTGGCAATAGAGACCTGGGGGTGGCAATAGAGATCTGGGGGTGGCATTAGAGGCCTGGGGGTGGCATTAGAGGTCTGGGGGTGGCAATAGAGGCCTGGGGGTGGCATAAGAGGGGGTTTTGGGGGAGGGGTTGTGGGCGGATTGGGATGGTGCAGGTACTGACGAAGGCTGTGTTCACACAGGCACCCCATTTATTATCTATTTCCCACTAATAGGTCTTTTGACCAATCACATCAGATCTTTTTCAGAGCTGATCTGATTGGTCAAAAATAACAAAAATATTAGAATTGGGCTGCCTGTCTAAAGACAGCCTTAGTAATACAAATGCCTTCTTGCACGGATTTGGCTGCAAAGCACTCCAGTCCCAAAAGCTACAGCCCTGCATATCATCCGTGGTTCTTGGTAACAGTGATGTGGATACACACCTGCTGTCAAGACATGGAAAAGGCTCACTTGCACGACAGGCCTTTTTCATTCATTGACTACCCTTACTCCAATCTCCACACACACACACACACACACACACACACACACACACACACACACACACACACACACACACACACACACACACACACACACACACACACACACACACACACACACACACACACACACACACAGCTGTGTGGAAGAGACTGCCAGTGAACCTCAGGCGTCTTGGTGGAAGAGCAGCATTCTCACGCTAGGGCGATGCTAACCGTACTACTCATTACCATACCTGTTCCATTGATCACGTCCAGGGGATCCCAGATTCCAGACGAATGGATGAAAGTTCAGGGGAGTTCTCTCTCTCTCATTGACTTCGTGTTTCTGACCTGTGGTTATTGGGAAAATTCAAAGTCAGTTGCCATTGCATTTTTCCAGTCACATTCACACACACAAAATAATGGAGGTTTAATAACACAAAGATGTTCTTTTTTAATCAGGCAACATAATCAAACCACGCACACACAACACACACACATAAACGCACGCACACGCACAAACACACAAACACACACTTAACTGCTGTGTATTCTCTGGCCTGAATACCAAGTGGTATTTCAGTGGAAACCACATCTAGTGGCAACATTGACACATAGGACAGACACAACACACACGAAACGCAATGGACTTTCCATGACTGTGTCAGAGCAGAATATGTGTTAATAGACTTCCCGCAACCAGCCTTACCATCCTATTTCTGAGCATCTAAAGCCGGATGGCTTCTGAGTGGCAAAGCGATCTAAGGCACTGCATTTCAGTGCTAGAAGCGTCACTACAGACCCTGGTTTGATTCCAGACTGAATCACAAACAGTCGTGATTGGGAGTCCCATATGGCGGTGCACAATTGTCCCAGCGTCATCTGGGTTTGGCCGGTGGGTAGGCTGTTATTGTAAATAAGAATTTGTTCTTAACCTCTTGGGGCTAGGTGGGACGCTAGCGTGCCACCCGTGGTGCACTCCATCAACAGCAGGTGCATTTCAAGAGCGGCAAATTTGAATCCAAATAAATGTCAAAATTCAAATTTTTCAAAAATACAACTATTTTACACCATTTGAAAGATAAACATCTCCTTAATCTAACCACGTTTTACCATTTCAAAAAGGTTTTACGGCGAAAGCATAAATTTAGAGTATGTTAGGACAGTACATTTACAAGAGTTGTGTGTAATGTTTTGTCAAGTCAAAGACAGGGTCACCAAAACCATAAAACCAGCTAAAATGATGCACTAACCTTTTACAATCTCCATCAGATGACACTCCTAGGACATTATGTTAGACAATGCATGCATTTTTAGTTCTATCAAGTTCATATTTATATCCAAAAACAGCGTTTTACTATGGCATTGATGTTGAGGAAATCGTTTCCCTCCAATAACCGGCAGTCAAGTCAGCGTCACAAATTAAATAGTTAAAATTAGAAAACATTGGTAAAATATTATATTGTCATTTAAAGAATTATAGATTTACATCTCTTGAACGCAATCAACTTGCCAGATTTAAAAATAACCTTACTGGGAAATCACACTTTGCAATAATCTGAGCACTGCGCCCAGAAAAATACGCGTTGCGATACAGACTAGACGTCATGTTGGGGAGATCTAAAATCGAAAATACTATGTAAATAATCCATTACCTTTGATTCTCTTCATCAGATGTCACTTCCAGGTATCACAGGTCCATAACGAATGTAGTTTTGTTCAAAAAAGCTCATCATTTATGTCCAAAAATCTCCGTCTCGTTAGCACATGATGTAAGCCAGCCGGACTTCTCGTCATGAACGAGGGGAAAAAATATATTTCCGTTCGTTCAAACATGTCAAACGTTGTATAGCATAAATTAGGGCCTTTTTTAACCAGAACATGAATAATATTCAAGGTGGACGAATGCATACTCTTTTATAACGTATTGGAACGAGGGTACCCAACATGAACTCGCGCGCCAGGTGTCTAATGGGACATCATCGTTCCATGGCTCTTGTTCGGTCAGATCTCCCTCCAGAAGACTCAAAACACTTTGTAAAGGCTGGTGACATCTAGTGGAAGCAATAGGAAGTGCCAAAATATTCCTAAGCCCCTGTGTTTTTCAATGGGATAGGTTTAAAGTCAATACAACACATCAGGTATCCACTTCCTGTCAGAAAATGTCTCAGGGTTTTGCCTGCCAAATGAGTTCTGTTATACTCACAGACACCATTCAAACAGTTTTAGAAACTTTAGAGTGTTTTCTATCCATATATAATAAGTATATGCATATTCTAGTTACTGGGTAGGATTAGTAACCAGATTAAATCGGGTACATTTTTTTTATCCAGACGTGCAAATGCTGCCCCCTAGACCCAACAGGTTAACGGACTTGCCTGGTTAAATAAAAAATACAAAAGGGTGGGATCTGGACAGCCCAGCTCCACCTGTGGATGATACTGAGGATATGTTCCCAGAAGACCCAGCAATGAGCAGTAGATAATGGCTGCTTCCCACCCTATTCACTTGTTTTGATCAGGGTGCAATTTTAGGACAAGGCCTGTGTATCAGTACAGATTACATGCGGCCTACACACACAAAACATATTCATTATGGTTTTACTGCCCTCTGCTGGTAGGTAAAACCATAACATTTTGGGGTCTGCCCTCTGCTGGTAAAACCAGCAGAGGGCAGTAAAACCATAATGAATATGTTTTGTGTGTAGCTCTTCAAAGATGCCTAAGCAAATCAAACAACAGAGCAGACAGTGTTGTGTGTCCCAAATTGAACCCTATTCCCTACATTTGGCGTTCTCAAAGTGGGGTACTGCTAGGAGTCCGCAACCAGACTCCCAAATGTTTGTTTTTTAAACATAAAATATTTGTTTAATGAATATTACTAACAACGACAAATTAAATGAACTTTGTCAGGTGAGCCGTGGGATAAGTTTAAAGGGTGTAATACAATACAATGTAATATTATTAATTTCTGTTAGTAACCCTGGACAACATGATTGGCTCACATGGATATTGGTATCCACAGTACTGCAACAATTATACTTTTTTTTTTTTTACATAAATGCTTTAAAAATGCAACATTTTCTATCTGCCTCATGACAAAATCTGTAGAATGGCAGGATATTATCTTTATATTTTTTGATGCAACAACAAAATAATATCTCTGCCCCGTGACAAAATGTGTAGAATTGCAGGACATTGACTTTTTAAACTCTTACATTTTCTCTCCGATGCCAAGAGGCGGGCCTAAAATGTTCCTTCCCAAGGCCAAAGACTTGGTTCCTCCATCCATCCACTGATGAAGTCATAGTAAAACTCCTTCTATGCTATTTTCATCTAACTCGATTTGTGTTCTGATTATGAGGGGGGTCCCTGATGAATTTGGTATCACAAAAGGGGTCCCCGGACCCAATAAGTTTGAGAACCTCTGCCCTACATCAGGGCCATCACTAGAGTTTCATAACATTCGGGGCACAATCCTGAAGACCAGGGGCTGAGGGGTTTGTGGGTCAGAGAATAAAAGGGCCTTCTCTAAAATAATTTCCTGCAACTATGTCATTTTACATGACTGGAGACGTTACAACTGTGTGTCTGTGTGTGTGTGTGTGTGTGTGTGAGAGAGTCTGTCTGTCTGTCTGTGTGTGTGTGTGTGTGTGTGTGTGAGAGAGTCTGTCTGTGTGTGTGTGTGTGTGTGTGTGTGTGTGTGTGTGTGTGTGTGAAGAAGATCTGCATTGCTTTCAACTGCTAGACTAATGATCATGAGCACACCTCAATTTAGCTAACATTTCCCAGCCAAAATGTTATATTTTGAAAATCCTAAAACACCAAATTAGGCCTACCTCATTATAAATCACTGTCAATCGTGAATGATCATTTCTTCATGTTTTACAGGTGAAACGTCGATGACACATGCATGCCAACCATTTGATCCCAATCAGTTTCATGACAATATGCATTTCGATCTTCTTGAACAATGTAAGGGTGGCTGACCGGTCGAACTAATCAAAGTTTAGAGCAGATGGTCTAAAACAAAGCATGAGAAAATATATATTTATATATATTCCAGCACAATCATCCTAAATAGTCATTATAAATGACATGGTGTTTTTTGTTATAACAGTAGACTGACATTATCATAGTCTGGTGGTTATGTAGAATACTAATGAATCATTAAGTGATCTTTGCGAGGCATACTGTAGCACCATTCTGAGAAGTGGCACGCTGCACACCCGCAGCACAACACCCCTGATTATAACGGTTGGATGACTCTAGGAGTTTCACAAAACCACAGCTCTATGAACTAAGTGGCTTATTCAGTTGACTACAAATATTTATTTTTTTAACACCATTGCAGCAGCGCAAAAGACTAGGGGCTGACCCAAAATCCTTCGCGGCTAAAGTCAGGTCCTGGTGATGTCTATGCCCTACATAGTGCACTATGGGCCCTGGTCATAAGTAGTGCACTATAAAGAGAATACGATGTCATTTGGGACATGCCTGACTGGGGGTCTGGGGAGAGAGTGAGGAGCAGGTGAGGTGGGGAATAGTGGGTCAGGTCACTGGTGGGAGGAGGGGGGTTCCGCCAAGGATAGATGGGATACTACAGAAATCTTTCTTTGGCCAATAGCATAGCACAGAAAATACTGCTCTCGTCTTCTCAGTAGAGGAAGAGGGGAAATTGGGAGGGAGGCACTGAGCAAGAACACTCAAATATAAATATATATATTTAACTAATTAGCCATGTGTTTTGTTACCCGTACATCTGCGTAAGGCCCTATAAGTGCTGTAGCCCAGTGAGATCACTCCAGATTCAAGGGGAATGTTCCGTTTTAGTAGGTCTCCAGGACGTCGGGATACGCCGTCAAAACCGTCCACTGGGGAAGAATAAGAAAAAAAACAGTGCCCCGTGCTGGGATTGAACCCGTATCTATAAAATGTGACCTTGCTTGGATTGAACCCGTATCTATAAAATGGGACCTTGCTGGGATTGAACCTGTATCTATAAAATGGGACCTTGGGATTGAACCCATATCTATAAAATGTGACCTTGCTGGGATTGAACCCGTATCTATAAAATGGGACCTTGCTGGGATTGAACCCGTATCTATAAAATGGGACCTTGCTGGGATTGAACCCGTATCTATAAAATGTGACCTTGCTGGGATTGAACCCGTATCTATAAAATGTGACCTTGCTGGGATTGAACCCGTATCTATAAATGTGACCTTGCTGGGATTGAACCCATATCTATAAAATGTGACCTTGCTGGGATTGAACCCGTATCTATAAAATGGGACCTTGCTGGGATTGAACCCATATCTATAAAATGGAACCTTGGGATTGAACCCGTATCTATAAAATGTGACCTTGCTGGGATTGAACCCGTATCTATAAAATGTGACCTTGCTGGGATTGAACCCGTATCTATAAAATGTGACCTTGCTGGGATTGAACCCGTATCTATAAAATGTGACCTTGCTGGGATTGAACCCGTATCTATAAATGTGACCTTGCTTGGATTGAACCCGTATCTATAAAATGTGACCTTGGGATTGAACCCGTATCTATAAAATGTGACCTTGCTGGGATTGAACCCGTATCTATAAAATGTGACCTTGCTGGGATTGAACCCGTATCTATAAAATGGAACCTTGGGATTGAACCCGTATCTATAAAATGGAACCTTGGGATTGAACCCGTATCTATAAAATGGAACCTTGGGATTGAACCCGTATCTATAAAATGGGACCTTGGGATTGAACCCGTATCTATAAAATGGGACCTTGGGATTGAACCCGTATCTATAAAATGGGACCTTGGGATTGAACCCGTATCTATAAAATGTGACCTTGCTGGGATTGAACCCGTATCTATAAAATGGGACCTTGGGATTGAACCTGTATCTATAAAATGGGACTTTACTGCTTAGACAACTGCACCATCCATCCACAATGAGTTAGCAAGGCCAGCCTTTAATAGCTAAACTAAACCGGTGAGTTGTTTTTTCGGGAACTTAATAAACCATAATGAATGTCTGAATTTAATTAACCCTATCCCAAACCTTAACACTAACCCGAACCAATTGGACGAAGGCCTTTCTGTTATACTTAACCAAGTTGGTAATGAATTAAATCAAGACAAGTCCAAACCGGCTGTTAGCGGCAACAGTAAGCGCTAATACCGTGAAGTAGGCTTGGGTTTTGCTAGGTCATTGTGGACAGGGATGGAGGATGGGCGTAATCCGTGGACTCCAGATCTGCAGGTGGTGTCACAGATCTATTTCTAAACCCAGAGGTGCAACATCATGAGACTTCCGGGAACCCTTGCGAAACAGACCGAGTAGACCAGGCCGGGGTTCGGGGTTTGAGAAGTCTTCCTTCGTTGTCAATTGTCTCAATCTAAAGGAAGTAATAGAACATGTTATTACTCCAACCTCATGAAAGTGAAAAACGGACGTTGTCATTTCTGTCAAAAAACAACTTTATATGGAAGGATTTGATTTGACGGCCTGCACATGCGCAGTTCGGCACGAGACGACTGTTAGAACCGATGACGTGCTGCATGAGCTTGGAGCTGGGATTTCTAATAGAGAAGCCGTTTCTGCCTGTCTTAATACTGTACTGTCCAGGGTGGCTGTTCAATCCCAGGGAAAGACGTCTATGTTGGGTTTCCGATTTGGTCCGGACTGGTCTTGATTTGGTCTGGTCTGGACTGGTCTTGATTTGGTCTGGTCCGGACTGGTCTTGATTTGGTCTGGTCCGGACTGGCCTTGATTTGGCTCAAACAGACGTCCATAGACATGTGTTTCACAAGTTTGGACAGTACAGCACAGTAGAGTACAGTAGAGTACAGTAAAGAAAAGCATTAGTTCAGTACAGTATAATGTGATGTATTGTATCCTTCTCTACTCCAATGTACTCTACTGAACTGTGCCATGCTGTACTGTGATGTTGAAAGTTGTGAAACAATGGGCACGCGCGCAGATCACTTTTGTCAAGTCAATGGTCACCACCTTTCAAAGTGTGTTGTTGCATTCTGGGGATAGAAACTGTCAGACTTGCGCCTACATGTCATCTCTCATCAACTTTACAAAAATCATATGATCAAAGGTCATGAAGTTTTGACTGCAAGTTCCTGCAGTTGTTCTTCATCAACTTCATCCTGCAGCCATCGCCTGCATTGTGGGAGGCTCTATCGTCAACCAATCATTAGGCTGTTTTTATTTGACCCACGCGAACGTGACCAAAGACATGACGGAAACAGGAACCAAATTACCTCAATTAATGTGTACAGTGGATATATACAAATAAATTATATTTGAGACTCTCTCTCACTAATTGATTGTACAATGTACACACACTATTTGTATTATTTCAGAGTGTGTGATATGGGTGTTCAATACATGTTGATTTAGACATTATAAACAATACCTTTTATAAACAATGGCAACCCTGCCATATTGATCTGAGCCTTGTTGGAAAACCATATTGGTGCCCGACTATCGGCTGACTTCAGATGCACCTCCCCCCAACTTCAGATGCACCTCCCCCCGACTTCAGAAGCACCTCCCCCCGACCCCAGATGCACCTGCCCCCGACCCCAGATGCACCTCCCCCCGACTTCAGATGCACCTCCCCCCGACCCCAGATGCACCTCCCCCCGACTTCAGAAGCACCTCCCCCCGACTTCAGAAGCACCCCCCCCGACTTCAGAAGCACCTCCCCCCGACTTCAGAAGCACCTCCCCCCGACTTCAGAAGGACCTCCCCCCGACTTCAGAAGGACCTCCCCCCCGACCCCAGATGCACCTCCCCCCGACCCCAGATGCACCTCCCCCCGACCCCAGATGCACCTCCCCCCGACCCCAGAAGCACCTCCCCCCAACTTCAGAAGCACCTCCCCCCGACCCCAGATGCACCTCCCCCCGACCCCAGATGCACCTCCCCCCGACCCCAGATGCACCTCCCCCCGACCCCAGATGCACCTCCCCCCGACCCCAGATGCACCTCCCCCCGACCCCAGATGCACCTCCCCTCGACCTCAGATGCACCTTCCCCCGAGAGGTTACAGATTGTAATGTGACATAACCAATTGTTTCCCCTATCCATTATACTGGGAGGTACAGGTTTGCCTATACAAAATGTCACTGTATCATAAGAACAAAGTTAAAGTGAGAAATGGAGAAGGTTAGTATTGTATAGCCAGATTTTTAACAATGATTCGATAGGCAATGTGCTAGAGTTCAGTGGCACATTGGGGATGTAGTCCGCCGTAAAAAACCCAACGAAGAAGAAGAAG
This sequence comes from Salmo salar, assembly GCF_965601325.2. Taxonomy (NCBI): domain Eukaryota; kingdom Metazoa; phylum Chordata; class Actinopteri; order Salmoniformes; family Salmonidae; genus Salmo; species Salmo salar. Next base: position 35,118,653 of record NC_138318.1, read on the forward strand.
AAGGTTAATCAGACTGCCTTGGGTGTATCTCAACAGTCCTCATCCTATCGTTTCTCATTTCCCACGATCGAGAACAAAGATAGTATCGCCAATATAAGGTTAGTTCTCTGGCGACATTTTGTATAGGCAAACCTGTATCTCCCAATATAATGGATAGGGGAAAAAATGTATTAAATCACATTACAATCTGTAGTTACCTCATCTGGTGATTTGACAACATGTGTAGGGTCACCCGAAAAGGTTCTGTTCCTTCCCACTCAGAACCAACACTAGACAGCAGCCAGCTACCGCATCATAAGAACAAAGTTAAAGTGAGAAATGGAGAAATTTAGTATTGCATAGCCAGATTTTTAACAATGATTTGACAGGCAATGTGCCAGAGTTCAGTGGCACTGCCCTCGTTAAGCCTATCAGAGCCTCCGGTCCAGGATGTAAGTAAGTGTTCCTTCACTGGAACGCTTCAAAGGGAACACAGAGTACCTGGCACAAGTGAAACAGGGTAATCAGACATGGCAGCAACACAACTTTTGTTTTGCTTTTGACTAGTTGAATAAAGGTTAAACAAAAAAATGACTAATACATTTTATTTTTTGAAATTGGGGATGTAGTCCACCGTAAAGCCCCAACGAAGAAGACGAAGAAGGCAAAGAAGAAGTTTAAATCAGACTGCCTTGGGTGTATCTCAACAGTCCTCATCCTATCGTTTCTCGTATCTGCACTCATCCGATAACACAGTATAGATGAAAGTCATATGTAATCTGCCACCGCAGGGGACATGGTTTGTTGCTTCCATGTGTTTGTTGAAGTGAAATAGATTGGCATTGGGCTAGTAGAAAATTGTGTTTGCAATATAGTGGTAATATTAATCAAGTTCTTAATAGATAGTAGCTAAAACATTTCATTGTATGAAAACAAAAACTGCTATGTGCCAGGAGTGTACTGCATTGAAATCCTCCTGGACATTCATTGGACAGTCATTTCCTGCTGTTAAGGCCGGCATGTACCTTCAAAAAAGGTGTAAAAAAAATATATATATACATATTGTTTTCGACCAGAAAACAATACATTAAAGGGATACTTTGGGATTTTGGCAATAAGTCAGAAGAACTCATGGATACAATTTTTATGTCTCTGTGTCCAGTATGAAGGAAGTTAAGAGGTAGTTTTGTGAGCCAATGCTAAATAGCATTAGCACAACGACTGGTAGTCTATGGGTATCTGCTAGCATAACTCCCTTCATATTGGACACAGAGAGATCCATTTTTTTTATCCACGAGTTCATCTGACTCTGAGGAAGTATATAATGGGCATCATTGACATTATAACGCTTGCAGAGCTGTCTAATGGGAAAATGAAGGGACACTTTATGGGCAGAGGCGATCTGTCATATTCATCGTCTCCTTTGCCCAGATACTGGTTCAGATCAAGAGTATAGAAGGTCGTTGAATACCAGTACAGAGACGCCATCTGATCTGGACTAGCCTGCACAAAAGAGGGGTTTAATTTGTAGTATATTTTTGCTTCTTTCTCTTCTGTGTATTTTTACCTTTGACTCACCTTGGCTTAGTACAAGCCACAGTTGACTACAGGTGCAACCTGGACTGAGGGTTAGACGTAACATAGTAAATGTGAATCAAATTGTATTTCACACATGCGCCAAATAAAACAGGTGTAGACTTTGCAGTGAAATGCTTACTTACAAGCCCTTAAACAACAACGCAGTTTTAACAAAATACCTTTAAAAAAAAGTATGAGAAAGAATAAGAAATAATTAAAGAGTAGCAGTAAAATAATAGCGAGGCTATATACAGGGTACCGGTACAGAGTCAATGTGCAGGGGCACCGGTTAGTTGAGGTAGCATGTACATGTAGGTAGAGTTATTAAAGTGACTATGCATAAATAATAACAGAGAGTAGCAGCGGCGTGGGGGGGGGGGGGGGGGGGGGGGGGGGGCAATGCAAATAGTCCGGGTTGCCATTTGATTAGCAGTTCAGAAGTCCTATGTCTTAGGGGTAGAAGCTGTTTAGAGGCCTCTTGGACCTAGACTTGGTGCTCCAGTACCGCTTGCCGAGAGAGAAGAGAGAAAAGTCTATGACTAGGGTGGCTGGAGTCTTTGACAATTTTTAGGGCCTTCCTCTGACACCGCCTGGTATAGCGGTCCTGGATGGCAGGAAGCTTGGCCCCAGTGATGTACTGAGCCGTACGCACTACCCTATGTAGTGCCTTGCAGTCGGAGGCCGAGCAATTGCCATACCAGGCAGTGATGCAACCAGTCAGGATGCTCTCGATGGTGCAGCTGTAAAACCTTTTGAGGATCTGAGGACCCATGTCAAATCTTTTCAGTCTCCTGAGGGGGAATAGGTTTTGTCGTGCCCTCTTCACGAATGTCTTGGTGTGCTTGGACAATGTTAGTTTGTTGGTGATGTGGACACCAAGGAACTTGAAGCTCTCAACCTGCTCCACTACAGCCCCATCGATGAGAATGGGGGCATGCTCAGTCCTCCTTTTCCTGTAGTCCACGATCATCTCCTTTGTCTTGATCACGTTGAGGGAGAGGTTGTTGTCCTTGCACAATACGGTCAGGTCTCTGATCTCCTCCCTATAGGCTTTCTCATCATTGTCGGTGATCAGGCCTACCACTGTTGAATCATCAGCAAACTTAATGATGGTGTTGGAGTCGTGCCTAGCCATGCAGTCATGAGTGAACAGGGAGTACAGGAGGGGGCTGAGCACGCACCCCTGAGGGGCCCGTGTGTTGAGGATCAGCGTGGCGGTTGTGTTGTTACCTACCCTTACCACCTGGGGGCGGCCCGTCAGGAAGTCCAGGATCCAGTTGCAGAGGGAGGTGTTTAGTCCCAGGGTCCTTAGCTTATTGATGAGCTTTGAGGGCACTATGGTATTGAACGCTAAGCTGTAGTCAATGAATAGCATTCTCACGTAGGTGTTCCTTTTGTCCTGGTGGGAAAGGACAGTGTTGAGTGCAATAGAGACTGCATCATCTGTGGATCTGTTGGGGCGGTATGCAAATTGGAGTGGGTCTAGGGTTTCTGGGATGATGGTGTTAATATGAGCCATGACCAGCCTTTCAATGCACTTCCTGGCTACAGACGTGAGTGCTACGGGTCGGTAGTCATTTAGGCAGGTTACCTTAGTGTTCTTGTGCACAGGGACTATGGTGGTCTGCTTAAAACATGTTGGTATTACAGACTCAGACAGGGAGAGGTTGAAAATGTCAGTGAAGATACTTGCTAGTTGGTCAGCGCATGCTCGCAGTACACGTTCTGGTAATCCGTCTGGCCCTGAGGCCTTGTGAATGTTGACCTGCCTAAATGTAGCGGGTCTTATATGCACCACAGGAGAACCAAGAAATGAAGAGCGACACCACAGCTGTCTTTACGGCTTTTATGTTGATCTGCAATAGTATTGTGAAAAGACAGGACAGGAACACATCAGTCTCCAATGCACCATCTGACAAGTTGTTCTTTCTCTCTCAGTGTTTTCTCAGACTCACACAATCACACTCATACATAAAGCCATAATGTATACTATAAAATAATAACCAGTCTTCAATACAAAGAATGTATAATCTTAATTCTTAGACAATAGAACCTTACCTGCAATAGTATTGTGGAAAGACAGGACAGGAACACATCAGTCTCCAATGCACCATCTGACAAGTTGTTGTACACAGGAGCATGAAGAAAGGTAAAACACATATCCTGTCTCACATCCCCAATACATTGCTAGGTGCCTTCAGTGTTGACAGTACCAAAATACAACAACTCATGTACAAAAACACTGCAACACAAACAAGTTACAACGTGAAATCGCCTCTATCCCATTCAGACTTTAGAGGACCAAACTACATCTCCCATAAGGCAACGCCAGCACCAGTCGGCAGCTCAGCTAACCGTCTGCTTCACAGAAAGGCATGCTAGCTAGCAACAGCAGCACATTTAGCACTCTGTAAACTATATTTATAACAACAATAAAACTCTGAAAGTTACATGTTTCAATAGTCTCACACTCCCTTATAACAATATCTACAGCATTAACCTTGGGATGTTTTATTTATTTCACGTTATGGACTTCTACAAAGGAGTCATCTGAAACACATACCTTTCTCTCTGTGTTTTCTCGGACTGGGGAGAATGGGAGCTACGGGTAGTACCAGGGTGTTAGTAGGCAACGCAAGCACCCAGATAAAATAAAATACATTTAATGAAACAAAACCCAAAGATGTTACCATCATTCAGCTACTGTAGCTGCCCTACCTAACATCAACAAGCAGCACCAGTAGCACAACAATTAAAAATAGACACCAAAAGTAAAGTTCCTGGCGATCATAGCGATCTGACTCCCCATTTCTGTCTGAACTTGGAATACTTCTGTTCGCGGGCTTTGGCCACTGACCAACAACCTGGTTGTTCTGTTCTGCGTTGTGTACTATTCTAATAATTTGAAGTTTGATGGAATAACCATTTTAACTCTACAACATAAAGGTCTTACTCACATCGGCTGCAGAGAGCGTGATCACACAGTCTTCCGGTACAGCTGGTGCTCTCATGTATGTTTCAGTGTTATTTGCTTCGAAGCGAGCATAGAAGTAATTTAGCTCATCCGGTAGGCTCGTGTCACTGGGCAGCTCTCGGCTGTGCTTCCCTTTGTAGACTGTAATGGTTTGCAGGCCCTGCCACATCCGACGTGCATCAGAGCCGGTGTAGTACAACTCGATCTTAGTCCTGTATTGACGCTTTGCCTGTTTGATGGTTCGTTGGAGGGCATAGCGGGATTTATTATAAGCTTACGGGTTAGAGTCCTGCTCCTTGAAAGCGGCAGCTCTAGCCTTTAGCTCAGTGCGAATGCTTACTGTAATCCGTGGTTTCTGGTTGGGGTATGTACAGTGAGGGAAAAAAGTATTTGATCCCCTGCTGATTTTGTACATTTGCCCACTGACAAAGAAATGATCAGTGAGATTGAACAGTGAGATTTGAACAGTGAGAGACAGAATAACAACAAAAAAATCCAGAAAAACGCATGTCAAAAATATTATAAATTGATTTGCATTTTAATGAGGGAAATAAGTATTGGTCACATTTGAGTTAGTGTACTTTTACTGCAGTTTTAAAACTGCAATCTTTTTTTGTTAGGGAACATTTACTGTGCACTCATCATTTGAATAAGTTACACTCATAACATGCATACAAATGGTAGAAAATAAGACAAATTCAACTGTCAAAGTAGTTAATTGCCAGAGTCAAGCTAGCTAAGTTACCCTTCTGATTACCTGAACCCGACCTGCTTTGGTTTGTCCTCTATCTCCCTCGCGGACGCATCCTCGGTCGGGATCATCCTGAGCGTTCGTGTCAAACGTGGATACAGAATAAAGGCTACTAATATGGAAAATATATTTAGCAATAGCTTTCAAAAAATAATAACAATGACACCCAGAATGATCATTGGCTGGGGAGGGACAATCAACAAGAGATCGCTTCCCTATAGGTCTTCTTCATATCGGTCATGGACAGCGGCCATCTTTGTTGTTGCAGAAAATCTTGCAATAATGTACCACAAGGTGTCGCTAACATTTGTGGAGCAATGGACCAAACTTATGACCAACATGCATGACTGATGTTAAGCAGGCTCATGAGTTACTTACAAAGTACTGATTTAACTACAACACATCATTTTATCTAAACCTTCCCATAAAGTTCCCATAAGTAAAAGTACAAATTAGAGGGGATTTATGTTTCTGTGTGAACTTTATTTATTTAACCTTTATTTAACTTGGCAAGTTAGTTATTAAGAACACATTTTTATTTTACAACGGCCTACCCCTCCCCTAACCCGGACGACGCTTGGCCAATTCTGCACCGCCCTATGGGACTCCCAATTACATCCAGTTGTGATACAGCCCGGGATTGAACCAGGGTCTGTAGTGAAGCTTCTAGCACTGAGATGCAATGCCTTAGACCGCTGCGCCACTTGGGGGCCTTACTCTTTGACACCAAACATCTAAGTAAATTTAAAGATGTCAGATTCCAAAAAGTTTAGTAGTGTAGAATGCACCTCACGCAGTACATCCAAAATAACTCAAAAACACACGTCATTTTGAAATGTTATAAATGTATTTGCACAAAAACATGAACACATGACCTTGATGTTCTATATTTACAACCATCAATATTATACAGGCAACATGTTTGTATAATACAAGTCAGAAACAACATTTCATTGTATTGTATAAAGTCTAGGGATAATATGCAAAACAACAAAACAGATAAGGGATTTGCTTTGAGTCAGTATAGCTACAGTGGAAAAACGTACTTATCTACAAATTATGCTATTTCTCTCTTGAAATGGTATCAAAATGGGAAAACTCGTCAAAGGTAAGCAATGTCCCAAAAGATTTCTATTAAGTATTAGTTGCTAGTAAAACTCCAGATATACAACGGCATTCAGAATAATGCAAACATATCTTCAAATCTTAAGAGTAGTCGTCCTTCTTTATGATTCCTCTTGTTTAGTCATTGCCTGTCAGAGAAAACACACAAAACAAAAACAACAGATATAACATCCTGATCCAATAAACGCAAACAATTATTGTCCATTTCCGGAAGGCCTATCTACGTTGCATCCCGATTCTCCACCCTTCTCCTGAAGTGTGTCAGGGCGCTTTCAAAGCTTCTGAAATGAAATGAAATTCTGAGACGAGGCATTAAAAAAAGTTACCTGTTTAAGAAACTGCCGTCCGAAATAGTTAGTAGCCATGTTCTTCAAGTTCGTCCTACTGCCCACTTTACATCGAACATAGCCATACAGGTTAGCCCCCTGTAGCACCACGCCCATGATCACCACGGCCTGGGTGGAGGAGAGGGAGATGTTGACAACAGGGACTTACACACCACTTTTCACACTAATCAACCTCATTATGAGAGAGTATGGCGCTGGCGATACCAAGCTCGTGGGGTACAATTCCCGCAGTGATCCCGTAGACAAAAAAATAAATCATGCACTCAATGTACTGTAAGCCACTTTGGGTACAAGTGTCTGCTAAGTGGTAAATACAGTATTTATATTGAAACTAACCAGCCACTTAATCTTAAAGGAGAAGAGGGTGCTGAAGACAAAGAAGACCCAGATGACAGGACACACGACTAGACCCAGCCAGAAGATCCTCGACTCGGAGTCTGAAACCAGCTGCTTTGAATTCCCCTGAGGAAGATAGGCATTTCACAGATGTGAGAATAACCTACTAGCTTGTTGACCAAGTTAGTATTTGGCAATATAACATTTTGGGTCAATTCTATAATTGAGGGTTATAATGCTTAGAATCAAATCAAACTTTATTTCTCACATGCGCTGAATACAACAAGTGTAGACTTTACCATGGAATGCTTACTTACAAGCCCTTAACCAACAGTGCAGTTCAAGAAGAGTTAAGAAAATATTTACCAAATAGACTAAAATAAAAAGTGCATCTAAAAGAATGTACAGTTGTGGCCAAAAGTTTTGAGAATGACACAAATATACATTTTCACTAAGTCTGCAGCCTCAGTTTGTATGATGGCAATTTGCATATACTCCAGAATGTTATGAAGAGTGATCAGATGAATTGCAAAGACCCTCTTTGCCATGCAAATGAACTGAATCCCCAAAACACATTTCCACTGCATTTCAGCCCTGCCACAAAAGGACCAGCTGACATCATGTCAGTGATTCTCTCGTTAACACAGGTGTGAGTATTGACGAGGACAAGGCTGGAGATCACTTCAAAAGGAGGGTGGTGCTTGGAATCATTGTTCTTCCTTCCTCAACCATGGTTACCTGCAAGGAAACACGTGCCGTCATCATTGCTTTGCACAAAGAGGGCTTCACAGGCAAGGATATTGCTGCCAGTAAGATTGCACCTAAATCAACCATTTATCGGATCATCAAGAACTTCAAGGAGAGCGGTTCAATTGTTGTGAAGAAGGCTTCAGGGCGCCCAAGAATGTCCAGCAAGCGCCAGGACCGTCTCCTAAAGTTGATTCAGCTGTGGGATTGGGGCACCACCAGTACAGAGCTTGCTCAGGAATGGCAGGAGACAGGTGTGAGTGCATCTGCACGCACAGTGAGGCGAAGACTTCTGGAGGATGGCCTGGTGTCAAAAAGGGCAGCAAAGAAGCCACTTCTCTCCAGGAAAAACATCAGGGACAGACTGATATTCTGCAAAAGGTACAGGGATTGGAGCATTCGTAAAAAAGCTTGTCCGGAGAAGACAAGGTGAGCGCTGCCATCAGTCCTGTGTCATGCCAACAGTAAAGCATCCTGAGACCATTCATGTGTGGGGTTGCTTCTCAGCCAAGGGAGTGGGCTCACTCACAATTTCGCCTAAGAACACAGCCATGAATAAAGAATGGTACCAACACATCCTCCGAGAGCAACTTCTCCCAACCATCCAGGAACAGTTTGGTGACGAACAATGCCTTTTCCAGCATGATGGAGCACCTTGCCATAAGGCAAAGGTGATAACTAAGTGGCTCGGGGAAAAAAACATCAATATTTTGGGTCCATGGCCAGGAAACTCCCCAGACCTTAATCCCATTGAGAACTTGTGGTCAATCCTCAAGAGGCGGGTGGACAAACAAAAACCCACAAATTCTGACAAACTCCAAGCATTGAACATGCAAGAATGGGCTGCCATCAGTCAGGATGTGGCCCAGAAGTTAATTGACGGCATGCCAGGGCAGATTGCAGAGGTCTTGAAAAAGAAGGGTCAAAATATTGGCTCTTTGCATCAACGTCATGTAATTGTCAATAAAAGCCTTTGACACTTATGAAATGCTTGTAATTATACTTCAGTATTCCATAGTAACATCTGACAAAAATATCTAAAGACACTGAGGCAGCAGACTTTGTGAAAATTAATATGTGTGTCATTCTCAAAACTTTTGGCCACGACTGTAAACCCTAAGACTGTATGCAGTAGGTGGAGTCAGATATTACCAACTAATAGGCTTTGTTATGGAGTAAATCAATTTGAATTCAATCACTTTTGAAAGGCACCCCTTTTGATTTGAACAAAACCTTCCATACGTATTTGCCCGTTATAGAAGTGGTCAGAAAGTGACTTTTTGGACCTGAATGCCAAAACATTCAGGAGATAAAAGGTGCTCAGTTGACCCATTTTACATACCCCAACATACCATGATAAATCCATGTCTTCATCACTGGAAAAGATACATGGTTGAGTTTGATATCATGTAAACATACAAACAGGGTTGTCAAACTATTTAATCATTTCAGGATACATTTGTATGATACATATTCGAATATGATGTATCTTAGACCATATTATACATAATCGAAGGCAGGGATGTGGCAACTGGCACGGCCCCGCTTTTTTAGGCCCGCAGATAAAACATTTGTTTTTGGAACTCAATCGGGGTCTCAACTTACTGTTGAGAGTTAGAATAGTAGAATACACGAGATGCAATTTACATTTTTGGTTGTTCATCAGCAGTTTCTCTCTTGTTATGTCAGTCACTGACAGTCACTCAATTAGACCTTGTCAGCTGACATTTTTGAGATTGGTAAATTTGTCTAGCCAACTGTCTAAACTTGTAGTAGTCGAATTGCCAACCAGGGGGCCCCCATTGATTTTGTTAGTCACACTCATTAAGATATACTAAAAAACTGCAAACATTTATTTCCACACTACATTTTAAATGGCATGAAATTTGTTATAAAATTGCAAAGTATTCTATCCACCCTATGGCAAAATGTGTAAAATTGCAGCAGACTTGTTTTAAAACTGCAGCATTTTCTCTACGGCCCATGTCAAAATGTGTAGAATTGCAGGAAATTAACTCTGAACGTTTTTTTTTCTTCTCCCCTTTCTCTCCACTGTCAAGGGGGAGATTCAAGAGCATGTGTGGGTATGGGTATGCCTCTGCAGACTCTAGTGAGGCCCCCACCCCAATGAAAGTTCCCCATCCCTGATCTGAGGTTTTTGTGTTGTCTCAACCGATGGCGGGCACACAGCATGCTATTGAATGCAGTGTGGTGTCATGTTTTGGCTGATAAATGTACATATACGGGAATAAAATTGAAAATGTCAACTTTCAAGTGGTACCATAAAGATGGTTGGAGGTCCACACATCAGAGAATGTTGACTTCAGTGGGAATATCTGTTGTTTTATATTATACTCTCAATACTCCATAGGAAACCTATTGAAATCATAGAAATACAGATAATAGAATAGACATGACCATTTAAGTTCACAGTCGACAAGGGGTTGACTGGCGGTGATCTTTGTGGTAGTAATTAGAAGTTAACAGTTCTACCCAATTTCAATGGTGTACCAGCTAAATTGCAGTTGTCTGAAGGGATAGGTCCATTCTACAATTTCTATATCTTTGATTGAAATGACACCCACCCTGTATTCAAGAGCATATTGTTTCTCAACAGATGGCAGGCACCACACAAAAACCTCAGATTATGTGAAATAAGGTCTAAATTACAACATATGTGAATATGAAAAAAATATTGGGTTCACACATTTTTATATCATTGATGTTAAAGGTTTAAAAATGAAATAATTTTTTATTAAAAAACGTTTTTTTCAAGAAATAATAAAATATAGTTTGATAAAAATGTTTGTAAGCGTTTACATGATATCAAACTCAACCATGTATCTTTTCCATTGATGAAGACATGAATGTATCATGGTATGTTGGGGTATGTAAAATGGGTCAACTGAGCACCTTTTATCTCCTGAATGTTTTGGTATTCAGGTCCAAAAAGTCACTCATTTTCTAACCACTTCTACCATGGGTCAAACATGTATGGAAAATGTTGTTTAAATCAAAAGGGATGCTGTCAAAAAAAGTGATTGAAATGAAATGGATTTACCCATAAAAATCCAGAGTCGATACAGGTTCTATGGAACTAGGTTTGACCCTAAAGACGAAGGTATTTCAGTAGAGGGTAGTAGTTCGTTGGGTAGTTAGTTACTGCCTGTCCAGAAGGACTGGGATGTGTGTGATCTACCTTTCTGGACTCAAACACCCAGTGGCTTTTTCCATCGCCATCCACCTGGTTCCACCATCTCAGGCCCACCATCAACCGGCCTGTGATATTCTGAAATATAGTATTTGGTGTTAATACATAATTAGGCTACATACTTAAAGCAAAAGAAAAGAGGTTTGACAATATTTACACTTGTTCTATTGATATTCTATTGCTGTTCTATTGATGTTCCATCGATATTCTATTGCTGTTCTATTGATATTCTATTGCTATTCTACTGCTGTTCCATCGATGTTCTATTGCTGTTCTATTGATGTTCTATTCATATTCTATTGATGTTCTATTGCTGTTCCATCGATATTCTATTGGATGTTCTATTGCTGTTCCATCGATATTCTATTGGATGTTCTATTGATATTCTATTGCTGTTCCATCGATATTCTATTGGATGTTCTATTGCTGTTCCATCGATATTCTATTGGATGTTCTATTGATATTCTATTGCTGTTCCATCGATATTCTACTGGATGTTCTATTGCTGTTCCATCGATATTCTATTGATCTTCTATTCATATTCTATTGATATTCTATTGCTGTTCCATCAATATTCTATTGGATGTTCTATTGCTGTTCCATCGATATTCTATTGGATGTTCTATTGCTGTTCCATCGATATTCTATTGGATGTTCTATTGCTGTTCCATCGATATTCTATTGATATTCTATTGCTGTTCCATCGATATTCTATTCAATGTTCTATTACTGTTCCATCGATATTCTATTGGATATTCTATTGCTGTTCTATTCATATTCTATTGATGTTCCATCGATATTCTATTGGATATTGTATTGCTGTTCTATTCATATTCTATTGATGTTCCATCAATATTCTATTGCTGTTCTATTCATATTCTATTGCTGTTCTATTGCTATTCTATTGCTGTTCTATTTATATTATTTTGCTGTTACTGATCTATTAGTATTATATTATTATTCTTAACTGTTCTACTACTGTTTAGTCTACCTTAACGGTCCAGAAGTCAGCTGACAGGAAGAGGATGATGGTGACCATGCAGGCAATGAAGCTACTGCTGAGGAGCTCACAGAGCAGGTACACCAGGATGGCACTCATTCTGAAGAATAGGTGGAAGAAGGAGGCCACTGGATGCCTGGAAAACATGGCAAGAGCATGAACTTCTCATGCGTTTCTCAGCCAATACAGTAGGTTGAATTGATGTGTCGCTTCTATTCAGGGCTGAGCGCCATTGCATTATACCGTCTTGCGGCTGAGCCACTGAGTGCAACGCTGAACCGACTTACTTGATTTTATTCTTCTTTGACTTTCCTTTGCCTGTATCCTCCTCTGCATCAAACAGGGAGACGTCATCATCGTTGTCATCCTAGAAACATATGAAAGAAAACAATCACTCCATACATGTGATGTGAAAATGCTATAATCTGCATAGTTCATCCAATTGCATGCTAAAACTGTGATCCCGTTAAAAAAAAGAAGCTACCTTTAGCTAGCTAGACAGCCAATACCTGGATTGTTACATGTCCAGTGTGTGATGGGCACTTAGCTATCAACTTCACTAACCTCACTAGCTAGATACTGATTTGTTAGTGTTCGTGATTTGTTAGGTGGCTATTGTCATAAAATCACCAGTTTGTTACATCGGCCTAACATGTAAACAAATCCTAGCTAACCGATAATGTTAGCATGCAAGCTAGCTTCTCTGAACGAGAGGTATATTTTTCTCCATACGTCCCAGGACGATGAAATATTACGATGTGATTTCTTAGTAACATGTTTACCATACCAAATAACCAAACTTCATTCAAATCATTAAATGATTTGATGAAAGAAAGCGACAATTGACGACTTACCAGTCTCATCATTGTGAAAACTGCAGACGGGACTACACTTCCGGGTTACGCACTAGGTCAAAGTGTATGACACTGACAATCAAGAGTCAATGAAGATTATTTCCACGTTCAAGACAACTGGGAACTCGGAAATCTCTAACTTCCGACTTCAGTGCGTTCAAGACAAAAAATAAAAAGAGCTCCGAGTGAATAATCGTTTATCGGTCAAGCAACTTGTACAAACATATACGTAAGTGGAATTATACATTCAAAATGCATATTTAGCAAAGAACATAAGCAAACACACAGGTTTAAGAAGAAAAAAACGAAGAAAAAAAAGTTATAGGTATTCTACTCTATACTGCACATTCAATAATACATATGGTATGTAGTAGTGGTATATAGATGGAGGGTTAGTTGGTGGTGTGTAATAGTGGTATATAGATGGAGGGTTAGTTGGTGGTGTGTAATAGTGGTATATAGATGGAGGGTTAGTTAGTGGTGTGTAATAGTGGTATATAGATGGTGGTATGTAGTGGTTGTATATAGATGTTAGTTGGTGGTATGTAATAGTGGTATATAGATGGAGGGTTAGTTGGTGGTATGTAATAGTGGTATATAGATGTTAGTTGGTGGTGTGTAATAGTGGTATATAGATGGAGGGTTAGTTAGTGGTGTGTAATAGTGGTATATAGATGGTGGTGTGTAATAGTGGTATATAGATGTTAGTTGGTGGTGTGTAATAGTGGTATATAGATGGAGGGTTAGTTGGTGGTATGTAATAGTGGTATATAGATGTTAGATGGTGGTGTGTAATAGTGGTATATAGATGTTAGTTGGTGGTGTGTAATAGTGGTATATAGATGTTAGTTGGTGGTGTGTAATAGTGGTATATAGATGGAGGGTTAGTTGGTGGTGTGTAATAGTTGTATATAGATGTTAGTTAGTGGTGTGTAATAGTGGTATATAGATGGTGGTATGTAGTGGTTGTATATAGATGTTAGTTGGTGGTATGTAATAGTGGTATATAGATGGAGGATTAGTTGGTGGTATGTAATAGTGGTATATAGATGTTAGTTGGTGGTGTGTAATAGTGGTATATAGATGGAGGGTTAGTTAGTGGTGTGTAATAGTGGTATATAGATGGTGGTGTGTAATAGTGGTATATAGATGTTAGTTGGTGGTGTGTAATAGTGGTATATAGATGTTAGATGGTGGTGTGTAATAGTGGTATATAGATGGAGGGTTAGTTGGTGGTGTGTAATAGTGGTATATAGATGTTAGTTGGTGGTATGTAATAGTGGTATACAGATGTTAGTTGGTGGTATGTAATAGTGGTATATAGATGTTAGTTGGTGGTATGTAATAGTGGTATATAGATGTTAGTTGGTGGTGTGTAATAGTGGTATATAGATGTTAGTTGGTGGTGTGTAATAGTGGTATATAGATGGAGGGTTAGTTGGTGGTGTGTAATAGTTGTATATAGATGTTAGTTGGTGGTGTGTAATAGTGGTATATAGATGTTAGTTGGTGGTATGTAGTAGTTGTATATAGATGTTAGTTGGTGGTATGTAATAGTGGTATATAGATGTTAGTTGGTGGTGTGTAATAGTTGTATATAGATGTTAGTTGGTGGTGTGTAATAGTGGTATATAGATGGAGGGTTAGTTGATGGTGTGTAATAGTGGTATATAGATGTTAGTTGGTGGTGTGTAATAGTGGTATATAGATGGAGGGTTAGTTGGTGGTGTGTAATAGTGGTATATGGATGTTAGTTGGTGGTGTGTAATAGTGGTATATAGATGGAGGGTTAGTTGGTGGTGTGTAATAGTTGTATATAGATGTTAGTTGGTGGTGTGTAATAGTGGTATATAGATGTTAGTTGGTGGTATGTAGTAGTTGTATATAGATGTTAGTTGGTGGTATGTAATAGTGGTATATAGATGTTAGTTGGTGGTGTGTAATAGTTGTATATAGATGTTAGTTGGTGCTGTGTAATAGTGGTATATAGATGGAGGGTTAGTTGATGGTGTGTAATAGTGGTATATAGATGTTAGTTGGTGGTGTGTAATAGTGGTATATAGATGGAGGGTTAGTTGGTGGTGTGTAATAGTGGTATATGAATGTTAGTTGGTGGTGTGTAATAGTGGTATATAGATGGAGGGTTAGTTGGTGGTATGTAATAGTGGTATATAGATGGAGGGTTAGTTGGTGGTGTGTAATAGTGGTATATGGATGTTAGTTGGTGGTGTGTAATAGTGGTATATAGATGGAGGGTTAGTTGGTGGTATGTAATAGTTGTATATATCTGTTAGATGGTGGTGTGTAATAGTGGTATATGGATGTTAGTTGGTGGTATGTAATAGTGGTATATAGATGGAGGGTTAGTTGGTGGTGTGTAATAGTGGTATATAGATGTTAGTTGGTGGTATGTAGTAGTTGTATATAGATGTTAGTTGGTGGTATGTAATAGTGGTATATAGATGTTAGTTGGTGGTGTGTAATAGTGGTATATAGATGTTAGTTGGTGGTGTGTAATACTTGTATATAGATGTTAGTTGGTGGTGTGTAATAGTGGTATATAGATGTTAGTTGGTGGTGTGTAATAGTGGTATATGGATGTTAGTTGGTGGTATGTAATAGTGGTATATAGATGGAGGGTTAGTTGGTGGTATGTAATAGTGGTATATAGATGGAGGGTTAGTTGGTGGTGTGTAATAGTGGTATATAGATGTTAGTTGGTGGTGTGTAATAGTGGTATATAGATGTTAGTTGGTGGTATGTAATAGTGGTATATAGATGGAGGGTTAGTTGATGGTATGTAATAGTTGTATATATCTGTTAGATGGTGGTGTGTAATAGTTGTATATAGATGTTAGTTGGTGGTATGTAATAGTGGTATATAGATGGAGGGTTAGTTGGTGGTATGTAATAGTGGTATATAGATGTTAGTTGGTGGTATGTAATAGTGGTATATAGATGTTAGTTGGTGGTATGTAGTAGTGGTATATAGATGTTAGTTGGTGGTGTTTAATAGTGGTATATAGATGTTAGTTGGTGGTATGTAATAGTGGTATATAGATGTTAGTTGGTGGTGTGTAATAGTTGTATATAGATGTTAGTTGGTGGTATGTAATAGTGGTATATAGATGTTAGTTGGTGGTATGTAATAGTGGTATATAGATGTTAGTTGGTGGTATGTAATAGTGGTATATGGATGTTAGTTGGTGGTATGTAATAGTGGTATATAGATGGAGGGTTAGTTGGTGGTGTGTAATAGTGGTATATAGATGTTAGTTGGTGGTTGTAAGTGGTATATAGATGTTAGTTGGTGGTGTGTAATAGTGGTATATGGATGTTAGTTGGTGGTATGTAATAGTGGTATATAGATGGAGGGTTAGTTGGTGGTATGTAATAGTGGTATATAGATGGAGGGTTAGTTGGTGGTGTGTAATAGTGGTATATAGATGTTAGTTGGTGGTGTGTATAGTGGTATATAGATGTTAGTTGGTGGTGTGTAATAGTGGTATATAGATGGAGGGGTTAGTTGGTGGTATGTAATAGTGGTATATAGATGTTAGTTGGTGGTGTGTAATAGTGGTATATAGATGTTAGTTGGTGGTGTGTAATAGTGGTATATAGATGTTAGTTGGTGTTATGTAATAGTGGTATATAGATGTTAGTTGGTGGTATGTAATAGTGGTATATAGATGTTAGTTGGTGGTGTGTAATAGTGGTATATAGATGTTAGTTGGTGGTGTGTAATAGTGGTATATAGATGGAGGGTTAGTTGGTGGTGTGTAATAGTTGTATATAGATGTTAGTTGGTGGTGTGTAATAGTGGTATATAGATGTTAGTTGGTGGTATGTAGTAGTTGTATATAGATGTTAGTTGGTGGTATGTAATAGTGGTATATAGATGTTAGTTGGTGGTGTGTAATAGTTGTATATAGATGTTAGTTGGTGGTGTGTAATAGTGGTATATAGATGGAGGGTTAGTTGATGGTGTGTAATAGTGGTATATAGATGTTAGTTGGTGGTGTGTAATAGTGGTATATAGATGGAGGGTTAGTTGGTGGTGTGTAATAGTGGTATATGGATGTTAGTTGGTGGTGTGTAATAGTGGTATATAGATGGAGGGTTAGTTGGTGGTGTGTAATAGTTGTATATAGATGTTAGTTGGTGGTGTGTAATAGTGGTATATAGATGTTAGTTGGTGGTATGTAGTAGTTGTATATAGATGTTAGTTGGTGGTATGTAATAGTGGTATATAGATGTTAGTTGGTGGTGTGTAATAGTTGTATATAGATGTTAGTTGGTGGTGTGTAATAGTGGTATATAGATGGAGGGTTAGTTGATGGTGTGTAATAGTGGTATATAGATGTTAGTTGGTGGTGTGTAATAGTGGTATATAGATGGAGGGTTAGTTGGTGGTGTGTAATAGTGGTATATGAATGTTAGTTGGTGGTGTGTAATAGTGGTATATAGATGGAGGGTTAGTTGGTGGTATGTAATAGTGGTATATAGATGGAGGGTTAGTTGGTGGTGTGTAATAGTGGTATATGGATGTTAGTTGGTGGTGTGTAATAGTGGTATATAGATGGAGGGTTAGTTGGTGGTATGTAATAGTTGTATATATCTGTTAGATGGTGGTGTGTAATAGTGGTATATGGATGTTAGTTGGTGGTATGTAATAGTGGTATATAGATGGAGGGTTAGTTGGTGGTGTGTAATAGTGGTATATAGATGTTAGTTGGTGGTATGTAGTAGTTGTATATAGATGTTAGTTGGTGGTATGTAATAGTGGTATATAGATGTTAGTTGGTGGTGTGTAATAGTGGTATATAGATGTTAGTTGGTGGTGTGTAATACTTGTATATAGATGTTAGTTGGTGGTGTGTAATAGTGGTATATAGATGTTAGTTGGTGGTGTGTAATAGTGGTATATGGATGTTAGTTGGTGGTATGTAATAGTGGTATATAGATGGAGGGTTAGTTGGTGGTATGTAATAGTGGTATATAGATGGAGGGTTAGTTGGTGGTGTGTAATAGTGGTATATAGATGTTAGTGTAATAGTGGTATATAGATGTTAGTGTAATAGGGGTATATAGATGTTAGTTGGTGGTGTGTATTAGTGGTATATAGATGTTAGTTGGTGGTATGTAGTAGTTGTATATAGATGTTAGTTGGTGGTGTGTAATAGTGGTATATAGATGGAGGGTTAGTTGGTGGTGTGTAATAGTGGTATATAGATGTTAGTTGGTGGTGTGTAATAGTGGTATATGGATGGAGGGTTAGTTGGTGGTGTGTAATAGTGGTATATAGATGGTGGTATGTAGTGGTTGTATATAGATGTTAGTTGGTGGTGTGTAATAGTGGTATAGATGGTGGTATGTAGTGGTTGTATATAGATGTTAGTTGGTGGTGTGTAATAGTGGTATATAGATGTTAGTTGGTGGTGTGTAATAGTGGTATATAGATGTTAGTTGGTGGTGTGTAATAGTGGTATATATATGTTAGTTGGTGGTATGTAATAGTGGTATATAGATGTTAGTTGGTGGTATGTAATAGTGGTATATAGATGTTAGTTGGTGGTGTGTAATAGTGGTATATAGATGTTAGTTGGTGGTATGTAATAGTGGTATATAGATGTTAGTTGGTGGTATGTAATAGTGGTATATAGATGTTAGTTGGTGGTGTGTAATAGTGGTATATAGATGTTAGTTGGTGGTATGTAATAGTGGTATATAGATGTTAGTTGGTGGTATGTAGTAGTGGTATGTAGATATTAGTTGGTGGCTACATAGCTGATGCCTGCTGGACTGTTCATTTATCACGGTACTCCACTTTGTTTATTTTGGTTTATCTGTCGGCCCTAGCCCCGAACTCAGGCCCTGTGTGTAGTTAACCGACCCTCTCTGCCCATTCATCGCCATTCATCGCCTGGGGGCAACAGGTTGCCTAGTGGTTAGAGCGTTGGACTAGTAACTGGAAGGTTGCAAGATCAAATCCCCGAGCTGACAAGGTAAAAATCTATCGTTCTGCCCCTGAACAAGGCAGTTAGCCCACTGCCCCAAGGCCGTCATTGAATATAGGAATTTGTTCTTAACTGACTTGCCTCGTTAAATAAAGGTAAAGTTATTTATTTATTTTACCTGTTGTTGTTGTCTTAGCTGATTAGCTGTTGTTGTCTTACCCGTTGTTGTCTTAGCTAGCTCTCCCAATCAACACCTGTGATTGCTTTATGCCACGCTTTATGTCTCTCTCAAATGTCAATATGCCTTGTATACTGTTGTCTAGGATAGTTCCACTGTACATGCCTCAGATACCTCCTTTGTCCCACCTCCCACACATGCGGTGACCTCACCCAGTAAAACCAGCGTGTCCAGAGATGCAATCTCTCTTATCATCACTCAGTGCCTGGGCTTACCTCCACTGTACCCACACCCCACCATACCCCTGTCTGCACATTGTGCCCTGAATCTATTCTACCACGCCCAGAAATCTTCTCTCTGTCCCCAACGCACTAGACGACCAGTTTTGATAGCCTTTAGACGAACCCTATCTTACTCCTCCTCTGTTCCTCGGGTGATGTGGAGGTTAACCCAGGCCCTGCGTGTCCTCTGGCACTCTCATTTGTTGACTTCTTTAATTGAAAAAGCCTTGGTTTCATGCATGTTAACATCAGAAGCCTCCTCCCTACGTTTGTTTTACTCACTGCTTTAGCACACTCCGCCAACCCTGATGTCCTTGCCATGACTGAATTCTGGCTTAGGAAGGCCACCAAAAATTTGGAGATTTCCATACCCGACTACAACATTTTCCGTGAAGATAGAACTGCCAAAGGGGGAGGAGTTGCAATCTACTGCAGAGATAGCCTGCAAAGTTCTGTCATACTTTCCAGGTCTATGCCCTGTTCGAGCTTCTAATAAAAAAAATTAATCTCTCCAGAAATAAGTCTCTCACTGTTGCCGCCTGTTATAGCCCCCCCCCCCCCCCCCCCCAGCTCCCAACTGTGCCCATGACACCATATGTGAATTGATTGCCCCCCATCTATCTTCAGAGTTCGTTCTGTTAGGTGACCTAAACTGGGATATGCTTAACACCCCAGCAGTCCTACAATCTAAACTAAATGCCCTCACAAATTATCAATTGCTCACACAAATTATCAAGGAAACCACCAGGTACAACCCTAAACCCGTAAACATGGGCACCCTCATAGATATTATCCTGACCAACTTTCCCTTCAAATACACCTCTGCTGTTTTCAATCAGGATCTCAGCGATCACTGCATCATTGCCTGCATCCACTATGGGTCCGCGGTCAAACGACCACCCCTCATCACTGTCAAACGCTCCCTAAAACACTTCTGCGAGCAAGCCTTTCTAATCGACCTGGCCCGGGTATCCTGGAAGGATATTGACCTCATCCCGTCAGTCGAGGATGCCTGGTCGTTCTTTAAAAGTAATTTCCTCACCATCTTAAATAAGCATGCCCCTTTCAAAAAATGTAGATCTAAGAACAGATATAGCCCTTGGTTCACTCCATACCTGACTGCCCTTGACCAACACAAAAACATCCTGTGGCGGACTGCAATAGCATTGAATAATCCCCGCGATATGCAACTGTTCATGGAAGTCAGGAACCAATACACGCAGTCAGTCAGGAAAGCAAAGGCTAGCTTTTTCAAACAGAAATTTGCATCCTGTAGGTCAGACTCCAAAATGTTTTGGGACACTGTAAAGTCCATGGAACACAAGAGCACCTCCTCACAGCTGCCCACTGCACTGAGGCTAGGCAACACGGTCACCACCGATAAATCCATGATAATCGAAAATGTCAATAAGCGTTTCTCTACGGCTGGCCATGCTTTCCTCCTGGCTACTCCGGCCAACAGCTCCGCACCTCCCGTAGCTACTTGCCCGAGCCTCCCCAGCTTCTCCTTCACCCAAATCCAGATAGCAGATGTTCTGAAAGAGCTGCAAAACCTGGACCCGTACAAATCAACTGGGCAAAACAATCTGGAACCTCTCTTTCTAAAATTATCCGCCACCATTGTTGCAAGCCCTATTACCAGTCTGTTCAACCTCTCTTTCATATCTTCTGCGATCCCTAAAGATTGGAAAGCTTCCGCGGTCATCCCCCCTCTTCAAAGGGGGTGACACTCTAGACCCAAATTGTTATAGACCTATATCCATCTTGCCCGGCCTTTCTAAAGTCTTCGAAAGCCAAGTTAATAAACAGATCACTGACCATTTCGAATCCCACTGTACCTTCTCCGCTGTGCAATCCGGTTTCTGAACTGGTCATGGGTGCACCTCAGCCACGCTCAAGGTACTAAACAATATCATAACCGCCATCGATAAAAGACAGTACTGTGCAGCCGTCTTCATCAACCTGGCCAAGGCTTTCGACTCTGTCAATCACCGTATTCTTATCAGCAGACTCAATAGCCTTGGTTTCTCAAATGACTGCCTCGCCTGGTTCACCAACTACTTCTCAGACAGAGTTCAGTGTGTCAAATCGGAGGGCCTGTTGTCCGGACCTCTGGCAGTCTCTATGGGGGTGCCACAGGATTCAATTCTCGGGCCGACTCTATTCTCTGTGTATATCAACGATGTCGCTCATGCTGCGGGTGATTCCCTGATCCACCTCTACGCAGACGACACCATTCTATATACATCTGGCCCTTCTTTGGACACTGTGTTAACTAACCTCCAAACGAGCTTCAATGCCATACAACACTCCTTCCGTGGCTTCCAACTGCTTATAAATGCTAGTAAAACCAAATGCATGCTTTTCAACAGTTCGCTGCCCGCACCCACCCGCCCGACTTGCATCATTACTCTGGACAGTTCTGACCTAGAATATGTGGACAACTACAAATATCTAGGTGTCTGGCTAGACTGTAAACTCTCCTTCCAGACTCATATTAAACATCTCCATTCCAAAATCAAATCTATAATCGGCTTTCCATTTCGCAACAAAGCCTCCTTCACTCATGCCACCAAACTTACCCTAGTAAAACTGACTATCCTACCGATCCTCGACTTCGGCGATGTCATCTACAAAATAGCTTCCAATACTCTACTCAGCAAACTGGAGGCAGTCTATCACAGTGCCATCCGTTTTGTTACCAAAGCCCCTTATACCACCCACCACTGCGACCTGTATGCTCTAGTCGGCTGGCCAACGCAACGTATTCGTCGCCAGACCTACTGGCTCCAGGTCATCTATAAGTCTATGCTAGGTAAAGCTCTGCCTTATCTCAGCTCACTGGTCATGATAACAACACCCACCCGTAGCATGCGCTCCAGCAGGTATATCTCACTGGTCATCCCCAAAGCCAACACCTCCTTTGGCAGCCTTTTCTTCCAGTTCCCTGCTTCCAGTGACTGGAACGAATTGCAAAAATCGCTGAAGCTGGAGACTTACATTTCCCTCACTAACTTTAAACATCAGCTATCTGAGCAGCTAACCAATTGCTGCAGCTGTACCTAGTCCATCTGTAAATAACCCACCCAATCTACCTACCTCATCCCCATATTGTTTTTATTTACTTTTCTGCTCTTTTGCACCCCAGTTTCACTACTTGCACATCATCATCTGCTCATCATCATCTGCTCATCTATCACTCCAGTGTTAATCTTCTAAATTGTAATTACTTTGCTACTATGGCCTATTTATTGCCTTACCTCCTCATGCCATTTGCACACATTGTACATAGACTTTCTTTTTTTTGTATGGTGTTATTGACTGTACGCTTGTTTATTCCATGTGTAACTCTGTGTTGTTGTTTGTGTCACACTGCTTTGCTTTATCTTGGCCAGGTCGCAGTTGTAAATGAGAACCTGTTCTCAACTAGCTTACCTGGTTAAATAAAGGTGAAATAAATACAAATTATTTTAAAAGTAAAAATAGTGGTATATAGATGTTAGTTGGTGGTATGTAATAGTGGTATATAGATGTTAGTTGGTGGTATGTAATAGTGGTATATAGATGTTAGTTGGTGGTATGTAATAGTGGTATATAGATGTTAGTTGGTGGTATGTAATAGTGGTATATAGATGTTAGTTGGTGGTATGTAATAGTGGTATATAGATGTTAGTTGGTGGTATGTAATAGTGGTATATAGATGTTAGTTGGTGGTATGTAATAGTGGTATATAGATGTTAGTTGGTGGTATGTAATAGTGGTATATAGATGTTAGTTGGTGGTATGTAATAGTGGTATATAGATGTTAGTTGGTGGTATGTAATAGTGGTATATAGATGTTAGTTGGTGGTATGTAATAGTGGTATATAGATGTTAGTTGGTGGTATGTAATAGTGGTATATAGATGTTAGTTGGTGGTATGTAATAGTGGTATATAGATGTTAGTTGGTGGTATGTAATAGTGGTATATAGATGTTAGTTGGTGGTATGTAATAGTGGTATATAGATGTTAGTTGGTGGTGTGTAATAGTGGTATATAGATGGAGGGTTAGTTGGTGGTGTGTAATAGTGGTATATAGATGGGGGTTAGTTGGTGGTATGTAATAGTGGTATATAGATGTTAGTTGGTGGTATGTAATAGTGGTATATAGATGGAGGGTTAGTTGGTGGTGTGTAATAGTGGTATATAGATGTTAGTTGGTGGTATGTAATAGTGGTATATAGATGTTAGTTGGTGGTGTGTAATAGTGGTATATAGATGTTAGTTGGTGGTATGTAATAGTGGTATATAGATGTTAGTTGGTGGTATGTAATAGTGGTATATAGATGTTAGTTGGTGGTATGTAATAGTGGTATATAGATGTTAGTTGGTGGTATGTAATAGTGGTATATAGATGTTAGTTGGTGGTGTGTAATAGTGGTATATAGATGTTAGATGGTGGTATGTAATAGTGGTATATAGATGTTAGTTGGTGGTATGTAATAGTGGTATATAGATGTTAGTTGGTGGTGTGTAATAGTGGTATATAGATGTTAGTTGGTGGTATGTAATAGTGGTATATAGATGTTAGTTGGTGGTATGTAATAGTGGTATATAGATGTTAGTTGGTGGTATGTAATAGTGGTATATAGATGTTAGTTGGTGGAGCTTTTTTTTCTTCCCCCTTTCCTTTTTTTATTATTCTATCACAAAATGTAATGTGATTGACCACACACTACCGCACAGTAGGTGGCGGCATGCACAAGCAAAATGTGAGAACGCCATGATACCAAAGAAGAAGTAAGAAAAAAGCTACTAATAAAAAACATTTCTCCTCTGGTGTGTGGAAGTAACGTCAGCTGTAAAAGTGAATCTATTGAGTGCACAGGAGGTTGCTGACTGGAGAACAGAACATATAATAATGACCGGAACGGAGCAAAAGGAATGGCATCAAACACCTGGAAACCATATGTTTGATTTACAGTACTTGATACCATTCCACTAGTTCCCCTCCAGTCATTACCACAAGCACGTACTCCCCTATGTCTTAGTGTCTCAGTTTATTGAGACGCACCCTCTCTCCGTCTTCTTCCTACCACCCCTGCCTCCAACCTGGTCCCAGATCTCTTTGTGCTATCACGCCAACTCGATTGCTGTCATCGTGAAGCCAGACATTCCATGTCTGGCATGAGAATGCTTGAGAAGAAGTTGGCATAATAGCTAGCCCAAACAGACTCACCCTCCTTCCACCTTTCTCAATTCTCTTAACCTGCTCCGTTAGTTAGGTTAGTTCACCTAGTCTACTGCGTTGGTTCTCCTAACCTGCTGCGTTGGTTCTCCTAACCTGCTGCGTTAGTTCTCCTAACCTGCTGCGTTAGTTCTCCTAACCTGCTGCGTTAGTTCTCCTAACCTGCTGCGTTAGTTCTCCTAACCTGCTGCGTTGGTTCTCCTAACCTGCTGCGTTAGTTCTCCTAACCTGCTACGTTAATTCTCCTAACCTGCTGCGTTGGTTCTCCTAACCTGCTGCGTTGGTTCTCCTAACTGCTGCGTTGGTTCTCCTAACCTGCTGGGTTAGTTCTCCTAACCTGCTGGGTTAGTTCTCCTAACCTGTTGGGTTAGTTCTCCTAACTTGCTGCATTAGTTCTCCTAACTTGCTGCGTTGGTTCTCCAAACCTGCTGCGTTGGTTCTCCTAACCTGCTGCGTTGGTTCTCCTAACCTGCTGGGTTAGTTCTCCTAACCTGCTGGGTTGGTTCTCCTAACTTGCTGCGTTGGTTCTCCTAACTTGCTGCGTTGGTTCTCCTAACCTGCTGGGTTAGTTCTCCTAACCTGCTGGGTTAGTTCTCCTAACTTGCTGCGTTGGTTCTCCTAACCTGCTGGGTTAGTTCTCCTAACCTGCTGGGTTAGTTCTCCTAACCTGCTGCGTTAGTTCTCCTAACCTGCTGGGTTAGTTCTCCTAACCTGCTGGGTTAGTTCTCTTAACCTGCTGCGTTGGTTCTCCTAACCTGCTGGGTTAGTTCTCCTAACCTGCTGCGTTAGTTCTCCTAACCTGCTGCGTTAGTTCTCCTAACCTGCTGGGTTAGTTCTCCTAACCTGCTGCGTTAGTTCTCTTAACCTGCTATGTAAAGTCACTTCTGTCTGTAGCTGTACTCCATACAGATCTCCATCAGTGTGGACACTCGGGATAACCAAGGACAGAACGCCATCCACAAGGCTGCTGTGGCTAGATGGAGAATTAACGTAGCAGATTAGGATAATTAAAGTAGCAGGTTAGGAGAATTAACGTAGCAGGTTAGGATAATTAAAGTAGCAGGTTAGGAGAATTAACGTAGCAGTTTAGGATAATTAAAGTAGCAGGTTAGGAGAATTAACGTAGCTGGTTAGGATAATTAAAGTAGCAGGATAGGATAATTTATTTAGCAGGTTAGGAGAATTAGGTTAAGGTTTGGAAAAAAGCTTAGCTAAAATGCTGTACTCTATCTAGCCACAAACGTAGAAGCCATGAGTTCTGAGAAACCATCAATATTACCAGTCCAGAAACAGTGATTGCGTGCTCAAGCTAATCGCCGCTTCCTGTGAAGCTTCTGGTGGAGAGAAGGGTATCTTCAACCTAGGTTAGCGCATATGTCAGGTGGCCACGTCATGTCCGAAGAACCCCAAAGTCTAGATTTCTTCTCTCCTGGGTGCCAAATGTAGGAAGTTTCACTGGTCTTTCTTACCTTATTATTTTGCTATAAATTATTCTGAATGAAAGAATATGATTTTAAAAGCAGGATTGACATTGTAATATCCCTGCTGCTGTGTATGGATAAGAAACTACTTTCGTATTTAATGCAACATCCTGGCTCTTCACTGTTCTATTGTAGATATTAGGATCCATAATTAATAGTGAACAAACTGGTGTTAATTTTGTAATTCCAATAATAAGCCATTAGGAACCTGTCAAACTAGTGTACACTGATCCAGAGTTCCTCTTTATTGACCTTTATGTGAATGGAAGCAATCAGTCGCTGTGAAAATGAAGACACACCTTTTAGTGGAGCGGGTTCGAGAGCTTCAAGTTCCTCGGTGTCCACATCAAGAGTGTGCAAAGCTGTCATCAAGGCAAAGGGTGTTTACTTTGAAGAATCTCAAATATAAAATATATTTTGATTTGTTTAGAACTTTTTTGGTTACTACATGATTCCATATGTGTTATTTCAAAGTTTTGATGTCTAAACTATTTTTCTACAATGTAGAAAATAGTAAAAATAAAGAAAAACCTTGGAATGAGTGTCCAAACTTTTGATTGGTACTGTACTTACACTGAAACCACAACGCACACATACGCCAAGTCATTTAGTAGACGCTCTTATCCAGAGCGACTTACAAATTGGTGCATTCACCTTATAATATCCAGTGGAACAACCACTTTACAATAGTGCATCTAAATCTTTTAAAGGGGGGGGGGGTTAGGAGGATTACTTTATCCTATCCCAGGTATTCCTTAAAGAGGTGGGGTTTCAGGTGTCTCCGGAAGGTGGTGATTGACTCCGCTGTCCTGGCGTCGTGAGGGAGCTTGTTCCACCATTGGGGTGCCAGAGCAGCGAACAGTTTTGACTGGGCTGAGCCAGACACACACACACACACACACACACACACACACACACACACACACACACACACACACACACACACACACACACACACACACACACACACACACACACACACACACACACACACACACACACACACACACACACACTTTCAACCTCACCACATACACTACTGCTACTGTCTATTATCCATCATGTTGCCAAGTCACTTTACCCCTACCTATACATTGCCTTCAGAAAGTATTCAGAGCCCTTGACTTTTTACACATGTTGTCAATCACGGCGAAGCTAGAGAACATTTACCAACCCCTACGCCCCATATTTTCCGCTTGCTGCCGCACCACCCCAGAAAGCACTGAGCTAGGCTGAAACACCTGCGTTTTGGAGCTGCCTTAAGAAAGCAAAAAAGAGACCATGTTTGTATGAGGCTTTATTGACTCAATGATTTTGTTTTATATATATATATATATATTGTATATATTGTATATATATATTGTATATATTGTATATATATATTGTATATATATATTGTTTGCAAACTGATATGTGACTCATTTTAATCCTAAAATAACATGCAAAACATGTAAAAAAAATAAAAAATTAAATTGTAGCTAAACAGGTGTAGCTCAAAACAGGTGGGGATCTGCCCCACCTGCCCTGAGTGACGGATCACCACTGATATCATATCAGCTTGTATGTTTGAGCTTGTACTTTGCATTCTGAAAGTATTCAAACACCTTGACTTTTTCCACATTTGGTTACGTTACAGCCTTATTCTAAAGTTGATTCAAATGTTTTTTTCCCCTCATCAGTCCAGACAAAATACCCCATAATGACAAAGCAAAAACTGAAATATCAAATGTACATAAGTATTCATACCCTTTACTCAGTACTTTGTTGATGCACCTTTGGCAGTGATTACAGCCTTGAGTCTTCTTGGCTATGACGCTACAAGGTTGGCACATCTGTATTTTGGGAGTTTCTCCCATTCTTCTCTGCAGATCCTCTCAAGCTCTGTCAGCTTGGATGGGGAGCGTTGCCCGCACAGTTATTTTCAGGTCTCTCCAGAGATGTTTGATCGGGTTCAAGTCCGGGCTCTGGCTGGGCCACTGAAGGACATTCAGAGACTTGTCCCGAAGCCACTCCTGCGTTATCTTGGCTGTGTGCTTAGAGTTTTTGTCCTGTTGGAAGGTTAACCTTCACCCCAGTCTGAGGTCCTAAGCGCTCTGGAGCAGGTTTTCATCAAGGATCTCTCTTTACTTTGCTCCGTTCATCTTTGCCTCGATCCTGGCTAGTCTCCCAGTCCCTGCTGCTGAAAAACAACCCCACAGCATGATGCTGCCACCACCATGCTTCACCGGAGGGATGGTGGCAGGTTTCCTCCAGACATGACGCCTGGCATTCAGGCCAAAGAGTTCAATCTTGGGTTCATCGGACCAGAGAATCTTGTTTCTCATGGTTTGAGAGTCTTTAGGTGCCTTTTGACAAACTCCAAGCAGGCTGTCATGTGCCTTTTATGAGGAGTGGCTTCCGTCTCACCACTCTACCATAAAGGCCTGATTGGTGGAGCGCTGCAGAGATGATTGTCCTTCTGGAAGGTTCTGTCATCTCCACAGAGGCACTCTAGAGCTCTGTCAGAGTGACCATCAGGTTATTGGTCACGTCCCTGACCAAGGCCCTTCTCCCTTGATTGCTCAGTTTGGCCGGGTGGTCAGCTCTAGGAAGAGTCTTGGTGGTTCCAAACTTCTTCCAATTAAGAATGATGGAGGCTACTGTTTTTTTGGGGACCTTCAATGCTGCAGAAATGTTTTGGTACCCTTCCCCAGATCTGTGCCTCGACACAATCCTGTCTCGGAGCTTTACGGACAATTCCTTCGACCTCATGGCTTGGTTTTTGCTCTGACATGCACTGTCAACTGTGGGACCTTATATAGACAGTTGTGTACCTTTCCAAATCATGTCCAATCAATTTAATTTACCACAGGTGGACTAATTTACCACAGGTGGACAAGTTGTAGAAATATCTCAAGGATGATCAATGGAAACAGGATGCACCTGAGCTCAATTTCTCCCATAGCAAAGCATCTCATAGCAAAGGGTATGAATACTTATGTAAATAAGGTATTTATGTTTTTTATTTTGAATACATTTGCTAGCATTTCTAAAAACTTGTTTTCACTTTGTCATTATGGGGTGTTGTGTGTAGTTTGATGAGATATATATATTTTTTAATAAGGCTGTAGCATAACAAAATGTGCAAAAAGTCAGAGGGTCTGAATACTTTCCTAAGGCACTATACATAACTGCCTCAATTACCTCCTTCCCCTGAACATCAACTCGGTACTGGTACACCCTGAATATAGCCATGTTATTTTTACTCATTATTGTTGTTCATTATTCACTGTGTATTTAGTCCTTGTGTCACTATTTAAATGTTGTATGTATTTGTTTAACTCTCCACTGTTGGAAAATGACCTGTAAGTAAGCATGTCACTGTTAGTCTGCAGAGCATGTGACAAATACCAACCAGTTGACAAATACAATTTAATTTAATTTACTGTGGTATCTCTCAAATACAGTACATTCCAAAGTCACAGTTTGTAGTAAACAGTAACAGCAGTCCCAACATTCCCAAAGAAATCCACCATTCAAATAGTCACAGTATCAAAACTATTTTGCATCAGATTTAAACAAAAAATATGAATAGAAAGTGACCCATCACATTAGATGTAACCTAACCACTGACATTATACCAAGATTATTCATGCAACACAACAAGAATAAGAACAACCAATATACTCTCTGGAAATATATTATAAATATTCAACTTTCATTTAGAACATAATATACAGATCTAGTGAGGTTTCCTGTCACCTGATGAGGTTTTAGGTTTCTTTTTCCATCGCTTCCTGCATTCTGAATCTTTTCAGGCTTGACTACCGACAAATTGATCATTGTTCAACAACAAGAGTTACTGTGAAACGGCTTCGGGGTGCAACATCAGTGTTTAGGGGTATTTTAGGGGGAGAGGAGCTTTTCAGTGGCAGTGGCTCTCCAGGTTCAACAAGCACTACCACGTTCTCCTTCTTCGACAGCCAGAAGGCTGGGTAAAGGGGCTCCAGAAACTCAGCCTTGTATTTGTGGATGAGGGTCATGCCGACGACGTCATCCACCCCATAGAAAGCCAGTAATCCACGGCTATAGTCCACATAGACCCCAATACGTGTGAACTTGTCCACGCTTAGAGGCGTCTCCACATCACCGTGCCAGGCAGAGAAGCTACGTCCGTTCCATTGGAGGCACCATGAAAAGTCATTGCCGGCGATGCAACTGTTACTTTCAGGACCCTTGCGGTCGATGCTCTTGTAGGTGAGTCCAACATGCGTGCCCTCACCGCTCACGTCCACCTCGAAGTAGTGTCGGCCGACGTAGAAGCTCTCTGTGGCCAGTACCTGGCGCCAGTTCTCAAAACGTTCAGGGACGTCGGGGTACGGGTGTTGCCAGGGTGTGGTGTTGGTCACCTTCCTGTTTTCCTCAGTCAGACGCAGGAACTTATGGGCCGTGTCTGCATCAAAACTCACCGGATTGGCATCTGCACAGCGTGAGATAGAATAACATAACAGAAATTATAAAAGTTAAACAGAATCAACAACTTAGGTAAGGCCAACTTTACAGATTCAAAACTACGATTACGTCATACAAAGATTTGGATATTTCTACAGAATATTATGATAACTACTTGAAGTATTACTGTAATATTATGATAACCTTGAAGGACTACTGTAATATCATTCAAGTGATTTGAAGCCTTGTTTTGTTTGTGTATGGATGACCTCAATATGATAGAAGAGACTTACACTTTAGAAAGTCATCCCGCGTCTTTGGTTCTGGAACATCCCTGTTCTGTTTGGCTGCGATTATTTCATGGACTGTGGTTTTTATCCCCATCATGTCTGAAGAGTAGAGAGAGAGAAATATAACATGTTTTATGGTCAGAACTAATCACATTGGCCTACTTCACTTTTTAACTCACAAGCATGAAGTTTCCATTTGAATGTAGCCATTTGTTTTTGCATGGACACGTTTGTGAATTTAGTGAATTTTATTAGGATCCCCATTAGCCAACGCCGTAACTTTAGCTAATCTTCCTGGGGTCCAACCCAATTAATAAGACATTACAAACAATTACAAATTAAGACTTTACAAACATTTAACAAGTAGATAATACAGACAGTTAAAATACCTGAAGGAAACACATTTAACATTCAGTTGATGCTTTCTATTTCCTGTCCAGTCATATGGTCTTTAGCATTAGATGTTCTTTCTATTTCCTGTCCAGTCATATGGTCTATCGCATTAGATGTTCTTTCTATGTCCTGTCCAGTCATATGGTCTATCGCATTAGATGTTCTTTCTATTTCCTGTCCATTCATATGGTCTTTAGCATTAGATGTTCTTTCTATTTCCTGTCCAGTCATATGGTCTATCACATTAGATGTTCTTTCTATGTCCTGTCCAGTCATATGGTCTATCACATTAGATGTTCTTTCTATTTCCTGTCCAGTCATATGGTCTATCACATTAGATGTTGTTTCTATTTCCTGTCCAGTCATATGGTCTATCGCATTAGATGTTCTTTCTATGTCCTGTCCAGTCATATGGTCTATCGCATTAGATGTTCTTTCTATTTCCTGTCCAGCCATATGGTCTATCGCATTAGATGTTCTATTTCCTGTCCAGTCATATGGTCTATCGCATTAGATGTTCTTTCTATTTCCTGTCCAGCCATATGGTCTATCACATTAGATGTTCTATTTCCTGTCCAGTCATATGGTCTATCGCATTAGATGTTCTTTCTATTTCCTGTCCAGCCATATGGTCTATCGCATTAGATGTTCTTTCTATTTCCTGTCCAGTCATATGGTCTATCGCATTAGATGTTCTATTTCCTGTCCAGCCATATGGTCTATCACATTAGATGTTCTTTCTATTTCCTGTCCATTCATATGGTCTATCGCATTAGATGTTCTTTCTATTTCCTGTCCAGTCAAATGGTCTATCGCATTAGATGTTCTATTTCCTGTCCAGCCATATGGTCTATCACATTAGATGTTCTTTCATTTTTTTCTTGAAGGTGGATTTACTTCTTACCTGAGAAATATGGATTGATAAAGAGTTCCATTCAGCTATGGCTCTATATAAAACTATATGTTTAAGGCGATTTGTCCTTGGCTTGGGTTGTCTTGGATGCCCTGAAATGACCTGTCTGGTTCGGTGGTTATGCGTGTTGCTACTATGTACTAACTGGCCTGACAAATACTGTGTTTAAAAAAAATATATATAACTGTGACGATCGTCGTAATGAGGAGACCAAGGTGCAGCGTGGTAAGTGCTCATGATTCCTAATTTATTATAACTCAGAACACTAAATCAAAACAACAAACAAAGGAAACCGAACATCACGTTCTGCAGGCTTTACTGAGCTGTACAAAAACAAGATCCCACAACTGAAGGTGGGAAAAAGGGCTGCCTAAGTATGATTCCCAATCAGAGACAACGATAGACAGCTGCCTCTGATTAGGAACCATACTCGGCCAAACACAAAGAAATAGAAAACATATAGAACATAGAAATACAAAATCTAGAATGCCCACCCAAATCACACCCTGACCTAACCAAAATAGAGAAATAAAAGGGCTCTTTATGGTCAGGGCGTGACAATAACATTACTAAAGAAATTTGTTTTCAACGTGAAGCCATGAGAGATTCTGATACATTTGGATAATATTCATACGGATAGAGCAATGAAGAGCTAATCTGGCAGCCCTGTTTTGAGCCATTTGGAGCTTTTTTTGCTGCAGATGACAATATAACTGGACAGTACTCTAAGTGTGATAGGACCAGGGATTGACCATATAACTGGACAGTACTCTAAGTGTGATAGGACCAGGGATTGACCATATAACTGGACAGTACTCTAAGTGTGATAGGACCAGGGATTGACCATATAACTGGACAGTACTCTAAGTGTGATAGGACCAGGGATTGACCATATAACTGGACAGTACTCTAAGTGTGATAGGACCAGGGATTGACCATATAACTGGACAGTACTCTAAGTGTGATAGGACCAGGGATTGACCATATAACTGGACAGTACTCTAAGTGTGATAGGACCAGGGATTGACCATATAACTGGACAGTACTCTAAGTGTGATAGGACCAGGGATTGAATCACCTGATTCAGTGTTAGATGTTACATACACTGAACATTTTCTTGTAACAGCAATTCCCTTACCCATCTTAAAAACAATATTATCTATGTGTTCTGACCATGATGAAGCTGCGTTCCACATGATGCCTAGTAGTTTTTTTCACTTGCTCTACATGTGTTCTATTCATCGGACAAATTCAATTGGGGATCATCAGCAAGCATATATCTAGAACCAAATACAATACATTTAGTTTTAGAAATGTTCAACACCAATTAGTTCATATCAACCCACTCAGACACCATTCTTAGTTCACTGCTCAGTACATCTGTTAGCTCATTACATTGTGATGCTGCGCTATACATTGTACAGTCATCAGCATACATGACCACTCTTGCTTTGTTCATTACTGAAGGTGAATCATTAGTAAAGACAGAGTTAGCAACAAAGAACACATCGCTATACTGTCATTGTTATACTATGTCTCCATGACAATCAAACATGCTGACTCACACAACACACAGCTGGGTTTCCCCTCTAGTGACAGACAGCCTTAGGTTAGAGGCTTTTAACTAGTTTTATCTCTCTGACACCAGTCTACTCCAGTTAACCAGTCTACTCCAGTCTACACCAGTCTACTGCAGTCTACTCCAGTCTACTCCAGTCTACTGCAGTCTACTCCAGTTAACCAGTCTACTCCAGTGTACACCAGTCTACTGCAGTCTACACCAGTCTACTCCAGTCTACCAGTCTACAGCAGTCTACCAGTCTACTCCAGTCTACTCCAGTCTACCAGTCTACTCCAGTCTACTCCAGTCTACCAGTCTACAGCAGTCTACCAGTCTACTCCAGTCTACTCCAGTCTACCAGTCTACCAGTCAACTCCAGTCTACCAGTCTACCAGTCTACAGCAGTCTACCAGTCTACTCCAGTCTACCAGTCTACTCCAGTCTACAGCAGTCTACCAGTCTACTCCAGTCTACCAGTCTACCAGTCAACTCCAGTCTACCAGTCTACCAGTCAACTCCAGTCTACCAGTCTACTCCAGTCTACTCCAGTCTACTCCAGTCTACCAGTCTACTCCAGTCTAGCAGTCTACCAGTCTACTCTACTCCAGTCTACCAGTTGTAACAAGGGCTCTACACCTATGCCACACTGCCTGAAAGATACCTCAGGTGTGTAGACAAGTTTAAACACACCCAGGTAGGGAGTCCATAGATTCTCTTTGCATCTGGGGCACAAACCTGAAGTGTCGTTCTTCCTCCTAACACACCATCACTTCCTCTACTTTCTGTGTTTGTCTGTGACCAGCCTGAGGGATTTCTTTGTGTGCCTGAACCGCAACTGCAAGCTCGGGCCGTTGTCTTTTTGCCACTAATGGGGGAGCAGAGACTTGCAGAGGCTTGCCGCCAGCCACTATGGCAGTTTGCCTCTGCCATCCAGATGTTGACTGCACTCACCATTTTTGCAGGTCTCTTTGAGTGTCTCAGTGTACTTGGACAGCAGCAGTTCACACAGCTCCTCTGTGGAAGTAACAATCTGTCTGCTGAAGGAGTTGAGCCGGTCCATGAGGCCGATGTAGACCCCAGGTAGGGTGATGTCAGAGCAGTCCTTCTTCCACTCGGAGTACTCCTGTAAAACACACAACACACCTCGGTTCACTATTTTGTACACCGTTGGAAATTACTGATGAAGTATAGCTAATGGCGTCCTGTCCAGGGGATGTAATTGTACATCAAGCTGTCTCATGCTACAGGAACAGGATATAGGTACCTGCCCTTATTGGCCACTGGACAAGGCTTACTTACTTACGTTAATGGGAACCTGAGTGAATACTAATGATGAAACATGGCTTGGGTAAAACATTAGGTTAGTTTCTACCAGTGGAGGCAGTTGTGAGGCTCTATAGGGGCTCTTTGTAATGTCTGGAAAGGAATTAAAGGAATGGAGTCAAACGTGGTTTCCATATGTTTGATGCGTTTGTTTTCTGTTCCATTCCAACCATTACAAGGAGCCCATCCCCCTATAGCTCCTCCCACCAGCCTCCACTATTTTCTACTTTAGTCGTGTTTCATGATTAAAGTAAATACGTAAGATAGCAGCACATACGCACTTAAGGTTTGTTAATAACACTATAGAGTCACTTGGCACTGTCCGGCACCACAACACAACCAACACCGAATCCACCAGACCAGTGAAAACTACCTTACCTGTAGGAAGTCCACCTGAGTCATGTTTCATGATTAAAGTGAATACGAATGATAGCAGCACTGTGGTTTGTGTTAATGTTGATGAGAACCACCTTAGGTCAGTGAATAACCCTAATGAGTCACTTGGCAGTGGCACCACTGTATCAGAGTCCATGGTTAACCACCAAATAGATTTTGCACCTGTAAATTAGGCTACTGTATGTGCATTACCTACCACCATGATAATCACCTTAGGTCAGTGACTAGAACTACTGACTTGGCACCACCTCTATCTCAGTCTCAATCCATCATAAACCACCAGACCAAGTAAGACCTTACCTGTAAGAAGTCCACGTCATTCTTGTTCTTGGAGAGCTTCTCCACCTGCGCCTGTGTCTTTTTCAGCTCAGTGCACCTCTGCTCCAGGTGTACCTTGATCCCCTCGGCCTGTCTCAGAGCCTGCTTCTCCTCTCCCTCCAGGATCTCCGTCACCTTTAGGTTCAGGTTTAAAGTTTATTACAAAATCTTTGGTTTATATGCAGGTTTTACAGAAACAAACAGTACATAAAACATACATCAAATGTGATGTCATACAATATGTATTTTTTTAAAGCAGGTAAAAAGAATAGATCTGCATAAATATAGGGACAGTGCATAAAACAGCTAGGCACATCACTTCATCAATAAATAGGATTACCTCTCTCTTGGCCCGCTCCACCGCAGCCTGGAGCACCGTAAACTGGTTCTCAATGACCTCACGGACCTCTGTCACTGAATTCTGCATGGTGAGATGGAAGAGGTGTTATCAGGTCCGTTTTATAATTGTGTACACACTAGGTACAGTATATTTAGATATAGGGGCTGAGGTGATGGACGGACGGACGGGCGGGCGGACGGACGGACAGACGGACAGACTGTGGTCTGATTGAAGTGGCTTTTATTTGTTCTTGTGATTATATTTTCCTGGGGTCCAAACTAAGTAAGGCTAAAATACAACACTACATATAACATTATTACAACACTACATATCTACAATACACCACTACATATAACATCATTACACCACTACATATACCATCATTACACCACTACATATCTACAATACAACACTACATATACCTTTATTACACCACTACATATCTACAGTACAACACTACATATACCTTTATTACAACACTACATATCTACAATACAACACTACATATAACATCATTACACCACTACATATCTACATTACAACACTACATATAACATCATTACACCACTACATATAACATCATTACACCACTACATATAACATTATTACCTCACTACATATCTACATTACACCACTACATATAACATCATTACACCACTACATATAACATCATTACACAACTACATATAACATCATTACACCACTACATATCTACATTACAACACTACATATAACATCATTACAACACTACATATCTACAGTACAACACTACATATCTACATTACAACACTACATATAACATCATTACACCACTACATATAACATCATTACACCACTACATATAACATCATTACACCACTACATATAACATCATTACAACACTACATATCTACATTACACCACTACATATAACATCATTACAACACTACATATCTACATGACAACACTACATATAACATCATTACAACACTACATATCTACATTACAACACTACATATAACATCATTACACCACTACATATAACATCATTACAACACTACATATAACATCATTACACCACTACATATCTACATTACACCACTACATATAACATCATTACAACACTACATATAACATCATTACACAACTACATATAACATCATTACAACACTACATATAACATCATTACACCACTACATATCTACATTACACCACTACATATAACATCATTACACCACTACATATAACATCATTACAACACTACATATAACATCATTACACCACTACATATAACATCATTACACCACTACATATAACATCATTACACCACTACATATAACATCATTACACCACTACATATAACATCATTACAACACTACATATAACATCATTACAACACTACATATAACATCATTACACCACTACATATAACTATCATTACACCACTACATATAACATCATTACACCACTACATATAACATCATTACACCACTACATATAACTATCATTACACCACTACATATAACATCATTACACCACTACATATCTACAGTACACCACTACATATAACATCATTACACCACTACATATAACATCATTACACCACTACATATAACATCATTACACCACTACATATAACTATCATTACACCACTACATATAACATCATTACACAACTACATATAGCTATCATTACACCACTACATATAACTATCATTACACCACTACATATAACATCATTACACCACTACATATCTACATTACAACACTACATATAACATCATTACACCACTACATATCTACAGTACAACACTACATATAACATCATTACACCACTACATATAACTATCATTACACCACTACATATAACTATCATTACACCACTACATATAACATCATTACACCACTACATATCTACATTACAACACTACATATAACATCATTACACCACTACATATCTACATTACACCACTACATATAACATCATTACACCACTACATATAACATCATTACACCACTACATATCTACATTACAACACTACATATAACATCATTACACACACTACATATAGCATCATTACACCACTACATATAACATCATTACACCACTACATATCTACAATACAACATTTATAATACCACCATGCATACGTGTGTGTGGTGTGGGTGTGCTGGCATGTGTGTGTGTGTGTGTGTGGTGTGTGTTTCTCCACAGTCTGCAATTTTCCCATAAAGGTGTCTATGCTTCAGGTATTGAATGTCTGCTTACACAATCAATCCCTAGGGGACAAGGAATGCTACATGACATGACGGTGGAGCCAAACCCTATACAAATTCATTCCTTTTACCACACCTGGGTAAACCTGTCAGGTTGGGGTGGGCGGTTCCGATACCTGGGGACTACTTATAGATTAGAGGTATCTCTTGCTCTTTTCTTGGGACTTTTATTTACTTCTTGTAAAACGTTGTGACATGCCTCTGTTCTGTCACTCATTGTGTAGGAATTCTGGAATCTAGAAACACTCGGCTAAAGCGAATGCTACACAGCACTTTGTTTAACAGTCACAGATCCATCAGTCTTTGACATCATCCTTTAAACGTGTAACAAGAAGGGCACTGCAGCCTACCGTACCTCAATAGAGACAGTGTTGACTTGAAGTTTGTTGATGGCATTCTCTGCTGCTGTCACTGTCTTCACCATCTCTGCTTGCTTATCTAGTAGTTCCCTCTGTCAGGAAAAAAAAGGACAGGAAGGACGACAGGAAGAAGGAGAGGAAGAGAAGGAGAGGAAAATTCAATGAACGCACACATTATAGCCAAGTGGTTGTCATGCTGAAGCTATGCCTTATTTGAACAATTCTGTTCAACTCATTTAATTGACCAATTTATCTAAACGTTTACAATGCAGCTGAGTCACAGGAACAGAGTATTTTCCTGCCCGTTTCTCTATTGTCTGATATGATCTGATTTCTATGTTATTCTATTGTGGTTTTCAGGGAAGGAATCTGATTCACTACAGTTTGATTAATTGTGTTTCCAGTATAGGTAGGGCCTGAATTTCTTAGGTTCGAGTGACTCTTGAGTTGCAACTGGTACTCATGTTAGAATTCCTATTCCTATCTGAAAATAATGAAACAAGTCCTGGTCTAATTTCTATGTTTCCTAACCTCAGATACAGATAACTGTGAAACTGTCTGCGGATTAAGTTCCCAAGGAAAGTCACAAGTTCCGGAGAGACTGAAGAGTATATCTCCCAATGGGTTATATATGCTATTGGTTTACTGTTAGAATTGGTTGTAGGACTACAATGATACTGCTAAAAGTAACAATGCATAAACCTAGAACACGCATGGCCAACCTTGCTCTTAGAGATCTAGCTACTGGACGTGCAGGTTTCTGTTCCAGTCCTGACATTCTGATGATCATTTGTATTAGACACTATTCATTTCACTATTCAATCATCTCTTGTTTTGATGTAAGATGGATGTGTAAACCCACTAACCATTTACATAGGCATTCTTTGTATGATATGAAATAAAGTGTTGATTCTTTGAATTACAGTACCAGTCAAAAGTTTGGACACATCTACTCATTCAAGGGTTTTTCTTTATTTTTACTATTTTCTACATTGTAGAATAATAGTGAAGACATCAAAACTATGAAATAACACATACGGAATCATGTAGTAACCAAAAAAGTGTTAAACAAATAAGACAATATATTTTAGATTTGAGATTCTTCAAAGTAGCCAGCCTTTGCCTTGATGACAGCTTTGCACACTCTTGGAATTCTCTCAACCAGATTCATGAGGTAGTCACCTGGAATGCATTTCAATTAACAGGTGAGCCTTGTTAAGAGTTCATTTGTGGAATTTCTTTCCTTCTTAATGCATTATAGCCAATCAGTTGTGTTGTGACAAGGTAGGGGTGGTATACAAAAGATAGCCCTATTTGGTAAAAGACCAAGTTCATATTATGACAAGAACAGCACAAATAAGAAAAGAGAAATGACAGTCCATCATTACTTTAAGACATGAAGGTCAGTCAATGCGGAAAATGTCAAGAACTTTTAAAGTGCAAATGCAAAAAAAATATTAAGCGCTATGATGAAACTGGCTCTCATGAGGGCAGCCACAGGAAAGGAAGACCCAGAGTTACCTCTGCTGCAGAAGATAAATTCATTAGATTTAACTACACCTCAGATTACAGCCAAAATAAATGCTTCACAGAGTTCAAGTAACAGGCATCTCAAAATCAACTGTTCAGAGGAGACTGCATGAATCAGGCCTTCATGGTCAAATTGCTGCAAAGAAACCACTACTAAAGGACACCAATAAGAAGAAGAGACTTACTTTTGGCCAAGAAACACGAGCAAGAAACACGAGCAATGGACATTAGACCTCTTTTGCAAATGTTTTGTTCTCTGAGTGAGGGAAATGCTGTAAATTAAGAGGGCTCAATGTATTTTGAAAGATGAGACTCTAAGGATTATAATACATACTGCGTTGATGTCATACAAGTAAGCAAAAATATCTGTGAGTCCAAATGTGCACTTGTGCACTTCACATTTCCTTATCGTTAAACTCACGTAATATACAGAGTCAACGTTTATGATCTCTGTGTTTTGATGTACAGTTACATGATGACATGGCGTTATACCCTGGGTTGTCCTGAACAGAATGAGTCTGTGTTTGTAGTATTGTGAAGAACATTTGCTGTGGACCCCACATCTGAATGTACTCATGACTCCATTCTATGCACACCAAAATTTCGGTCTGCTTCTCTGAATTGCCTTGTGAAGCCTAAACCTGTAAGATCATATTGTATAATTTAGCTAGTCATGTTGGCAGTAGAACACGTTTTCAAATGATGCCAACCTGACACAGATTGCGATTTACAATGGATTACGTAAACAACAACAGTAATTTTGTGATGGTGGGAATGCCGGCTGTGTTCCAAACTTAACAGCTACAAGTGTGCTTGTTCTAGTTCCTCAGCGGTACAGTTAGGAGAGCTCAAAAAAACACCTTATAGTTGAAGACTTGCAGACAAGTTTGACTTCTTACTCAAACCCTTGTCATTTTTGTTTTGTTTTAAGTTGTACCTACCTACCCCACATTTTCCAAGAATATTCTTTGAATGTTACTGAATGTATCTAGAGTATTTTCAGATTTCGTTATCAACAAATGTGGTCGAGAAGTACAGTAAAAGTAAAATGCACATAAAATCAATAGTGTAATGTTTGGATTCAGTCTTGTTTTCAGGTGAACTGTTGTGTCCTCACCTTTAGTCTAATACTTTTCCCAAGCTGTTTCCTTTTAATTGTTACCATGGTTATGCATATGCGGTCCATATTTCTTCTATAAGAAACATTTCAATGTAGTCGTATCCATATAGGCCAATTCCCACGAGTGCACAGGAGAGAGACATTATTAGCAAATATCACTATCATAGGTTCATTTGGTTTAATTTCAAAATGTATGATGCTTGAAATAAAGTAGCAATTTGTTTTCTTCGTGTTATGTATTATCCTGGCGTAATTGTATGCAGTTCAACATTATCACCACAAGGTGTCATCACAAGCATTTGTATTTTAGTCTAGCTTCACTACATGTAAAGAAACCACTAGCTAGGTCTCGTAACGTGAGGTCAATAAAACACGCCTAGCACAAGCTAGTGGTTCAT
This sequence comes from Salmo salar, assembly GCF_965601325.2. Lineage (NCBI taxonomy): Eukaryota > Metazoa > Chordata > Actinopteri > Salmoniformes > Salmonidae > Salmo > Salmo salar. The sequence goes on from NC_138318.1 coordinate 35,160,307, forward strand.
TAAAACTACACTATGTTTCCTAATTGAAACTAAGTGGGCAATACACCTGGGTAAAATGTTTTGGAAGAAGCAGACAAAGAGTTTGGAGGAGGACAGATTGGTGAGAGGGGAGAGAGGGGTTGATAGTGGGGTAATTGATGCTGCTAGCTAACGTTTGATGTAAACAATGTGGCCGTCAAACATTGGACTCGTACACTAGCTATAGATTTTGTTTAATTACTGTATATTGTTGGCTGTTGTGAGAGAAGTGCATCTATCTAGCTGGCTAACAAGGTCGAGCTGGCTAAGCTGATCTTTCTCTACCTTATCATGCTAGCTCTGGGGTTATTTGCTATGCTAGCCAAATGTAGGCAACGCCATCAGAGCAATCAGATAATAAACGGGAAATAAAAGTTTTCAGATGATTTTGTGTAGTGGATCTGGTAGCAACAAATCAATGTGTGTATATAACTCATTTGTTCTGTTTTTTTGGTTGGATCAAGAAATAGAAACTTGTCGTTTTGTGTTAGCTTGACAACTAACTAGCTAGCTAGCTAGCGAGTATGGCTTGCTGCAGCACAATATGTTTACTGGGGAACCTATTAGTTTGTGCGAGCATAGTTTTGACAGTTACGCATTGTTGCTTTGACAGTTGAAAAGGACTTATTTCACAATGCCACCTTCAAACTGTACTGGCAGCTTGAAAGAATTGGAGCTCACTTACATTTACAAACATTTATCAACAATGAGAAGTATTGTGAGGTCTCTACACCACCCACAGAGGCCTGTGTATCGGATCGCTTTAAGATTTGATGAACACAAGTTTCAGATGAGTGCGTCTTTGTCAATATACATATTTCCATAAACTATTTTCTCATCATTCTAGAAACCTGTGCTGGTGTAGCTGTGAGAGTGCTCAAAATGAGCGCCCCTTTATTGAAACGCAACACTTTGAAAACCTCCCAGACAGCCTAGTGTGTGACTGTTAATGTAGCATTTTCATATTCCTCAGCCATTTAAGAGCTAGCCTGCTCCCAGATCTGATTGTGCTGTCTTGCCAACTCTCTATGGTCATTATCAATGACAGAGTTAGCAAAACAACACAAACAGATCTGGGAGCAGGTTACTCACTCAACAACTGCTCTTGTGTCCTACCCTCTCCTTTCCCCTCAGTAGATTCCTGTTCTGGTCTGAGCACGCTCTCATTGCTCTGAAAAAAACAAATATCGTGTTCTACAGAACAGTGGAACAACAAAGTCGTTCGACCTGTTTGGGCTTAAACAATTTGTAGATGAGGCATGAATGTTAGTTATCCTTATTATCCTATACTCATGATTTGGCACAGAGACAAATATCTCACAAAACATTACTTACAACTATTCACATATTGTGTCTTGTTAATGTAAATGGTGTTATGCTTAGTGAGACAACAGCCGAGAACCCTTGAAGGGAAACTGAGTCCCAAATCATGTGTCAAACTGAATGTCAACAGAATGATCTTGTTTGGATGTTCCCTGAGCCAGCATTAAACAGTAACAAAGAGGTTTGGATAAGTCAGGATAAATGGCATATACTGAATCGTTGTAGACTATCCTGGATCAACACAGACAAGCTCTGCCTCCTGTTCAACAATGTGTCAGTCAGATCAGATCAAAGAACGCCTTCACCATTCCATTGTGAGTTATGCAATTCCTCAAAAGAGGTATTTGCTTGTGAACACACAAGAAGAACTGTAGATAAAGAGGAGCCTTCCCTCCTCAGTCATACGTTGAGTTTAGTTCCGCATTATGAGATTATTCTATTTACATTGCACATGTGAATTACCAAGGATTCAGCTAATAGTAATTGAGTTGTTGCATGACTATTGTCAACGCCATATGGGATTTTTCAAACATTCCTTGATTTAGAATGTCATTATTTTAAGTTTCGCAACAAAGGGTTCATTTGCAAATAACAGGTGTGAGCTAAAACCTGGATCTCTGTTGGAATGAATGACTGAACCTGAGGGTCACACCACGTCATTTCAATGTGGATAATTGGGTATTATTTTGTTGAGATGTTGAACAATGAGATTACCACCTATATTCAATCACTCCAAAAAAAACTGCTTAAAGTTAGTTGAATTTCCAATGTGTTATCACTATGCTTTCAACCATCTAAAAGCACAACCATGGGAAAACAATGTCTGATTTTTGGTTTAGATTAATGTGCTTAATCTAATAGCAGAACGAAATGGCCTGGATTTCAGTTGAGATTACATTAAAAGTACATGATGATCAATGCCGTTTGAGATTCTGCACAGATTATTACAGCAATGGTGAAGATCTCCACAGACCTGCAACGCTATCTTTAACATGCATTTATTTAATACAATTTCATATAGCAGGATAGTGAAAGTGTCTGAAAGATTTTGAATTCAGGTATGTTATCCCCTTTCTGTTTAAGAAACGTTTTTCAACAGAATTGGAGGAATGAATACACCCCTGATAACCAGCAAACACAGTTCACTTTCATAGCCTATTTAACTAGGCAAGTCAGTTAAGAACAAATTCTTATTTACAATGACAGCCTAGGAACAGTGGGTTAACTGCCTTGTTCAGGGGCAGAATGACAGACTTGTACCTTGTCAGCTCAGGGATTCGATCTTGCAACCTTTTGGTTACTAGTCCAACGCTCTAACCACTAGGCTACCTGCCGCCCCATGAGTCATGTCAGCTAACAATTTTTAGATTGGTAAATTAGTCTAGTTAGTCTAGCCAGCTATCTAAATCTGTAGTAATCATGGCAGAATACCGACCAGTCACGCAGGGCATGTGCCCAGGGGCCCTGACCTCCACGGGGCCCCCATTTGATTTTGTCAGTCACTCTCAGTCAGATATCATTAACGTGGCATAAGTCAGGGAAAAATGTGTAGAATTGCAGGAAATTCGCTGTAAAACCGCAACTTCTTCTCTCTGTCCCACGGCAAAATGAGTAGAATTGCATATTTTTTAAATTAAACTGCTAAACTTCTCTACTCCCAATGATAAAATATGTAGATTAGCAGGAAATTAACTTTAAAAACGTAAATGTTTATTTCCACTGTTGTAGAGGGGGGCCAATAAAACGTTTTGTCCGCGAGGTGGGTGGGCCCCCCACCAAATCTCACTTAGGGCCCCGTAAAAGGCAAGGGCCAGCCCTGCCTACCACCAGTCAGACACTACTATATACACTGAGTGTACAAAACATTAAGAACACCTTCCTAATATTGAGATGCACCCCATTTTACCCTCAGAACAGACTCACTTCGTCAGGGCATGGACTCTACAAGGTGTCGAAAGCATTACACAAGGATGCTGGCCCATGTTTAACCTGTCTCCTTCCCCTTCATCTACACTGACTGAAGTGGATTTAACAAGTGACATCAATAAGGGGTCATAGATTTCACCTGGATTCAGCTGGTCAGTCTATGTCATGGAAAGAGCAGGTGTTCATAATGTTTTGTACACTGTTGTACCTGTTGTCAAATGTGTGCATGGTACAAGTATATTAATACGTCTAATAAAGAGCAGCTGCCTTTGATATTAAGACTTTGGAAAGATGAAATCTACTTAGTAAGCCAAGGACAAATTGTAAAGTGTAACGAATAGTTGAAGATACTTACTTAAAATCAATGTAGGCTATAGAATTTGGAAAATGTATGGACTAATACAATATAGTGGGATGTTTCAGACTGATCACTTCCACAGCGGCTTGAGTGCTCTGGATGAGTTTGTGAAGAAAACATCCTGTTTTTATTCCACTCCCGCCACGTATAGAAACATAGGTGACTCTTTACTTACAAACATGAGGTGGCCAATTTTCATAGATAACAACACCACACAACTGATACGGTGTTCTGTAATTTCAGAATGGTTTGGCCCTATGCACAAGGTGTTTCCTTTAGATATCAAATCTATGCAAATGTTTGTTTGCGCATGTGTATCAAAGAACGTCAGAGTGGTTGAGAGAGAGGGAGAGAGAGGGAGAGAGAAAGACAGAGAGGGAGAGAAAGGGAGAGACAGAGAAACAGAGAAAGGGAGAGAGAGCGAGGGAGAGAGAGAAAGAAAGAGAGAATGGGAGAGAGAGAGAAACAGAGGAAGGGAGACAGAATAGAGAGAGGGAGAGACGGAGAAACTGAGGGAAAGGGAGAGAGAGGGAGAGACGGAGAAACAGGGAGAATGGGAGAGAAAGAGAGACAGACAAACTGAGAGAAAGAGAGAGAGGGAGAGAGAAGGAGAGAGAAAGAAACGTAAGAGAAAGAAGGAAAGTATGCATGCTGAAGAGAGAAAGTGCAATACCTCGATGGTTCTGCGTGCCTCCACCACAGGCACAGTGTTGTGTCCCCTGTGGTCCTCTGTCACACAGTCCTGACAGACACACACAGCGTCGGCACAGCAGAAAAGGTCCAGGGGCCACTTGTGGGTCTCACAGGTCCGTCTCTCGATGTCCCTCAGCGGCTCCACCAACCTGTGGTTCTGGAACTTGGGGTTCTCCAGGTGAGGCCTAAGGTGGGCCTCGCAGTAGGACACAAGGCAGGTGAGGCAGGACTTGAGGGCCCGGCACGGGCTCATCTCCATACACGAGTCACACACAACATCATCGGGCCCCAACGGCTCTAATTTCACCTCTCCTTTTGCTTTCTCTTCCCTTAATGTATCTCCCTCCCCAACCCCCACATCCTCTTTCACTTCCTCTGCAGCCTGTGGAGGATCACTCTCTTTATTTTTCTCTTCTTCCTCTGAATCTTTCAGGTCTTCCTGTATCGTTGCCTCCTCTGATTTCTTAGGGTCCTCTGATTCCTTCAGGTCTTCCTGTATCGTTGCCTCCTCTGATTTCTTAGGGTCCTCTGATTCCTTCTGGTCTTCCTGTATCTTTGCCTCCTCTGCTGTCTTTGAAATTTCAGTTTGTATGTCCTTTTTCTTTTTTTCTTCGGTTTTGATCACCAGTGGAGACTCAGCCACTATTTCATTCATTGTTCCGTTCTGTTCCACAGGTGCCGGTATAGGCTTGCCAGAGCATTGTAAACACTGGGGGCAGCCCTCACTTTTCTTGCCCAGGCAGGAGGCACAGACTGAGTGTCCACAGGTAGAGGACTTGTCACCATTGAGAGCACCAGAACACACAGTGCAGCAGAGTTTCTGGTCTGGTTTTGATTCTGGTTTGAGTCCTGTGTCTGCCATACCGCACTCTCGCTCACTTTCTCCTTCAGACGAACTTGCCTCAGCCGCTCCGCTGTTCTGTTCTGTTCTACTCTGTCTGCCTCTGGCTAACCTGAGTTAGTTCCTTCCTGGAGCCTCGAACAAGCCACACCTCAACTATGTGAATGTCTCAGCTGCATCTCTCATAGTTTCAGCTAACTCCACACCACACACACACACACACACACACACACAAACAAACACACATACACCCGCACCGAAACAAACACACCCACACGCCTTTCTCCATGCAATCACGTCCCTCCCTTTTATTTCCTTGTGTATCAGATGACAGAGTAAAAGTAGCAAGATGGGTGGAGCTCAGACTGGACACACAGAGGTGTAGTATTCCTCTTGTCTCTGTAATGATTTGCACAGCTGGAGTTGATCATTGATGGATAACCTTTCTATACTATCAGATGATTATATTAAAAGATCAATCAAGCGTTTGAATTAATCATTTATTCCCTATGTATTTTCTGATAAGAAACAATGGTATCCTACGACAAGCGTCGTTTGTATATCTAAGTGGTTGGACAAATTCCAAGTTCCAAAGTGCAAAGGGCAATACAATGGAGAAGCAAATATTGATTCTTTATTCTCTTGAGTTGTCAGAGGCCAGAGCTTTGATTGGAAAGACTGATCCAACTCTGCCACCCAGTGGAACGGAATAGCATACAGATCCACACAGTACAACACATGGTATTGACTGGCAATAAAAACTGGTCTCATACTACAGCATCTCAGGTTTTTTAAGGGACATTTCTCAGAATGAAAACATAGCACAATGGCACAGACATGATTCATTGATTTATTTCATATTTACTGTCATTTCAGTGCAAACAACGGTTTTCTGTTTCAGACACTAATAAAGAAACACAACCAACACCATCGATCTGTAGTAAATACGCTCCTGGTCTGATTCATCTCCTCAGTCAGTTAGACATACTCAGCTTGTGTCCTAAATGACACCCTACTCCATGTACTGCACTAGTTCGGACGATAGCCCTATGAGCCTTGGTCAAAAGTAGTGCACTAGTTTGGACGATAGCCCTATGAGCCTTGGTCAAAAGTAGTGCACTAGTTTGGACGATAGCCCTATGCGCCTGGGTCAAAAGTAGTGCACTAGTTTGGACGGTAGCCCTATGAGCCTTGGTCAAAAGTAGTGCACTAGTTTGGACGATAGCCCTATGAGCCTTGGTCAAAAGTAGTGCACTAGTTTGGACGGTAGCCCTATGAGCCTTGGTCAAAAGTAGTGCACTAGTTTGGACGATAGCCCTATGAGCCTTGGTCAAAAGTAGTGCACTAGTTTGGACGGTAGCCCTATGAGCCTTGGTCAAAAGTAGTGCACTAGTTTGGACGGTAGCCCTATGCGCCTTGGTCAAAAGTAGTGCACTAGTTTGGACGGTAGCCCTATGAGCCTTGGTCAAAAGTAGTGTACTAGTTTGGACGATAGCCCTATGAGCCTTGGTCAAAAGTAGTGCACTAGTTTGGACGATAGCCCTATGAGCCTTGGTCAAAAGTAGTGCACTAGTTTGGACGATAGCCCTATGAGCCTTGGTCAAAAGTAGTGCACTAGTTTGGACGGTAGCCCTATGAGCCTTGGTCAAAAGTAGTGCACTAGTTTGGACGGTAGCCCTATGAGCCTTGGTCAAAAGTAGTGCACTAGTTTGGACGGTAGCCCTATGAGCCTTGGTCAAAAGTAGTGCACTAGTTTGGACGATAGCCCTATGAGCCTTGGTCAAAAGTAGTGCACTAGTTTGGACGATAGCCCTATGAGCCTTGGTCAAAAGTAGTGCACTAGTTTGGACGGTAGCCCTATGAGCCTTGGTCAAAAGTAGTGCACTAGTTTGGACGGTAGCCCTATGAGCCTTGGTCAAAAGTACTGCACTAGTTTGGACGATAGCCCTATGAGCCTTGGTCAAAAGTAGTGCACTAGTTTGGACGGTAGCCCTATGAGCCTTGGTCAAAAGTAGTGCACTAGTTTGGACGATAGCCCTATGAGCCTTGGTCAAAAGTAGTGCACTAGTTTGGACGGTAGCCCTATGAGCCTTGGTCAAAAGTAGTGCACTAGTTTGGACGGTAGCCCTATGAGCCTTGGTCAAAAGTAGTGCATTAGTTTTGACGAGAGGCCTATGATCCTTGAAATCAAAAAGACATCTGTAGCAGCTATCAAAAGGTTTTTCAATTACATCACATTGATATTAGCTGTTTAATATTGTTAAATGTTAATAAGATTTGGACACTGTCTAGGTTATGTGGTGTGTTTTTGTATTGTTTTGTTATGATAGATCACATAAGGGAACAATACAGGTCAGTTTATGAAAATATGTATGCACCATAAAATGCCTTAAGTACACACATTGTCTTGAATAGAGATCATTGGTAGCTATCATCTTACAGTCTTAGATTATGAAGACAAACGGACAATGTATTTGTTACAATTAATTTAATCGTTTTTCCACAGGAATAATTGATGAATTTGCAGCTGTGTTAATGCGAGTTAGTTTGAGCTTGTGCTCTTATTGATCCTCCTAGATAGGACAGTGTTAACAATCTGTTATTCCAGTGACAGCATTCAGCAGCATGGGTTAGTTAGTAGGTATAGTTCCTGTTTCCTGACCTACATGTCATCCTCCACCTCTGCCCTCTCTCTGTCTCCCTTTCTCTGTCACCCTTCTCTGTCTCCCTTTCTCTGTCTCCCTCTCTCTGTCTCCCTCTCTCTGTCACCCTCTCTCTGTCCCCCTCTCTCTGTCTCCCTCTCTCTGTCTCCCTCTCTCTGTCTCCCTCTCTCTGTCACCCTCTCTCTGTCTCCCTCTCTCTGTCTCCCTCTCTCTGTCTCCCTCTCTCTGTCTCCCTCTCTCTGTCTCCCTCTCTCTGTCACCCTCTCTCTGTCTCCCTCTCTCTGTCTCCCTCTCTCTGTCTCCCTCTCTCTGTCTCCCTCTCTCTGTCTCCCTCTCTCTGTCACCCTCTCTCTGTCTCCCTCTCTCTGTCTCCCTCTCTCTGTCTCCCTCTCTCTGTCACCCTCTCTCTGTCTCCCTCTCTCTGTCTCCCTCTCTCTGTCTCCCTCTCTCTGTCTCCCTCTCTCTGTCTCCCTCTCTCTGTCTCCCTCTCTCCTCCCCCCTCCATCATTGCACCCCCACCAGCTCGGTGATGGGCGGGGCGAACACCATGAGCTCCTGGTACTTGTGAAAGAAGAGCTGCAGACGGGAGAGATATGTGTCTTCCTGGTATGGGAGCTCCTTCTCCTTTAGATACTGGGACACGATGGGCTTTACCTGAGAGGAGAGGAGGGAGGAAAGGAAATTGGTTCATATCGATCACATTTATTTTATCAAGCCATTTTTTTTTACATCAGCAGTAGTCATAAAGTTCCACGTAGTTAAGAGGTGAAAGTGAATGTAATTTTCTTGAAAGAAGCTTATTTGATTAATGTATATTTGACAGATATACTGTTATTGCAATGTAAACAAGGTTGGGGTCAATTCCATTTGAATTCGGTCAATTCCTCATAGCTTTTCAATTAGTAATGTGAAATGGAATTGGCCCCAACCCTGACTTTGCCCACACATATTTGACAGACACACTGTCTGTGTCTTATGGTATCCTATTCCCTAGGTAGTGCACTACTTTTGACCTGAGCCCTATGGGGAATAGGGTGCCATTTGGGACACAAACACATTGTACCTTGAGACACATGTTGTCAGAGAGGAAGGGGAACAGGTGGTGTTCCACGTGACAGTTGATGAGGGAGTGTCCGAAGATCCAGTCCAGCAGGGGGTTCCGGGGAAGGTTCAGAACCCCGTGGGTCATCTGGTAAATCCTCTTGGGCCGGCGGGTCGGGGAGAACATAGACAGGCCGATGTGCTGTACGGAACAGGAGAGGACGATTTAAAGGAAAGACCTGCTCAGGGTGTGTGTAAAACCCTGCTGATTCAGTAAAGAGAACGATACCCAGAGAGAAACTGTTGTTGCTGCCCTGGACACATTCACAATATAGTAGAAAGTTGGGATGCAGAGTCCAGCGTCATCAGGCTGCTGGAGGTCTACCTATAGACATTAATCCGTTCAGTTAGGAAGGATGGGGACAACAATACAGGGCCAGAGAGGGACAGCCACAGTGGGAGTACCGGGGAGGATGGGGACAACAATACAGGGCCAGAGAGGGACAGCCACAGTGGGAGTACCAGGAAGGATGGGGACAACAATACAGGGCCAGAGAGGGACAGCCACAGTGGGAGTACCAGGAAGGATGGGGACAACAATACAGGGCCAGAGAGGGACAGCCACAGTGGGAGTACCGGGAAGGATGGGGACAACAATACAGGGCCAGAGAGGGACAGCCACAGTGGGAGTACCAGGAAGGATGGGGACAACAATACAGGGCCAGAGAGGGACAGCCACAGTGGGAGTACCAGGAAGGATGGGGACAACAATACAGGGCCAGAGAGGGACAGCCACAGTGGGAGTACCGGGGAGGATGGGGACAACAATACAGGGCCAGAGAGGGACAGCCACAGTGGGAGTACCGGGGAGGATGGGGACAACAATACAGGGCCAGAGAGGGACAGCCACAGTGGGAGTACCGGGGAGGATGGGGACAACAATACACGATTAGGGGAAGAGGTTTTTCCTTCACATTTAGTACTCAACCCTGAAGAACATAAGGACTGCATCCCAAATTGCACGGTGTTCCCATTTTAGTGCACTACCTTTGACACAAGCGTTCCCTCCCCCCACCTCTCCCCATGGGTTTAACCACATCAATAACCACTGTTTCATTCAATCCCACTTCAAAAAACCTTTTGTACTCATTAACACAATAGACTGGAAACGAAAGGCTCCATCTGGGAAAGTTATGCATGAATGGTTTTTTTTCTGTAGCCTTTGAACTGCCTGAAATGTTCGAATTCCTGGTAGAAGCTGTGAGGACACAATGCTGCATTGTGAAGTATGACGGGGGTGAGCTTTTTCTACGAAAGACTGAGTTAACAGTTTGACCCAAATACTAATCAACCCAAATAATGACCCGATCAGCAACTACCAATTTATTCCTGACTTTGATGTTATCAAATCAAACGTTATTTGTCACATGCGCCGAATACAAGTTACCGTGAAATGTTTACTTACAAGCCCTTAAGCAACAGCGCAGTTCAAGAAAGAGTTAAGAAAATATTTACCAAATAAAGTAAAGTAAAAAAATAATAAAACGTAACACAATTTAGTCAAGTGTGTGTGTGTGTGTGTGTGTGTGTGTGTGTGTGTGTGTGTGTGTGTGTGTGTGTGTGTGTGTGTGTGTGTGTGTGTGTGTGTGTGTGTGTGTGTGTGTGTGTGTGTGTGTGTGTGTGTGTGCGCGCGCGTGCGCGTGTGCGTGTGTGAGTGCGTCCGTCCGGGTGTGTACATGCGTGTTGTTCACCATCTCACCTGGAAGATGTTAACGTGTATGTAGGGTATAGAGAACATGGCCCTGCAGAGCAGCATACAGAGGAGACTGCTGTACAGATGCTGGAACCCAGACACATGCATCAGTAGCCAGTATTGAGAGTAGAACCCCAGGAACACCATCAGGACTGTCCTCAGGGCCTGGCTCACCGAGTGGTCCTTCAGCTGACCTGCAGGACACACACAGACAGGTGGGGTGGGGGGGGTCGTTTGAATGGTAGTGCAAAAGCAACTGTCTGTAGACAAGTAGAGGAGTGAAGTCGGGGAGAGGCGCATCTACGACAGTAATGTGGTTTTCCAACCGCAAGGCTCACTGAAGTTGTTCTTTATAATGACCAGATAAACATGTCTCCAACCACAATATCATACACTCACTGACTATATGTGTGTAAAGACATACCCCTGGATGAGTAGGTGTGTCCAAACTTTTGACTGGTAAGGGAACAATCAATTGGTGTGAGAGAGAGAGAGAGAGAGAGACAGAGAGAGAGAGAGAGAGAGAGAGAGAGAGAGAGAGAGAGAGAGAGAGACAGAGAGAGAGAGAGAGAGAGAGAGAGAGAAGAGACAGAGACAGAGACAGAGAGAGAGAGAGAGAGAGAGACAGAGAGAGAGAGAGAGAGAGACAGAGAGAGAGACGGAGAGAGAGACAGAGAGAGAGAGACAGAGAGAGAGAGACAGAGACAGAGACAGAGAGAGAGAGAGACAGAGGAGAGAGAGAGAGAGAGAGAGAGAGAGAGAGAGAGACAGAGAAAGAGAGAGAGAGAGAGAGAGAGACAGAGAGAGAGACAGAGAGAGAGAGACAGAGAGAGAGAGAGAGAGAGAGACAGAGAGAGAGAGAGAGAGAGAGAGAGAGAGAGAGAGACAGAGAGAGAGAGAGACAGAGAGAGAGAGAGACGAGAGAGAGAGAGAGACAGAGAGAGAGAGAGAGACAGAGAGAGAGAGAGAGAGAGAGAGACTCAAATATCACATTATCACATCACTGCAGGATGAAGTTGATGAAGAACAACTGCAGGAACTTGCAGTCAACTGAAGGCAAAACTTCATGACCTTTGATCATATGATTTTTGTAAAGTTCATGCATGTAGGCGCAAGTCTGAGAATGTTTCTCCCAATAATGCAACACACTTTGAAAGGTGTGTTGCATTGTGGTAAATTGACATAAGTGATCCACTCAAAAGCACCCGGGGACAACACAGTCAGATACAGTAACAGTCAGATACAGTCACAGTCAGATACAGTCACAGTCAGACACACACAGTCAGATACAACACACAGTCAGATACAGTCACAGTCAGACACACACACAATCAGTTACGACACACAGTCAGATACAGTCAGACACACACACAATCAGTTACAACACACCGTCAAATACTGTCACAGTCAGACACACACACAATCAGTTACAACACACAGTCAGATACAGTCACACGACAGGGACAGAGACAAGGACAGGGACAAGGACAGAGATAGAGACAAGGGACAAGGGACAAGGGACAGGTACAAATACAGGGACCAGAGACAAGGACAGGGACCAGAGACAGGGACCAGAGACCAGAGACAGGGACCAGGGACCAGAGACAGGGACCAGAGACCAGAGACCAGAGACCAGGGACCAGGGACCAGAGACCAGAGACAGGGACCAGGGACAGAGACCAGAGACCAGAGACAGGGACCAGAGACAGGGACCAGAGACCAGAGACAGGGACCAGAGACCAGGGACCAGAGACCAGAGACCAGAGACAGAGACCAGAGACCAGAGACCAGAGACAGAGACCAGAGACAGGGACCAGGGACAGAGACCAGAGACCAGAGACAGGGACCAGAGACAGGGACCAGAGACCAGAGACAGGGACCAGAGACCAGGGACCAGGACCAGGGACCAGAGACAGAGACCAGAGACAGAGACCAGAGACAGAGACCAGAGACCAGGACCAGGACCAGAGACCAGAGACCAGAGACAGGGACCAGAGACCAGAGACCAGAGACAGGGACCAGAGACAGAGACCAGAGACCAGAAACAGGGACCAGAGACAGAGACCAGAGACCAGGGACCAGAGACCAGGGACCAGAGACCGGGACCAGAGACCAGGACCAGGGACCAGAGACAGGGACCAGAGACCAGAGACAAGGACCAGAGACCAGAGACCAGGACCAGAGACCAGAGACCAGGACCAGAGACAGAGACCAGAGACAGGGACCAGAGACAGAGACAGGGACCAGAGACCAGGGACCAGAGACCAGAGACCAGAGACAGGGACCAGAGACCAGAGACAGAGACAGGGACCAGAGACCAGAGACCAGAGACCAGAGACCAGAGACAGGGACCAGGACCAGAGACCAGAGACCAGAGACCAGAGACAGAGACCAGAGACCAGAGACAGAGACAGAGACCAGAGACAGAGACCAGAGACAGGGACCAGAGACCAGAGACAGAGACCAGAGACAGAGACCAGAGACAGAGACCAGAGACCAGAGACCAGGACCAGGACCAGAGACCAGAGACAAGAGACCAGGACCAGGGACCAGGGACCAGGGACCAGAGACCAGAGACCAGAGACAGAGACCAGAGATCAGAGACCAGAGACCAGGGACCAGGGACCAAAGACCAGGGACCAGAGACAGGGACCAGAGACCAGAGACCAGGGACCAGGGACCAGAGACCAGAGACCAGAGACCAGAGACAGAGATCAGAGACCAGAGACCAGGGACCAGGGACCAGAGACCAGAGACCAGAGACCAGAGACCAGAGACAGAGACCAGAGACCAGAGACAGAGACAGAGACAGGGACCAGAGACAGGGACCAGAGACAGAGACCAGAGACAGAGACCAGAGACAGAGACCAGAGACAGAGACCAGAGACCAGAGACCAGAGACCAGAGACCAGAGACAGGGACCAGGACCAGAGACCAGAGACCAGAGACCAGAGACCTGGACCAGAGACAGGGACCAGAGACCAGGGACCAGAGACCAGAGACCAGAGACAGGGACCAGAGACCAGAGACCAGAGACCAGAGACCAGAGACCGGGACCAGAGACCGGGATCAGAGACCAGAGACCAGAGACCAGAGACCAGAGACAGGGACCAGAGACAGGGACCAGGACCAGGGACCAGAGACAGAGACCAGAGACCAGAGACCAGAGACAGAGACCAGAGACCAGAGACAGAGACCAGGGACAGGGACCTGAGACAGAGACCAGAGACCAGGGACCAGAGACCAGGGACCAGAGACAGGGACCAGAGACCAGGGACCAGAGACCAGAGACCAGAGACCAGAGACAGGGACCAGAGACCAGAGACCAGAGACCAGAGACCAGAGACAGGGACCAGGGACCAGGGACCAGAGACAGAGACCAGAGACCAGAGACCAGAGACAGAGACCAGAGACCAGAGACAGAGACCAGGGACAGGGACCAGAGACAGAGACCAGAGACCAGAGGCCAGAGACCAGAGACCAGAGACCAGGGACCAGAGACCAGAGACCAGAGACCAGGGACCAGAGACCAGAGACCAGAGACAGGGACCAGGGACCAGAGACAGAGACCAGAGACCAGAGACCAGGGACCAGAGACCAGGACCAGAGACAGGGACCAGAGACCAGAGACAGAGACCAGAGACAGAGACCAGAGACCAGAGACCAGAGACAGGGACCAGGACCAGGACCAGAGACCAGAGACCAGAGACCAGGACCAGAGACCAGAGACCAGAGACAGGGACCAGAGACAGGGACCAGAGACCAGGACCAGAGACCAGAGACCAGAGACCTGGACCAGAGACAGGGACCAGAGACCAGGGACCAGAGACCAGAGACCAGAGACAGGGACCAGAGACCAGAGACCAGAGACCAGAGACCGGGACCAGAGACCGGGATCAGAGACCAGAGACCAGAGACCAGAGACAGGGACCAGAGACCAGGGACCAGAGACCAGAGACAGGACCAGAGACAGAGACCAGGGACAGGGACCAGAGACAGAGACCAGGACCAGGGACCAGAGACAGAGACCAGAGACCAGAGACAGAGACCAGAGACAGAGACCAGGGACAGGGACCAGAGACAGAGACCAGAGACCAGAGACCAGGGACCAGAGACCAGGGACCAGAGACAGGGACCAGAGACCAGGGACCAGAGACCAGAGACCAGAGACCAGAGACAGGGACCAGAGACCAGGGACCAGAGACCAGAGACCAGAGACAGGGACCAGGGACCAGGGACCAGAGACAGAGACCAGAGACCAGAGACAGAGACCAGAGACCAGAGACCAGGGACAGGGACCAGAGACAGAGACCAGAGACCAGAGACCAGAGACCAGAGACCAGGGACCAGAGACCAGAGACCAGAGACCAGGGACCAGAGACCAGAGACCAGAGACAGGGACCAGGGACCAGAGACCAGAGACCAGAGACCAGGGACCAGAGACCAGGACCAGAGACAGGGACCAGAGACCAGAGACAGAGACCAGAGACCAGAGACCAGAGACCAGAGACAGGGACCAGGACCAGAGACCAGAGACCAGAGACCAGAGACCAGGACCAGAGACCAGAGACCAGAGACAGAGACCAGAGACAGAGACCAGAGACCGAGCAGGACCAGGCAGGACCAGGACCAGGCCAGGACCAGAGACCAGAGACCAGGGACCAGGACCAGAGACAGAGACCAGAGACCAGAGACCAGAGACCAGAGACCAGAGACCAGGACCAGGGACCAGGGACCAGGGACCAGAGACCAGAGACCAGAGACAGAGACCAGATATCAGAGACCAGAGACCAGAGACCAGGGACCAGGGACCAAAGACCAGGGACCAGAGACAGGGACCAGAGACCAGAGACCAGGGACCAGAGACCAGAGACCAGAGACAGGGACCAGGGACCAGAGACAGGGACCAGAGACCAGAGACCAGAGACCAGAGACCAGGGACCAGAGACCAGAGACCAGAGACCAGGGACCAGAGACCAGAGACCAGAGACCAGAGACAGAGACCAGAGACAGGGACCAGAGACCAGAGACAGAGACCAGAGACCAGAGACAGGGACCAGAGACCAGAGACCAGGACCAGAGACCAGAGACCAGAGACCAGAGACCAGGACCGGAGACCAGAGACAGAGACAGAGACCAGAGACCAGAGACAGAGACAGAGACAGGGACCAGAGACAGAGACCAGAGACAGAGATCAGAGACAGGGACCAGAGACCAGAGACAGGGACCAGAGACCAGAGACCAGAGACCAGAAACAGGGACCAGAGACCAGAGACAGGGATCAGAGACCAGGACCAGAGACCAGAGACCTGGACCAGAGACAGGGACCAGAGACCAGAGACCAGAGACCAGAGACAGGGACCAGAGACCAGAGACCAGAGACCGGGACCAGAGACCGGGATCAGAGACCAGAGACCAGAGACCAGAGACAGGGACCAGAGACCAGGGACCAGAGACCAGAGACAGGGACCAGGACCAGGGACCAGAGACAGAGACCAGAGACCAGAGACCAGAGACAGAGACCAGAGACCAGAGACAGAGACCAGGGACAGGGACCAGAGACAGAGACCAGGGACCAGAGACAGGGACCAGAGACCAGGGACCAGAGACCAGAGACCAGAGACCAGAGACAGGGACCAGAGACCAGGGACCAGAGACCAGAGACCAGAGACAGGGACCAGGGACCAGGGACCAGAGACCAGAGACCAGAGACCAGAGACCAGAGACCAGAGACAGAGACCAGAGACAGAGACCAGAGACCAGAGACAGAGACCAGGGACAGGGACCAGAGACAGAGACCAGAGACCAGAGACCAGAGACAAGGACCAGAGACCAGGGACCAGAGACCAGAGACCAGAGACCAGAGACCAGGGACCAGAGACCAGAGACCAGAGACAGGGACCAGGGACCAGAGACCAGAGACAGGGACCAGAGACAGAGACCAGAGACAGGGACCAGAGACCAGAGACAGAGACCAGAGACAGAGACCAGAGACCAGAGACCAGAGACCAGGACCAGAGACAGAGACCAGAGACCAGAGAGCAGGACCAGGGACCAGGGACCAGAGACCAGAGACCAGAGACAGAGACCAGAGATCAGAGACCAGAGACCAGAGACCAGGGACCAGGGACCAAAGACCAGGGACCAGAGACAGGGACCAGAGACCAGAGACCAGGGACCAGGGACCAGAGACCAGAGACCAGAGACCAGAGACAGAGATCAGAGATCAGAGACCAGAGACCAGGGACCAGAGACCAGAGACCAGGGACCAGAGACAGGGACCAGAGACCAGAGACCAGGGACCAGGGACCAGAGACCAGAGACCAGAGACCAGAGACCAGGGACCAGAGACCAGGGACCAGAGACCAGAGACCAGAGACAGAGACCAGAGACCAGAGACAGGGACCAGAGACCAGAGACCAGAGACCAGAGACCAGAGACAGAGACCAGAGACCAGAGACAGGGACCAGAGACCAGAGACAGGGACCAGGGACCAGAGACAGAGACCAGAGACCAGAGACCAGAGACAGGGACCAGAGACCAGAGACCAGGACCAGAGACCAGGACCGGAGACCAGAGACAGAGACCAGAGACAGAGACAGAGACAGGGACCAGAGACAGGGACCAGAGACAGAGACCAGAGACAGAGACCAGAGACAGGGACCAGGGACCAGAGACCAGAGACCAGAGACCAGAGACAGGGACCAGAGACCAGAGACAGGGACCAGAGACCAGGACCAGAGACCAGAGACCAGAGACCAGGACCAGAGACCAGAGACCAGAGACCAGAGACCTGGACCAGAGACAGGGACCAGAGACCAGGGACCAGAGACCAGAGACCAGAGACAGGAACCAGAGACCAGAGACCAGAGACCGGGACCAGAGACCGGGATCAGAGACCAGAGACCAGAGACCAGAGACAGGGACCAGAGACCAGGGACCAGAGACCAGAGACAGGGACCAGGACCAGGGACCAGAGACAGAGACCAGAGACCAGAGACCAGAGACAGAGACCAGGGACAGGGACCAGAGACAGAGACCAGAGACCAGAGACAGGGACCAGAGACCAGGGACCAGAGACCAGAGACCAGAGACCAGAGACAGGGACCAGGGACCAGGGACCAGGGACCAGAGACAGAGACCAGAAACCAGAGACCAGAGACCAGAGACAGAGACCAGAGACCAGAGACAGAGACCAGGGACAGGGACCAGAGACAGAGACCAGAGACCAGAGACAGAGACCAGAGACAGAGACCAGAGACCAGGACCAGGACCAGAGACCAGAGACCAGAGACCAGAGACCAGAGACCAGGACCAGAGACAGAGACCAGATACCAGAGACCAGATACAGGGACCAGAGACCAGAGACCAGAGACCAGGACCAGGGACCAGGGACCAGAGACCAGAGACAGGGACCAGAGACCGGGATCAGAGACCAGAGACCAGAGACCAGAGACCAGGGACAGGGACCAGAGACAGAGACCAGAGACCAGAGACCAGGGACCAGAGACCAGGGACCAGAGACAGGGACCAGAGACCAGGGACCAGAGACCAGAGACCAGAGACCAGAGACAGGGACCAGGGACCAGGGACCAGAGACAGAGACCAGAAACCAGAGACCAGAGACCAGAGACAGAGACCAGAGACCAGAGACAGAGACCAGGGACAGGGACCAGAGACAGAGACCAGAGACCAGAGACCAGAGACCAGGACCAGAGACAGGGACCAGAGACCAGAGACAGAGACCAGAGACAGAGACCAGAGACCAGAGACCAGAGACCAGAGACCAGGACCAGAGACCAGAGACCAGAGACCAGAGACAGAGACCAGAGACCAGAGACAGGGACCAGAGACCAGAGACAGAGACCAGAGACAGAGACCAGAGACAGAGACCAGAGACCAGGCCAGGACCAGAGACCAGAGACCAGAGACCAGGACCAGAGACAGAGACCAGAGACCAGAGACCAGATACAGGGACCAGAGACCAGAGACCAGAGACCAGAGACAGGGACCAGAGACCAGAGACCAGAGACAGAGACCAGAGACCAGGACCAGGACCAGAGACCAGAGACCAGAGACCAGAGACCAGGGACAGGGACCAGAGACAGAGACCAGAGACCAGAGACCAGGGACCAGAGACCAGGACCAGAGACAGAGACCAGAGACCAGAGACCAGATACAGGGACCAGAGACCAGAGACCAGAGACCAGGACCAGGGACCAGGGACCAGAGACCAGAGACCAGAGACCAGGGACCAGAGACCAGAGACCAGAGACCAGAGACCAGAGACCAGAGACAGGGACCAGGACCAGGGACCAGAGACCAGAGACCAGGGACCAGAGACCAGGGACCAGAGACCAGAGACAGGGACCAGAGACCAGAGACCAGAGACCGAGACAGAGACCAGAGACCAGGGACCAGGGACCAGGGACCAGAGACCAGGGACCAGAGACCAGAGACCAGAGACAGGGACCAGGACCAGGACCAGAGACCAGAGACCAGGGACCAGAGACCAGAGACCAGAGACAGAGACAGAGACCAGAGACAGGGACCAGGGACCAGGGACCAGAGACAGGGACCAGAGACCAGAGACAGGGACCAGGGACCAGGGACCAGAGACAGGGACCAGAGACCAGAGACACACAGATACAGACAGATACAGACACAGACAGTTCACCATCACAGCCTGGAGTGAAAATATCAATGTAAATAAGAAGGGGCCTAAACAATAATGTTATTGTCAGCCTTTCAAACATGATTAGCTTAACACAGGTATCAACATGTTCCTGTTTCAAAACAACAGCAACCTAATAGCGACAGAGGATTATGTATCTTACACAGTGCACATGTAGACGCTACACCCGGAAACACACACACACACGCACGCACGCACGCACGCACGCACGCACGCACGCACGCACACGCACACACACACACACACACACACACACACACACACACACACACACACACACACACACACACACACACACACACACACACACACATATACACAGACCCTGTCTTTGTCTCACCTAGAGCCACCAGAGGAGTGATAATGGGTACAGCCAGGGGTGCGGTGAACAGGTAGACGCTCCGGGGTAGACAGGGTATCTTCCAGGTGCTGGAGTCACCCAGGCCAATCACGTTGGTGTGGGCATGATGCATCTTAATGTGGCCTGTTACACCTGCCCTTGCTGTGAACGACCCACACACCTGGACAGACAGATAGCTGAATTACTAGCTAAAATGACAGCAATTATGCCATCTATCTGGTGACACCCCTCTCACTCTCTCTTACCTCTATGAAGAACACAGCCCAGAACTCGGCCCAGGCAGGGGACTCGCTCAGCGATCCGTGGCTGGCCAGGTGGGTTCCCTTAACGGTAATGACAGCATGGGACACTCCCATCAGCACCATGCCCAGGACAAACACCAGGACCTGGGATGAGCCCAGCAGCAGAAAGGCTGGAGGAACAACGAAGAAGGGGAGATGAGTAGAGGAGATGAGGAGAGAGGGATATGGGGATGGAGAGGTGTAGTTGAGGAGATGAGGAGAGAGGGATATGGGGATGGAGAGGTGTAGTTGAGGAGATAAGGAGAGAGGGATATGGGGAAGGAGAGGTGTAGTTGAGGAGATAAGGAGAGAGGGGTATGGGGGAAGGAGTTGAGAGGAAATGGGGTCAAACAAAGGGTGGAAAGTTTACACGTTGTTCTAGATGCAAATATTCCACATGATGGAATGTAGAACAGGCAAACATCTAGCCGTTAGCGTTAGCCTGGTCCCAGATCTGTTTTTCATCTCTTGCCAACTGCTATCGTCATTGTCATGCCAAACAGCTCTGCAACCAGGCTACATAAATAAGCATAAAAAAGATCTTCATTAGACAATTTTGCAACACAATTCCACTCCATTCTACTCCTGCCATTTGAAACACATTAGAGAACAGCTTCCCTGAACATTCTATTCCGCTATCAAGCACGTGGTATCCGTTTCTGGTCCTGCCCCTTCTCCTCTGGAGGACCTTGTTAGGCCAGATGACTCAAATCTGGGATTACTTTACAGCCATAAATCCTTGATGTTTTAGTACAGTGGATTTCTCACTTCCCTTCTCCCTGTGTATTTACAACACATCTGCATGTTACACAGGATGTGGTAAACCTATACAAATATGTTTTACCTTTATAAAGACTATAAGGCTGTTAGCCCGGTTTAACCAGACTAAATGTTACTCTCACTATTGAACCAGTTGTCAACCTGGTTTGACCAGGCTAAAACCCAGTGAGCAAAATAGTTTGAAAATATGTCATTTCAACCAGTTTTGCCGTTGTTAGACAGGTGTATCATGACTCAGGATATGACCCAGATGCAGACTCAGGAGGCGGATAGTTTGGTTCTCAGTATATTTATTATAACAAAGGGGCAGGTAAAGGGCAGTTTGGGGGCAGGCAGAGGTTCGTAATCCAAGGCAGAGTCTATCAGGGACAGAACAGCAGGCAGGCTCAGGACAGGCAGAAAGGTCAGAACTGGGAAGACTAGAAAACAAGAACAGGAGAACACGAGAAACACGCTGGTAAGACCTGACAAAACAAGACAAACTGGCAAAAGGAGACAAAGGGCTGTGAGACAGAGGTTTAATCCTAGACACATGAAAAGTGGAATGTATACGGAGGGTGCGGGGCAATAGAAGGTGAACAGCAGTGGGGCTATGGATTTTAGAGATGGGGAAAGGGATGATAAAACGGGGGGAAAGTTTGCGTAACTCCATCCGGAAGGGCAGATCCCGAGTAGAAAGCCATACCCTCTGCCCGAGACGATACCTGGAGGTGGTCTTGATAAGAGCGGACCGGGCTCTCTTCCAGGTACAGCGACAGCGGCGGACAATCATCTGGGCAGAGGGTATGCTGACTTCTTCCTCTTGCTCAGGGAAGTGCAGGGGCTGATATCCCAAGGAACACTCGAAAGGCGAGAGACCAGTGGCCGAGCAGGGAAGAGTGTTGTGGACATATTCCACCCAAACAAGTTGCTTGCTCCAGTTGATGGGGTTGGCGGAGATGAGGCAACAAAGAGCCATCTGCAGGTCCTGATTGGCTCGCTCCAACTGGCCATTAGACTGGGGATGAAAACTGGATGACAGGCTGGCTGACGACCCGATGAGGGTGAAGAACGCCTTCCAAAATCGGGACGAGAACTGAGGACCGCGATCAGAGACCATGTCGACCGGAAGTCCATGGATCTGGAAGACGTGCTGCATCATGAGCTGGGCCGTCTCCTTGCCTGAGGGTAACTTGGGAAGGGGAATGAAATGGGCAGCTTTGGAAAACCTATCCACCACCGAAAGGATAGTGGTGTTGCCATCTGACGGAGGAAGACCAGTGAAGTCCAGGGATATATGGGACCAAGGGTGGTGAGGAACAGGGAGTGGTTGAAGGAGGCCAGCCGGAGCTTGCCGTGGAGTCTTATTCTGTGCACATACAGTGCAGGCAGCGACGATTGAAGAGACATCAGGAACCATGGTGGGCCACCAAAAACTTTGTCGGATGAAAGCCAGGGTCCGACGGGAACCAGGATGGCAGGTCAGTCTAGAGGAATGCACCCATTTCAGGACCGAGAGAAAGGGCAGAGTCTGGGACAAACATCTGGGTACAGACCAGGCTCTCTATACCCCAGATGACTGCAGCCGCTAGACAGGAGGTACGGAGGATGGTCTCAGGGTCAGACGGTGTATCAACCTGCTATACAGGCATGAGAACGCGTCAGGCTTCACATTCTTGGACCCAGGGCGGTAGGAGATAGTCAAATTTCATTTAACAACAGGGCCCATCGAGCCTGCCTTGAGTTGAGGTGCTTAGCGGTGCAGAGATATTCCAGGTTCTTATGGTCAGTCCACACTAAGAATGGATGTTCCGCCCCCTCTAACCAGCGCCTCCACTCCTCCAATGCCATTCTGACCACGAGTAGTTCTCGATTTCCCACGTCATAGTTCATCACAGCAGCATTAAGACGATGGGAAAGGAAAGCGTATGGGTGCAGCTTTTGGTCCTGGACAGAACGCTGGGACTCGACCTCCACCACAAACTGACAGGACAGGTCCGGATGGATTAAGATGGGAGCTGTAGTGAATCGATGCTTGAGGTCCGAGAACGCCTGGTCAGCTGCTGGAAACCACGTAAATGAAACCTTGGGAGAGGTTAGGGCTCAGATAGGGGAAGCTAGGGTGCTGTAACCCCGGATGAAACGCCAGTAAAAATGAGAACCCCAGGAAACGTTGCAGATGCACTCTGGATGTGGGTTGAGGCCAATATACCACCGCTTTCACCTTGTCAGAATCCATCTGAATATTTCCTGCAGCGATGACGTATCCTAGGAAGGAGATGATGGAGCGACGGAAGTCACATTTATCTGCTTTAACAAAAATCTGGTTCTCCAGGAGACGCGGAAGGACCTGTCGGACGTGGAGGACGTGCTCTTGAGCTGAAAAAACAAGGATGTCGTCAAGGTAGACAAACACAAACCAGTTCAACATGTCACAGAGCACATCATTGACCAGGGCCTGGAACATTGTGGTAGCGTTGGTCAGTCCGAATGGCATAACAAGGTACTCGTAGTGCCCGCTAGCATTGTTAAAGGCTGTCTTCCATTCGTCTCCTTCCTGTATCCGAGCCAGATGGTAGGCATTCTGAAGGTCCAACTTCGAGAAGATCGTCATCCCCAGGAGAGGCTTGAAAGCTGAGGAGATGAGTGGTAGAGGGTAAAGTTTTTTAACCGTGATGTAATTCGATACAGTCGATACACGGACGCAGGGTTTTGTCCTTCTTCTCTAAAAAGAGAAGGGGGAGGCACATTGGCACAGTTGAAGTAGCTTCCGAGCAGCCTCTCTCCCAGACAATGGAGAATCGAACACCTTTCTAACCTCCGCCACAAACTGAGGCAAACGGTGGATTGTTGCTCCCACACTGCCGTAGCCCAGGCGAGTGCCCTCCCGGACATCAGCATTATCAGGTACGTTATCTTCGAGCGATCCGAGTGAAACAAAGAGGGCTGCAGCTCAAAGATGAGGGAGCATTGAGAGAGAAACGCGCAGCAGGTTCTCAGATCTCCAGCATGGCGCTCCGGAGGAGGTAAGCAGGGTTCTCGGGAAGCCGGGTAGGCTGGGAAGAAGCGCCGCTGGTAGCGGGGTTACCGAGAGTCTTGGGGTTTACCGTAGAGGCTTGCTGCCTAGTAGTTAATCTGCGGAAAATACTCAAGCAGTGCAGTGAAAGCGTGGTCATCGCATCCTGCCAAGATCTACAGTCCTTCCATAAGGGTTTGAAGTAACTCCTCGTGTCTTCCAATCGTAGCTCCTTGGAAGGAGACAGCGTTGCGGAGCTGGTCCGAGTCTGCTGGGTCAGTCGTGGCCAGTTCATACTATCACGACTCAGGATATGACCCAGATACAGACACAGGAGGCGGATAGTTCGGTTCTCCGAATATTTATTATAACACATGCAAAGGGCATGGACATGCAAAGGGCAGGTTCAGGTTCAGGACAGGCAGAAAAGTTACAATCGGGAAGACTAGAAAACAAGAACTTGAGAACAGGAGAAACAGGAAATACTCTGGTAAGAGCTGACAAAACAAGACAAACTGGCAACAGACAAACAGAAAACACAAGTATAAATACACAGGGGATAATGGGGATAATGGGGAAAATGGGAGACACCTGGTGGGGGGTGGAGACAAGCACAAGACAGGTGTTTCAGATCAAGCTGTGACACGGTGTCTTACCTTGTGAACTGAATGTGGTAAAACTATGCTATATGTTTACCTTTAGTATATAATAATTCCATTTAGCAGACACTTTTATCCAAAGCGACTTACAGTCATGCGTGCATACGTTTTCGTGGACCCAGCGGCAATCGAACCTACAATCCTGGCATTTCATGCGCCGCGCTCTACCAACTGAGCCAGAGAGGACCACTATAAATTCTGTGAGACGGGTGTATGTATTGCGGTGTGCAGGTAGATGTCTTACCTTGGGGTAGGATGAACTGAATGAGGTAAACCTACATTATATACATATACTGTATAATAACATGTGGGCCTTGATAAAGGTGTATGAAGTGTGTGAGACAGGTGTATGAAGTGTGTGAGACAGGTGTATGAAGTGTGTGAGACAGGTGTATGAAGTGTGTGAGACAGGTGTATGAACTGTGTAAGACAGGTGTATGAAGTGTGTGAGACAGGTGTATGAAGTGTGTGAGACAGGTGTATGAACTGTATAAGACAGGTGTATGAACTGTATAAGACAGGTATGAAGTGTGTAAGACAGGTGTATGAAGTGTGTGAGACGGGTGTGTGAGACAGGTGTATGAAGTGTGTGAGACAGGTGTATGAAGTGTGTGAGACAGGTGTATGAAGTGTGTGAGACAGGTGTATGGATTACCTGGGGGTAACAGGAGAAAGGCCAGGACCAGGATAGCGATGTCGATGCCTCTCCTCTCCCACCAGCTACTCTCCTTCACTGTCTTCTGAACCAAACGGGTCAGCTCCATCATCAGCGACTCTTTATCCGTCCCCTTCATCCCCTTTCCCCCTTTGTTCATCATCTCTCCATTCTCCTTCCTCCTCTCCTTAACCCCGGTCTCTCCATTCTCTTTCCCTCTGTCCATATCCTGTTTGGAGTTACCCGTGTTTATTTGGAATAAGGCCTCTCTACCCTCCCAGGGTTTAGCATCCATCTCTCCTCCTCCTCCAGCTCTCTGTTCTTCCCTCCACTCCTCCGGTACATTCTGCATTTCAGCTCCCTTTGTGCCTCCCTCCTGACCAACAACAAAGTACGGTAAAAGCGACAGTGCTCGGTGTGTGCAGCGGTCGTATGGACGGACTCATAGGCAGCGGCCAGACTCTGAGGATAGTAGCCTGGACATTGTGCCCTGAACACAAAGGGTCCGGACTGAAGTAAACATGATAGGAACTCTCCTCTGAGAAGTTCAGCTCCTTTACAACCACTCTAACGGTTCTCACCTTCCTTTTCTCTTTCTACTACAAGCTGCGGTGTGCACTCCTCTCCTCCCCTTCTCTTCCCCTTCTCCTCCTCTCCTCCTCCACTTCTCCTCTCCTCTTCTCCTCTCCTCTTCCTCTCCTCTTTTCTTCTCCTCCTCTTCTCCAACACGCTGTGTACTTCTCTCTTTCCCCGTCCTCCTCCTCTTCTTCTCTGTGTTCTCTCTCTCTCTCTCCTCTCTCTCCTCTCCTCCTCTGCTTCTCTGTGTTCTCTCTCTCTCCTTTCTCTACTCTCCTCTCTCCTTGTCAGGTTGTTCCTGTAGTGCAGTCCATGTTTAATACAGCAGCAGCTCTGGGGACGTCCTGTGGCTTCTATGGGTGTGAGCTAAGTGAGCCCGGGCAAGTCCCTGTGTCACACACCACACACAAAGCCATGCATACTGCACGGACACACAACTCTATACCCTGCAGCTGCTCAGCTCCAGAAAGGATTCTGCTGCTTATTCCCTCTCTCTTCACCGAAGCTCCTCATGCATACTGCAGGTCCCTCCCCTGCAGTCCTTGTTTCCCCTCCCCCTCCTTTCTTTCCTCCCTCTCTCATCCCTGTTGTAACCTTGGCAGAGGGCCTGGGAAAGGAGGAGGAGGGGGAGTGGGGGAAAGGGGGGCTAAGTCAGGAGGACAGGATTAGCAGCGACTGCTTAGTGCTCACTGTGTAGAGAGAGAGAGAGAGAGAGAGAGAGAGAGAGAGAGAGAGAGAGAGAGAGAGAGATGAGTAGTTTAGTGTTTTAATGGGCTGTTGGCCAGTGTTCTTTGCTGGCCAGGTACAATGTTGGCTGCAGTGCTCTTAATGATTTAAGGGAATAGGAGCGCTGGTGGGATCCTGAGTGAACTGGACTACCACTGAAACTGGTTTAGCAGAGTGCAGGGTAGTGTTCAGTTGAGCACACTTGGCAAAATGTTTCGCAACAGAAAACTAAAATATCAGTTTTTAATTGGACAAGTTCAGGTATTATCTCACCATTTAAAAAATATTTCCTCTCTAATTGAACACGACCCAGGGGACATCAGAGCACTGGGCTATCAGACCTTCCCTCTACATCAACTCTGTTTTGTTCTAATCAGAACAGGAGCTGTCAGTCATGTTATCACACTGTAACACTGGTGACAGAAACAGTAGGAAGACCTACCCAGCTCAATCATCTTTGTAATTACAGTTGCAATGACCAGGATATTAACAATCAGTGTCAAAAAAGTTACTTCATTAATTGTAATAAACATTTTTATCTTTCATACAAGTCTTAACTTGTTATGGATAGGGGGCAGTATTTTCACGGCCGGATAAAAAATTTACCCGATTTAATCTGATTATTACTCCTGCCCAGAAACTAGAATATGCATATAATTATTAGCTTTGGATAGAAAACACTCCAAAGTTTCTAAAACTGTTTGAATGGTGTCTGTGAGTATAACAGAACTCATTTGGCAGGCCAAAACCTGAGAAGATTCCAAACAGGAAGCGCCCTCTCTGACTATTTCTTGGCCTTCTTGATCATCTCTATCCAAAACAGGGGATCTCTGCTGTAACGTGACATTTTCTAACGCTCCCATAGGCTCCCAGAAGGCGCCAGAACATTGAATGATGACTTTGCAGGCCATGGCTGAAAAACAGTAGCGCATTTGGATAGTGGTCGATCTGAGAACAATGAGACTGGGGGCGTGTGCACGAGACGACTCCATGTTTTTATTTTTTCATCTTTGAACGAAAACAGGGTTTCCCGGTCGGAATATTATCGCTTTTTACGAGAAAAATCGCATAAAAATTGATTTTAAACAGCGTTTGACATGCTTCGAAGTACGGTAATGGAATATTTGGATATTTTTTGTCACGAAACGCGCCGGGCACATCACCCTTCTTTACCCTTCGGATAGTGTCTTGAACGCACGAACAAAACGCCGCTATTTGGATATAACTATGGATTATTTTGAACCAAACCAACATTTGTTATTGAAGTAGAAGTCCTGGGAGTGCATTCTGACGAAGAACAGCAAAGGTAATCCAATTTTTCTTATAGTAAATCTGAGTTTGGTGAGTACCAAACTTGGTGGGTGTCAAAATAGCTAGCCATGATGGCCGGGCTATGTACTCAGAATATTGAAAAATGTGCTTTCACCGAAAAGCTATTTTAAAATCGGACACCGCGATTGCATAAAGGAGTTCTGTATCTATAATTCTTAAAATAATTGTTATGTTTTTTGTGAACGTTTATCGTGAGTAATTTAGTAAATTCACCGGAAGTGTTCGGTGGGAATGCTAGTTCTGAACGTCACATGCTAATGTAAAAAGCTGTTTTTTGATATAAATATGAACTTGATTGAACAAAACATGCATGTATTGTATAACATAATGTCCTAGGAGTGTCATCTGATGAAGATCATCAAAGGTTAGTGCTGCATTTAGCTGTGGTTTTGTTTTTTGTGACATTATATGCTAGCTTGAAAAATGGGTGTCTGATTATTTCTGGCTGGGTACTCTGCTGACATAATCTAATGTTTTGCTTTCGCTGTAAAGCCTTTTTGAAATCGGACAGTGTGGTTAGATAAAGGAGAGTCTTGTCTTTAAAATGGTGTAAAATAGTCATATGTTTGAAAAATTGAAGTTTTGGGATTTTTGAGGAATTTGTAATTCGCGCCACGCCTATCATTGGATATTGGAGCAGGTGTTCCGCTAGCGGAACGTCTAGATGTAAGAGGTTAACCTTGTGACCCATTCTATATATCGGTTGTTCGTCATGTAGGTTGAAAGGGGTGTATCTTGGCTATAAAAGACCTTTGTAATTTTGACTCGGGGCTCTCAACGAATCATTTGACCGTGAATCGTCGACCAGCCATGACCAACCATCATTATCGTAGAGAACTCAATTGATTCACTTCATATGTGTGTGTTGTATTGATCTGCTCCCTTATTAATAAGTGATTAAAGATTTAGTTTAAGTAGGACTCTGACTTGTGTGATAAGTTTGTCTCTCCTCATTTGGTAGTAAAGAAATTAACCACCACATTTGGCGACGAGGATGGGATGTGAATCTTCACTTGGTGACCGCACCTGTCGACCTGGGTAAATTGTGCACGAGGGATCCCTCAAACTTGGGATCTCAGGGAGACCATACTTCAGGAACAAAGCAGATGGACCCATCTTTGATCTGAGAGGCAGCGAGCCGAGTGGATACCACATCTCGAACTTAGTTTAAAAAAAAGAAAGAGGTGAGCGAAACACGCAAAGTTGAGTTTTTAGAAAAGCCTCTGTTACGTAGGCTCTGAGTGTGTATTCCTGTGTGAGGGGGGCACCTTGGAGGCGTAAGCAGAGCAGAGTCAGTGGAGGATGATCTGAGAGTTAGTCAACTCAGACACCTATCATTGGTCGGTTGCGGGCCACCTAGAGCCGTCCTGACACTGAATTGATCACAGTGGGGATTGGTGCGGTCTTTAGGGGTGAGGGGCCACGGTGACTGTGGGTTCTATGTGAAGCACGGTACCTGGTGAAACCCTATTGGAAGAAGGACCTCATTCTGAAAAGTGTCTGTGAGACCTTCTAAGTGATCTTCAGAGGTGGTGAATTCCAATTATTTTAAATGTGCTAGACAGGTATGCCCTGGGTTTGGTAATTTAGTGTTAAAAATCTAGAATCTGTGTGAACTAGTTTTGGCCATTTAATGTTAAACCATCCGGAATCTGTGTGAACTAGATTAACAGGTTAAGACCATTTATGATATAGTATAAGATAGTAAGGTGCACCTGTAATTGTTTTAAACCTGTAATTGTTTTAAACATGTACCCCATTTTAGAAGTATTGAAAGATGTAAATGTATGAGTTGCATTATCCTAGGAACTAATCATGAGACAGAAATTAGAAAATATTCCTGCAGGTTAAAATATTGTTGAAAAACAACTAACTGATTAGGTATGTTTGAGAATAGCATTGTGTGACTGTGATATGAGAGTTGTGTGAATATGGAAATTAGTCTTAATCTGAAGTTTGGATAGTAACATATAGAAATATGCTTAATCAGATGATTGAAATGTGGATAATAAGCTTTGATATAGCGTTGTCTTGGAGTTCTGTTCCTTCTTTGCCCATCATATAATATCGCGGGGTGGTATTGAGAGCGGGATGATATTTTAGAAAGCAGTGGAAGTTCTATAGTTCCTGTGAGGCTTGATTTTGCCGTAGTTTCTGGGAGGTTAGAGAACCGGTGAGGATCCCATGACGGGACGGTCATTCTCTGGGAAACAAAAGTTACTTTTTTGGTTCTGCTGGGAGTATGTTTAGAGAGCTGCTTCATAGCTGTGGAGTCCTTGAAAACGCAAATGGAATGGTTGATGTGAGTACCTAAGAATTTCTAATGTTCTATATGGATTCCGTGAATATATGAAAATGTGATGAATTCTATGTATGTATAATCGATTACTAAAGATTTGATAAAGTAATGCTGGGAATATAATTAGATACATTTTAAACCACCAATACATAGACGTACGTAGGTTTGAGTTGGTCCCTTTAATGGATCATTTGATAAAGATGAGGTTTAAGCATTATTAAACTGTCTACAAAGTCTGGGAAATTGTCTCAGAAACTGATTGGAGTGTGTCCACTTTTGGTTAACTTACCCTAACGATGTAACTATAAAACGCTTATTGGATTTTCTCCGTCCAGGTACTACTACATTTGAAATAAAACTGCCCTTAACTTAGGGCCTGAAAATGTGTTTTATTTTTCTCTTTCCAGTATGAGAGGAGATGCTGGATTCATTGAATAAACTGTTCCCCATAAAGTTAGAGCGAATTAAGATGGAATCTCAACGTAATTTATAATGTCGTACAAAGCCTAGTGTATCCATCAAACTAATTATCATTGCGTGATTAATGTGATGTAGTAAAGTAATTGAAATACGTTGCATGAGAAAACATAATCTACTTTTATTAAAAAAGCACAAGATCTGTTTCCTAGTCAATGAATGTTGATTTAACTCTTTGCTAATCTATTCCTTTGGCATGTGAGAATCTTGCCGGAGAAAGGCTTGGACCTTTAATTAAGGCTATTTTCTGGGAATTGTGTTGTTATTATGTGCCTGATAGAATGTTGGGCCTTCCTCTGACACCGCCTAGGTCCTGGATGTCAGGAAGCTTGGCCCCAGTGATGTACTGGGCCATACGCACTACCCTCTGTAGTGCCTTTCGGTCAGATGCCGAGCAGTGTCCATACCAGGCGGTGATGCAACCGGTCAGGATGCTCTCGATGGTGCAGCTCTAGAACTTTCTGAGGATCTGGGGACCCATGCCAAATCTTTTCAGTCTCCTAAGGGGAAAAAGGTTATGTCGTGCCCTCTTCACAACTGTCTTGGTGTGTTTGGACCATGATAGTTTATTGGTGATGTGGACACCAAGGAAATTGAAACTCTCGACCCGCTCCACTTCAGCCCGTTTGGTCCTCCTTTTTCTATAGTCCACGATCAGCTCCTTTGTCTTGCTCACATTAGGCCATCATTGTAAAATAAAGAATTTGTTCTTAACTGACTTGCCTAGTTAAATAAAGGTTAAAAAAAACCATTGAGGGAGAGGTTGTTCATGCACAGTCATGCATAAGAGTCCACCAGTCCACAGGCAGAACTCTTGTGAAACACTATATCCCGAACTGGATGCCCGGAGCAACCTGAGATAACACTTACCTTGGCACAGACAGAATGCATTCCAAATGGTACCCTGTTCCTTATATAGATCCCTATGGGCCCTGTGCAAAAGTAGTGCACTACATAGGGGATAGAGTGTTATTTGGGAGGTAGCCACAGACAGACTGACTGATAACCTCAAGGAACCTCATGTTCCAGTATCTTCAATAAAACGCTAACTGTCCTTAAAAACAGAAATGTGCTATGTCCCAAATGGTACCCTATTCCCTACGTAGTGCACTACTTTTTTTTTTTTTTTTACCAGATCCCTATGGGCCCTTGTCAAAAGTAGTGCACTATGTTGAGAATAGGGTGCAATGTGGGACACACACATGTCATTGTAAAATAAGAATGTGTTCTTAACTGACTTGTCTAGTTAAATAAAGGTTAAATAAACATTAAAAATAAACTAAACAGAGTTTAATCCTTTTTATATTCTGTGTCAAGGACATGGTCAGTTTTTCATCTGAGCTAACTGGAGTACTGTACAACTATTATACATACTAAAGTAACAAAACTGTACAGTAATAATAAATACATAAATAACGTTACACGTTTGCACAAATTTATAGACAAAAACATGATCAAAATCTGTTGCAAATGAATGACAGTATTCCATATGGGAAACATGTGAGTGTGTTTGTTCTGTTCCAGTGACAGTAAGTGAGTGGGCACCATCCCACAGCACACCCGGCCATGCCAGACCATCTGGGTGTGTAATTAAAGACGCCCTCTCATGCACGGCACCAGGACCCTAGGGACTCTACCAGACCCCAGTGTAATGTTCTCTGTGTCCCCAGCCAGGGAGTGCTGTCCCTGGGGAGAGGCATTAGTCAGGCAGGACCACAGCTCTGTGTGGATAATCCTAACACCATCTCAGGACTCCATGGACTAGAGCTGATAGTCAGACAGGACCACAGCCCTCCATGGACTAGAGCTGATAGTCAGACAGGACCACAGCCCTCCATGACAGGACCACAGCTCTCCATGGACTAGAGCTGATAGTCAGACAGGACCACAGCCCTCCATGGACTAGAGCTGATAGTCAGACAGGACTCTGTGTCATCTTGAATGACAGTAAAGTATCCAGATGTCACCATGTCATCTCTCTGTGGATGAAAAACAAAATACATACAATATGATCTCTGTTCTAGAAATTGACTTTTTATATAGAGGAAATAAATATTACTAATAGTCTACATGTATTTCAATGACAGGTGTTTTACTATAGCACTCCACTAGATGGCCCTATTTATCTATCAGCTACAAACCTGCCCTAATTATCTATCAGATACAAACTGTCCCTATTTATCTATCAGCTACAAACCTGCCCTAATTATCTATCAGATACAAACTGGCCCTATTTATCTATCAGATACAAACTGTTCCTATTTATCTATCAGATACAAACTGGCCCTATTTATCTATCAGCTACAAACTGGCCCTATTTATCTTTCAGATACAAACTGGCCCTATTTATCTATCAGCTATAAACTGGCCCTACTTATCTATCAGCTACAAACTGAGCCTATTTATCTATCAGCTACAAACTGGCCCTATTTATCTATCAGCTACAAACTGGCCCTATTTATCTATTAGCTACAAACACATAGGAAGGAAGTCTGTTGTACTGACCCTCTCAGTGTCCTTGCTCAGTGTCCTTGATTCCTTCTGCTGTTTGAGTCATGTTTAACAAAGTAACGTGCTTTGCCTGTCATAGAAATCATATAATTCTGACCCTCACAGCTCAGTGTCCTTGATTCCTTCTGCTGTTTGAGCCATGTTTAACAAAGTAACGTGCTTTGCCGGTTATAGACTTCATATAGTAATTTCTACAGTAATACTGACCATCAGAGCTCAGTGTCCTTGATGCCCTCTGGTTCCTCTAGGGTGTCCAGCCGTCTCTTACAAGCCTTTAGCAGCTTCTTCCTGGGTCCCAGTGGGACGTGTATGGAGGTCAGGTCCTGGTCTGAGCAGAGCAACAGGGCTTCGAGGTCAATCTTCTCCCTCCTGAAGATGGGCATGAACTCCCCCAGGCTCTGGGAGGCCAGAAAAGTCTCCAGGCGTCCGCTCTCAGGCTCCAGCTCCTCGTCCAGGCCCACGTCAGTCTCCTCCCAGGGCAGCTCCTCGTCCAGGCCCACGTCAGCCTCCTCCCAGGGCAGCCCCTGCAGGTTCCTCTCCTGGAGGCTCAGGGCGCTCACGATGCTGTCTATCTTTATTGCATCATCCAGGCTGGGCTGGCGCCGGGGGAGACGGCCACGGAGGCGGACGTTAGGGGCACGGCCCACCGGCTCGGAGCCAGCCACGGAACCCTCGTCCCGGGCTCCAATGCCGAAGAGGCCATCGGAGACGTAGTTCCGTCGGAACACCATGGTTCCAAGACCGGGCCGGGTGAAAAGGGAGTCACGGCCCGAGTCAGTGCTGATCTCGGAATAGGCGGCCTCATGGAGAACCGGGTCGCTGATGGCACGGGAGATGTGGGAGATGGTGTCGGCACGTTCGTTATCATCGTAGTGGTCGTTGTCATGGTAATCGTGGTTGTTGCCGTGGTGAGGGAACATGTCCCGGATGTTGAGGCGCGAGCGGTCCTTAGAGTTGGCGTAAGTGCCCTGTTGAAGGAACATCAATGAAGAGAAATAATTTTAATGGAAATAACCCAGATTACAGCACTAAACCTGTGGGAAATGTAATGGAAATAACCCAGGTTTCAGCACTAAGCCTATGGGAAATGTAATGGAAATAACCCAGGTTTCAGCACTAAGCCTGTGGGAAATGTAATGGAAATAACCCAGGTTTCAGCACTAAGCCTGTGGGAAATGTAATGGATATAACCCAGGTTTCAGCACTAAGCCTGTGGGAAATGTAATGGAAATAACCCAGGTTTCAGCACTAAGCCTATGGGAAATGTAATGGAAATAACCCAGGTTTCAGCACTAAGCCTGTGGGAAATGTAATGGAAATAACCCAGGTTTCAGCACTAAGCCTGTGGGAAATGTAATGGAAATAACCCAGGTTTCAGCACTAAGCCTGTGGGAAATGTAATGGGTTTGGAAGAATAGAGTGCGTTTATTTTCTAAAGTTAACTTTCCATTAGTCAGAACCAACTGTTTTGGATGTTATGTCTTTACATACAGTAGCTACTTGTTGTACCTGCTTGAGGAACATGACGTCCTGGCCAAGCTGAAGGCCAGACAGCGAGCGAACACTCTTCCTCCCATCCTCGTAGATCTTAAAGGTGCCGTCCACCTGTTTCTTCTTCTCTAGCTTCTTGTGAATCTTGGTCCTCCCCTTGGCTGTGGAGTGTACAGTGGCCTGTATAGATTGCAAAGATCGAAACGTGGACTCAGGAGAGGACATTAAACAGGTAATTTACTAAATGTAAAGCAAGACAGAGCTTGACATATGAAAAAGGACAATGATCAATAGCTGAAATTTCTTGAGCTTACTCATAAACTTATTCATCAGGGAACGTAAAACAATATCAAATGATTTACTCAAACTGCCATTGACTATCAAAATAATATGAAATGCATTCATGAGAAATTGACAGTGAAGTAGCAGGGAAGAAATGCTTTTGACCTCTGACCTGTGAGTATGGCATGTTGGAAGTGACAGTGTTGAACTGAGGAAGCTTGCGGCTTAGCGTGCTGCTGCTGTTATAACTAGAGAAACTCATGGCGTCTGAGTTATCCGACGCTATGCCCTCCTTCAGGAACTTTCTCTCCAGCCGCTGGTGGTGTTTCTGCTGCATCTTCACACAGTCCTTTATCCTCCTTTCCGCTGCACGGAATGCTCTGTCTTTCAGCTTGCCCACCAGCTTGTACAAGAAGTAGATCTATTTATTCACTATTTAAATATCACAAATGCACCATTGCAGTTCAGGCTATACAATTTAAACTGTGTATACAAAACATTAGGAACATCTTTCCATGACATAGACTGAGCAGGTGAATCCAGGTTAAAGCTATGATCCCTTATCGATGTCACTTGTTAAATCCACTTCAATCAGTGTAGATGAAGGGGAAGGTGACAGGTTAAAGAAGGATATTTAAACCTTGAGACAGTTGAGACATGGATTGGGTATGTGTGCCATTCAGAGGTTGAATAGGCAAGGCAAAATATTTAAGTGCTTTTGAACGGGGTATGGTAGTAGGCGCCAGGCGCACCAGTTTGAGTTTGCAACTCAATATTAGGAAGTTGTTCCTAATTAATATTATATTTTTTTAACCTTTATTTAACTAGGCAAGTCAGTTAAGAACAAATTCTTATTTACAATGACGGCCTACTAAAAAGCAAAAGGCCTCCCTTATCCCAGACGGGGTGTCAGAAGGTAGGTGTAGCTGGTGCATGAAGTCAGGCGCAGGAGAGCAGAATGAGTGAGCAATGTACTTTACTCAAAATAAAGGCACAAGGTAACAATACACTTGACCAACAATAAACGGTAATCAATTATGCACGGGTGAAAACAGCACCCGTCGAAAACCAGCCATAACCTACCGAATGAACAATGAAACAATCATGCACAAAAACATGGGGGAAACAGAGGGTTAAATACATGAACATGTAATTGGGGAATGAAACCAGGAGTGTAGAAAACAAAGACAAAACAATTGGAAAATGAAAGGTGGATCGGCGATGGCTAGAAGACCAGTGACGTCGACCGCCGAACGCCGCCCGAACAAGGGGAGGGACCGACTTTGGCGGAAGTCGTGACATTTGCTCCAGCAGTGCGCCGACACCGGCCTCGGGGATGACGCGGAGGGCGAGGCGCAGGGCGATCCGGATGGAGACGGTGGAACTCCCGCAGCAACGACGGGTCTAACACGTCCTCCACCGGCACCCAGCATCTCTCCTCCGGACAGTACCCCTCCCACTCCACAAGGTACTGAAGGCCCCTCGCCCGACGCCTCAAATCGAGTATGGATTGAACTGCATACGCCCGGTGTCCAGAGGGGGCGGAGGAACCTCCCGTGCCTCAGACTCCTGGAGTGGACCAGCCACCACCGGCCTGAGGAGAGACACATGGAACGAGGGGTTAATACAGTAATCGGGGGAAAGCTGTAACCTGTAACAAACCTCGTTCAGTCTCCTCAGGACTTTGAATGGCCCCTCAAACCGCAGACCCAGCTTCTGGCAGGGCAGGCGAAGGGGCAGGTTTCGGGTCGGGAGCCAGACCCGGTCCCCCGGTGCGAACACCGGGGCCTCACTGCGGTGGCGATCTGCGCTGGTTTTCTGGTGCCTCACGGCCCGCTGAAGGTGCACATGAGCGGCGTCTCATGTCTCCTCAGCGCGCCTAAACCAGTCGTCCACTGCAGGAGCCTCGATCTGGCTCTGATGCCAAGGCGCCAGAACAGGCTGGTACCTTAGAACGCACTGGAAGTGGGAGAGGTTAGTGGAGGAGTTCTTGGCCATCTCTGCCCAGGGCATGAATGCCGCCCACTCCCCCGGCCTGTCCTGGCAATAAGACCGCAGAAACCTACCCACATCCTGGTTCACTCTCTCCACATGCCCGTTACTCTCGGGGTGAAAACCCAAGGTAAGGCTGACCGAGACCCCCAGACGTTCCATGAACGCCCTCCAGACCCTTGACGTGAACTGGGGACCTCGATCAGATACTATGTCCTCAGGCACCCCCTTGTGCCGGAAGACGTGTATAAACAGGGCCTCCGCAGTCTGTAGGGCCGTAGGGAGACCGGGAAAAGCAAGGAGATGGCAGGGCTTAGAAAACCGATCCACAACGACCAGGATCGTGGTGTTACCCTGTGAGGGAGGAAGATCCGTAAGGAAATCCACCGACAGGTGCGACCACGGCCATTGTGGAACGGGTAAGGGTTGTAACTTCCCTCTGGGCAAGTGCCTAGGGGCCTTGCACTGGGCGCACACCGAGCAGGAGGAAACATAAAGCCTCACATCCTTAGCCAAAGTGGACCACCAATACTTCCCACTAAGACAGTGCACTGTCCGACCGATGCCCGGATGACCAGAGGAGGGTGACGTGTGGACCCAATAGATCAAATGGTCGCGGACAGCAGACGGAACGTACAGACACCCAGCTGGACATTGGAGGGGAATGGGCTCTGTACGTAACGCCGGTCGATGTCCGCGTCCAGCTCCCACACTACCGGTGCCACCAGGCAAGAGGCCGGGAGTATGGGGGTGTGATCCATGGGCCGCTCCTCTGTGTCATACATCCGGGACAGTGCGTCTGCCTTCGTGTTCTGGGAACCTGGTCTGTAGGATAGGGTGAAAACAAAACGGGTAAAAAAAATGGCCCACCTTGCCTGGCGAGGGTTCAGTCTCCTCGCTGCCCGGATGTACTCCAGATTGCGGTGGTCAGTCCAGATGAGAAAAGGGTGTTTAGCCCCCTCAAGCCAATGTCTCCACACCTTCAAGGCCTTGACGACAGCCAACAGCTCCCGGTCCCCCACGTCATAGTTTCACTCCGCCGGGCTGACCTTCTTTGAAAAGAAGGCACGGGGCGGAGCTTTGGTGGCGTACCCGAGCGCTGAGAGTGCACGGCTCCTATCCCAGCCTC
This sequence comes from Salmo salar, assembly GCF_965601325.2. NCBI lineage: Eukaryota > Metazoa > Chordata > Actinopteri > Salmoniformes > Salmonidae > Salmo > Salmo salar. The sequence goes on from NC_138318.1 coordinate 35,198,164, forward strand.
GGATGCGTCCACCTCCACTATGAACGCCAAAGAGGGATCCGGATGAGCCAGCATGGGAGCCGAGGTAAACAGAGTCCTCAGGTGACCAAAAGCCCTGTCCGCCTCAGCCAACCACTGCAAATGCACCGGTCCCCCCTTCAGCAGTGAGGTAATGGGAGCCGCTACCTGACCAAAGCCCCGGATAAACCTCCGGTAGTAGTTGGCAAACCCTAGAAACCCGCTGCACTTCCTTTACCGTGGTGGGAGTCGGCCAATTACGCACGGCTGAAATGCGGTCACTCTCTATCTCCACCCCTGAAGTGGAAATGCGGTACCCTAGGAAGGAGACGGACTGTTGGAAGAACAGGCATTTCTCAGCCTTGACGTACAGGTCATGCTCCAACAGTCGACAAAGCACCCTGCTCACCAGGAACACATGCTCAGCGCGTGTAGCGGAGTATATCAGGATGTCATCAATATACACCACTACACCCTGCCCGTGCAGGTCCCCGAAAATCTCATCTACAAAGGCCCGGAAGTCTGATGGAGCATTCATCAACCTGTACGGCATGACGAGGTACTCATTGTGCCCTGAGGTGGTACTGAAAGCCATCTTCCACTCGTCTCTCTCCCGGATACACACCAGGTTGTAAGCGCTCCTGAGATCCAATTTGGTGAAGAAGCGCGCCCCGTGCATTGACTCAATTGCACTGGCTATGAGAGGTAGTGGGTAACTGTACCTATCAGTGATCTGGTTGATACCTCGATAGTCAATACACAGGCACAGACCTCCATCCTTCTTCTTCACAAAAATGAAACTCGAGGAGGCAGGTGAAGTGGAGGGCCGAATGTACCCCTGCCCCAGGGATTTGGAGACATATGTTTCCATAGCCGCCGTCTCCTCCTGTGACAGGGGATACATGCGACTCCTGGGAAGTGCTGCGTCTACCAGGAGATTTATCACACAATCCCCCCGTCGACGGGGTGGTAATTGAGTCGCCCTCTTCTTACAGAAGGCGAGAGCCAAATTGGCATATTCAGAGGGGATGCGCACGGTGGAGACCTGGTCTGGACTTTCCACCGTAGTCGCACCAACGGAAACCCCTAAACACCTCCCCGAGCACTTTCGTGATCACCCCGTGAGAGCCCTCTGTTGCCACAAAATTGTGGGTTCATGACAGGCTAACCAGGGTAGGCCCAGCACCATGGGAAACGCAGGAGAATCAATAAGGAAGAGACTGATTCTCTCCTTGTGACCCTCCTGTGTCACCATGCCCAGTGGAGCGGTGGTCTCCCTAATTAGCCCTGACCCTAATGGTCGACTATCTAGGGCGTGAACAGGGAAGCGCATATCCACTGGAACAATAGGGATCCCTAAACTATGGGCAAATGATCTGTCAATAAAGTTCCCAGCTGCGCCTGAATCTACGAGCGCCTTATGCTGGGAATGCGGGGAAAACTCAGGAAAATTAATATACAAAAACATGTCTGCAACAGAGGGCTCTGGGTGAGCCTGGTGCCGACTCACCTGGCGTGACACGAGAGTGCCCTGCCTGCTGCCTCGACTCCCAGAGGAGCCTCCCCAGCACCAACCGGCAGTGTGCCCTCTGCGGCCACAGATGGTGCATGTACCGGCCCCTCCTCCGGTCGTCCTAAGTGCAGCACCTCCCAGCGGTGGTGCTGGGGGATGGAATCGACAGACCCCGATCTGGACGTCCACGGGTAGCCAGCAGGTTATCCAACTGGATGGACAGGTCCACCAGCTGGTCAAAAGTGAGAGTGGTGTCCCTGCAGGCCAACTCCCAACGGACGTCCTCGCGCAAATTACAACGGTAGTGATCGATTAGGGCCCTGACGTTCCATCCCGCGCCGGCGGCCAGGGTCCGAAAGTCCAAAGCGAACTCCTGTGCACTCCTCGTCCCCTGCCTAAGGTGGACGAGACGTTCACCCGCCGCTCTACCCTCAGGCGGGTGGTCGAAAACTGCCTGGAAGCGGCGGGTGAAATCCTCGAATTGGTCCAACACCTCTTCTCCTTCCCCCCATACGGCATTGGCCCACTCCAGGGCTTTCCCTGGGAGACAGGAGATGAGGGTGGACACGCTCTCACGGCCCGAAGGAGCCGGGTGGACGGTTGCCAGGTAGAGCTCCAGCTGGAGTAGGAACCCCTGACATCCCGCAGCCGTCCCATCATACTCCCTCGGAAGATCGAGCTGAATCCCACTGGGACTGGGTGAAGGAGGGGTGAGTAGTGGTGCCCTTGGTGGTGCTGGTGGAGGCGCTGGAGGAACTCCTCTTCTCTCCCAGCGATCCATAGTTTGCAGGACGCGATCCATGGCGGTGCCGAGATGTTGTAGCATGGCCGCATGCTGCTGGACACGCTCCTCGACCCCTAATACGGGGGTGTCTGCTCCTGCTGACTCCATATGGTTGTGGTGTGTGATTCTGTCAGAAGGTGGGTGTTGCTGGTGCATGAAGTCAGGCGCAGGAGAGCAGAATGAGTGAGCAATGTACTTTACTCAAAATAAAGGCACAAGGTAACAATACACTTGACCAACAATAAACGGTAATCAATTATGCACGGGTGAAAACAGCACCCGTCGAAAACCAGCCATAACCTACCGAATGAACAATGAAACAATCATGCACAAAAACATGGGGGAAACAGAGGGTTAAATACATGAACATGTAATTGGGGAATGAAACCAGGAGTGTAGAAAACAAAGACAAAACAATTGGAAAATGAAAGGTGGATCGGCGATGGCTAGAAGACCAGTGACGTCGACCGCCGAACGCCGCCCGAACAAGGGGAGGGACCGACTTTGGCGGAAGTCGTGACAGTTGCTCCAGCAGTGCGCCGACACCGGCCTCGGGGATGACGCGGAGGGCGAGGCGCAGGGCGATCCGGATGGAGACGGTGGAACTCCCGCAGCAACGACGGGTCTAACACGTCCTCCACCGGCACCCAGCATCTCTCCTCCGGACAGTACCCCTCCCACTCCACAAGGTACTGAAGGCCCCTCGCCCGACGCCTCAAATCGAGTATGGATTGAACTGCATACGCCCGGTGTCCAGAGGGGGCGGAGGAACCTCCCGTGCCTCAGACTCCTGGAGTGGACCAGCCACCACCGGCCTGAGGAGAGACACATGGAACGAGGGGTTAATACAGTAATCGGGGGAAAGCTGTAACCTGTAACAAACCTCGTTCAGTCTCCTCAGGACTTTGAATGGCCCCTCAAACCGCAGACCCAGCTTCTGGCAGGGCAGGCGAAGGGGCAGGTTTCGGGTCGGGAGCCAGACCCGGTCCCCCGGTGCGAACACCGGGGCCTCACTGCGGTGGCGATCTGCGCTGGTTTTCTGGTGCCTCACGGCCCGCTGAAGGTGCACATGAGCGGCGTCTCATGTCTCCTCAGCGCGCCTAAACCAGTCGTCCACTGCAGGAGCCTCGATCTGGCTCTGATGCCAAGGCGCCAGAACAGGCTGGTACCTTAGAACGCACTGGAAGTGGGAGAGGTTAGTGGAGGAGTTCTTGGCCATCTCTGCCCAGGGCATGAATGCCGCCCACTCCCCCGGCCTGTCCTGGCAATAAGACCGCAGAAACCTACCCACATCCTGGTTCACTCTCTCCACATGCCCGTTACTCTCGGGGTGAAAACCCAAGGTAAGGCTGACCGAGACCCCCAGACGTTCCATGAACGCCCTCCAGACCCTTGACGTGAACTGGGGACCTCGATCAGATACTATGTCCTCAGGCACCCCCTTGTGCCGGAAGACGTGTATAAACAGGGCCTCCGCAGTCTGTAGGGCCGTAGGGAGACCGGGAAAAGCAAGGAGATGGCAGGGCTTAGAAAACCGATCCACAACGACCAGGATCGTGGTGTTACCCTGTGAGGGAGGAAGATCCGTAAGGAAATCCACCGACAGGTGCGACCACGGCCATTGTGGAACGGGTAAGGGTTGTAACTTCCCTCTGGGCAAGTGCCTAGGGGCCTTGCACTGGGCGCACACCGAGCAGGAGGAAACATAAAGCCTCACATCCTTAGCCAAAGTGGACCACCAATACTTCCCACTAAGACAGTGCACTGTCCGACCGATGCCCGGATGACCAGAGGAGGGTGACGTGTGGACCCAATAGATCAAATGGTCGCGGACAGCAGACGGAACGTACAGACACCCAGCTGGACATTGGAGGGGAATGGGCTCTGTACGTAACGCCGGTCGATGTCCGCGTCCAGCTCCCACACTACCGGTGCCACCAGGCAAGAGGCCGGGAGTATGGGGGTGTGATCCATGGGCCGCTCCTCTGTGTCATACATCCGGGACAGTGCGTCTGCCTTCGTGTTCTGGGAACCTGGTCTGTAGGATAGGGTGAAAACAAAACGGGTAAAAAAAATGGCCCACCTTGCCTGGCGAGGGTTCAGTCTCCTCGCTGCCCGGATGTACTCCAGATTGCGGTGGTCAGTCCAGATGAGAAAAGGGTGTTTAGCCCCCTCAAGCCAATGTCTCCACACCTTCAAGGCCTTGACGACAGCCAACAGCTCCCGGTCCCCCACGTCATAGTTTCACTCCGCCGGGCTGACCTTCTTTGAAAAGAAGGCACGGGGCGGAGCTTTGGTGGCGTACCCGAGCGCTGAGAGTGCACGGCTCCTATCCCAGCCTCGGATGCGTCCACCTCCACTATGAACGCCAAAGAGGGATCCGGATGAGCCAGCATGGGAGCCGAGGTAAACAGAGTCCTCAGGTGACCAAAAGCCCTGTCCGCCTCAGCCAACCACTGCAAATGCACCGGTCCCCCCTTCAGCAGTGAGGTAATGGGAGCCGCTACCTGACCAAAGCCCCGGATAAACCTCCGGTAGTAGTTGGCAAACCCTAGAAACCCGCTGCACTTCCTTTACCGTGGTGGGAGTCGGCCAATTACGCACGGCTGAAATGCGGTCACTCTCTATCTCCACCCCTGAAGTGGAAATGCGGTACCCTAGGAAGGAGACGGACTGTTGGAAGAACAGGCATTTCTCAGCCTTGACGTACAGGTCATGCTCCAACAGTCGACAAAGCACCCTGCTCACCAGGAACACATGCTCAGCGCGTGTAGCGGAGTATATCAGGATGTCATCAATATACACCACTACACCCTGCCCGTGCAGGTCCCCGAAAATCTCATCTACAAAGGCCCGGAAGTCTGATGGAGCATTCATCAACCTGTACGGCATGACGAGGTACTCATTGTGCCCTGAGGTGGTACTGAAAGCCATCTTCCACTCGTCTCTCTCCCGGATACACACCAGGTTGTAAGCGCTCCTGAGATCCAATTTGGTGAAGAAGCGCGCCCCGTGCATTGACTCAATTGCACTGGCTATGAGAGGTAGTGGGTAACTGTACCTATCAGTGATCTGGTTGATACCTCGATAGTCAATACACAGGCACAGACCTCCATCCTTCTTCTTCACAAAAATGAAACTCGAGGAGGCAGGTGAAGTGGAGGGCCGAATGTACCCCTGCCCCAGGGATTTGGAGACATATGTTTCCATAGCCGCCGTCTCCTCCTGTGACAGGGGATACATGCGACTCCTGGGAAGTGCTGCGTCTACCAGGAGATTTATCACACAATCCCCCCGTCGACGGGGTGGTAATTGAGTCGCCCTCTTCTTACAGAAGGCGAGAGCCAAATTGGCATATTCAGAGGGGATGCGCACGGTGGAGACCTGGTCTGGACTTTCCACCGTAGTCGCACCAACGGAAACCCCTAAACACCTCCCCGAGCACTTTCGTGATCACCCCGTGAGAGCCCTCTGTTGCCACAAAATTGTGGGTTCATGACAGGCTAACCAGGGTAGGCCCAGCACCATGGGAAACGCAGGAGAATCAATAAGGAAGAGACTGATTCTCTCCTTGTGACCCTCCTGTGTCACCATGCCCAGTGGAGCGGTGGTCTCCCTAATTAGCCCTGACCCTAATGGTCGACTATCTAGGGCGTGAACAGGGAAGCGCATATCCACTGGAACAATAGGGATCCCTAAACTATGGGCAAATGATCTGTCAATAAAGTTCCCAGCTGCGCCTGAATCTACGAGCGCCTTATGCTGGGAATGCGGGGAAAACTCAGGAAAATTAATATACAAAAACATGTCTGCAACAGAGGGCTCTGGGTGAGCCTGGTGCCGACTCACCTGGCGTGACACGAGAGTGCCCTGCCTGCTGCCTCGACTCCCAGAGGAGCCTCCCCAGCACCAACCGGCAGTGTGCCCTCTGCGGCCACAGATGGTGCATGTACCGGCCCCTCCTCCGGTCGTCCTAAGTGCAGCACCTCCCAGCGGTGGTGCTGGGGGATGGAATCGACAGACCCCGATCTGGACGTCCACGGGTAGCCAGCAGGTTATCCAACTGGATGGACAGGTCCACCAGCTGGTCAAAAGTGAGAGTGGTGTCCCTGCAGGCCAACTCCCAACGGACGTCCTCGCGCAAATTACAACGGTAGTGATCGATTAGGGCCCTGACGTTCCATCCCGCGCCGGCGGCCAGGGTCCGAAAGTCCAAAGCGAACTCCTGTGCACTCCTCGTCCCCTGCCTAAGGTGGACGAGACGTTCACCCGCCGCTCTACCCTCAGGCGGGTGGTCGAAAACTGCCTGGAAGCGGCGGGTGAAATCCTCGAATTGGTCCAACACCTCTTCTCCTTCCCCCCATACGGCATTGGCCCACTCCAGGGCTTTCCCTGGGAGACAGGAGATGAGGGTGGACACGCTCTCACGGCCCGAAGGAGCCGGGTGGACGGTTGCCAGGTAGAGCTCCAGCTGGAGTAGGAACCCCTGACATCCCGCAGCCGTCCCATCATACTCCCTCGGAAGATCGAGCTGAATCCCACTGGGACTGGGTGAAGGAGGGGTGAGTAGTGGTGCCCTTGGTGGTGCTGGTGGAGGAACTCCTCTTCTCTCCCAGCGATCCATAGTTTGCAGGACGCGATCCATGGCGGTGCCGAGATGTTGTAGCATGGCCGCATGCTGCTGGACACGCTCCTCGACCCCTAATACGGGGGTGTCTGCTCCTGCTGACTCCATATGGTTGTGGTGTGTGATTCTGTCAGAAGGTGGGTGTTGCTGGTGCATGAAGTCAGGCGCAGGAGAGCAGAATGAGTGAGCAATGTACTTTACTCAAAATAAAGGCACAAGGTAACAATACACTTGACCAACAATAAACGGTAATCAATTATGCACGGGTGAAAACAGCACCCGTCGAAAACCAGCCATAACCTACCGAATGAACAATGAAACAATCATGCACAAAAACATGGGGGAAACAGAGGGTTAAATACATGAACATGTAATTGGGGAATGAAACCAGGAGTGTAGAAAACAAAGACAAAACAATTGGAAAATGAAAGGTGGATCGGCGATGGCTAGAAGACCAGTGACGTCGACCGCCGAACGCCGCCCGAACAAGGGGAGGGACCGACTTTGGCGGAAGTCGTGACAGTTGCTCCAGCAGTGCGCCGACACCGGCCTCGGGGATGACGCGGAGGGCGAGGCGCAGGGCGATCCGGATGGAGACGGTGGAACTCCCGCAGCAACGACGGGTCTAACACGTCCTCCACCGGCACCCAGCATCTCTCCTCCGGACAGTACCCCTCCCACTCCACAAGGTACTGAAGGCCCCTCGCCCGACGCCTCAAATCGAGTATGGATTGAACTGCATACGCCCGGTGTCCAGAGGGGGCGGAGGAACCTCCCGTGCCTCAGACTCCTGGAGTGGACCAGCCACCACCGGCCTGAGGAGAGACACATGGAACGAGGGGTTAATACAGTAATCGGGGGAAAGCTGTAACCTGTAACAAACCTCGTTCAGTCTCCTCAGGACTTTGAATGGCCCCTCAAACCGCAGACCCAGCTTCTGGCAGGGCAGGCGAAGGGGCAGGTTTCGGGTCGGGAGCCAGACCCGGTCCCCCGGTGCGAACACCGGGGCCTCACTGCGGTGGCGATCTGCGCTGGTTTTCTGGTGCCTCACGGCCCGCTGAAGGTGCACATGAGCGGCGTCTCATGTCTCCTCAGCGCGCCTAAACCAGTCGTCCACTGCAGGAGCCTCGATCTGGCTCTGATGCCAAGGCGCCAGAACAGGCTGGTACCTTAGAACGCACTGGAAGTGGGAGAGGTTAGTGGAGGAGTTCTTGGCCATCTCTGCCCAGGGCATGAATGCCGCCCACTCCCCCGGCCTGTCCTGGCAATAAGACCGCAGAAACCTACCCACATCCTGGTTCACTCTCTCCACATGCCCGTTACTCTCGGGGTGAAAACCCAAGGTAAGGCTGACCGAGACCCCCAGACGTTCCATGAACGCCCTCCAGACCCTTGACGTGAACTGGGGACCTCGATCAGATACTATGTCCTCAGGCACCCCCTTGTGCCGGAAGACGTGTATAAACAGGGCCTCCGCAGTCTGTAGGGCCGTAGGGAGACCGGGAAAAGCAAGGAGATGGCAGGGCTTAGAAAACCGATCCACAACGACCAGGATCGTGGTGTTACCCTGTGAGGGAGGAAGATCCGTAAGGAAATCCACCGACAGGTGCGACCACGGCCATTGTGGAACGGGTAAGGGTTGTAACTTCCCTCTGGGCAAGTGCCTAGGGGCCTTGCACTGGGCGCACACCGAGCAGGAGGAAACATAAAGCCTCACATCCTTAGCCAAAGTGGACCACCAATACTTCCCACTAAGACAGTGCACTGTCCGACCGATGCCCGGATGACCAGAGGAGGGTGACGTGTGGACCCAATAGATCAAATGGTCGCGGACAGCAGACGGAACGTACAGACACCCAGCTGGACATTGGAGGGGAATGGGCTCTGTACGTAACGCCGGTCGATGTCCGCGTCCAGCTCCCACACTACCGGTGCCACCAGGCAAGAGGCCGGGAGTATGGGGGTGTGATCCATGGGCCGCTCCTCTGTGTCATACATCCGGGACAGTGCGTCTGCCTTCGTGTTCTGGGAACCTGGTCTGTAGGATAGGGTGAAAACAAAACGGGTAAAAAAAATGGCCCACCTTGCCTGGCGAGGGTTCAGTCTCCTCGCTGCCCGGATGTACTCCAGATTGCGGTGGTCAGTCCAGATGAGAAAAGGGTGTTTAGCCCCCTCAAGCCAATGTCTCCACACCTTCAAGGCCTTGACGACAGCCAACAGCTCCCGGTCCCCCACGTCATAGTTTCACTCCGCCGGGCTGACCTTCTTTGAAAAGAAGGCACGGGGCGGAGCTTTGGTGGCGTACCCGAGCGCTGAGAGTGCACGGCTCCTATCCCAGCCTCGGATGCGTCCACCTCCACTATGAACGCCAAAGAGGGATCCGGATGAGCCAGCATGGGAGCCGAGGTAAACAGAGTCCTCAGGTGACCAAAAGCCCTGTCCGCCTCAGCCAACCACTGCAAATGCACCGGTCCCCCCTTCAGCAGTGAGGTAATGGGAGCCGCTACCTGACCAAAGCCCCGGATAAACCTCCGGTAGTAGTTGGCAAACCCTAGAAACCCGCTGCACTTCCTTTACCGTGGTGGGAGTCGGCCAATTACGCACGGCTGAAATGCGGTCACTCTCTATCTCCACCCCTGAAGTGGAAATGCGGTACCCTAGGAAGGAGACGGACTGTTGGAAGAACAGGCATTTCTCAGCCTTGACGTACAGGTCATGCTCCAACAGTCGACAAAGCACCCTGCTCACCAGGAACACATGCTCAGCGCGTGTAGCGGAGTATATCAGGATGTCATCAATATACACCACTACACCCTGCCCGTGCAGGTCCCCGAAAATCTCATCTACAAAGGCCCGGAAGTCTGATGGAGCATTCATCAACCTGTACGGCATGACGAGGTACTCATTGTGCCCTGAGGTGGTACTGAAAGCCATCTTCCACTCGTCTCTCTCCCGGATACACACCAGGTTGTAAGCGCTCCTGAGATCCAATTTGGTGAAGAAGCGCGCCCCGTGCATTGACTCAATTGCACTGGCTATGAGAGGTAGTGGGTAACTGTACCTATCAGTGATCTGGTTGATACCTCGATAGTCAATACACAGGCACAGACCTCCATCCTTCTTCTTCACAAAAATGAAACTCGAGGAGGCAGGTGAAGTGGAGGGCCGAATGTACCCCTGCCCCAGGGATTTGGAGACATATGTTTCCATAGCCGCCGTCTCCTCCTGTGACAGGGGATACATGCGACTCCTGGGAAGTGCTGCGTCTACCAGGAGATTTATCACACAATCCCCCCGTCGACGGGGTGGTAATTGAGTCGCCCTCTTCTTACAGAAGGCGAGAGCCAAATTGGCATATTCAGAGGGGATGCGCACGGTGGAGACCTGGTCTGGACTTTCCACCGTAGTCGCACCAACGGAAACCCCTAAACACCTCCCCGAGCACTTTCGTGATCACCCCGTGAGAGCCCTCTGTTGCCACAAAATTGTGGGTTCATGACAGGCTAACCAGGGTAGGCCCAGCACCATGGGAAACGCAGGAGAATCAATAAGGAAGAGACTGATTCTCTCCTTGTGACTCTCCTGTGTCACCATGCCCAGTGGAGCGGTGGTCTCCCTAATTAGCCCTGACCCTAATGGTCGACTATCTAGGGCGTGAACAGGGAAGCGCATATCCACTGGAACAATAGGGATCCCTAAACTATGGGCAAATGATCTGTCAATAAAGTTCCCAGCTGCGCCTGAATCTACGAGCGCCTTATGCTGGGAATGCGGGGAAAACTCAGGAAAATTAATATACAAAAACATGTCTGCAACAGAGGGCTCTGGGTGAGCCTGGTGCCGACTCACCTGGCGTGACACGAGAGTGCCCTGCCTGCTGCCTCGACTCCCAGAGGAGCCTCCCCAGCACCAACCGGCAGTGTGCCCTCTGCGGCCACAGATGGTGCATGTACCGGCCCCTCCTCCGGTCGTCCTAAGTGCAGCACCTCCCAGCGGTGGTGCTGGGGGATGGAATCGACAGACCCCGATCTGGACGTCCACGGGTAGCCAGCAGGTTATCCAACTGGATGGACAGGTCCACCAGCTGGTCAAAAGTGAGAGTGGTGTCCCTGCAGGCCAACTCCCAACGGACGTCCTCGCGCAAATTACAACGGTAGTGATCGATTAGGGCCCTGACGTTCCATCCCGCGCCGGCGGCCAGGGTCCGAAAGTCCAAAGCGAACTCCTGTGCACTCCTCGTCCCCTGCCTAAGGTGGACGAGACGTTCACCCGCCGCTCTACCCTCAGGCGGGTGGTCGAAAACTGCCTGGAAGCGGCGGGTGAAATCCTCGAATTGGTCCAACACCTCTTCTCCTTCCCCCCATACGGCATTGGCCCACTCCAGGGCTTTCCCTGGGAGACAGGAGATGAGGGTGGACACGCTCTCACGGCCCGAAGGAGCCGGGTGGACGGTTGCCAGGTAGAGCTCCAGCTGGAGTAGGAACCCCTGACATCCCGCAGCCGTCCCATCATACTCCCTCGGAAGATCGAGCTGAATCCCACTGGGACTGGGTGAAGGAGGGGTGAGTAGTGGTGCCCTTGGTGGTGCTGGTGGAGGCGCTGGAGGAACTCCTCTTCTCTCCCAGCGATCCATAGTTTGCAGGACGCGATCCATGGCGGTGCCGAGATGTTGTAGCATGGCCGCATGCTGCTGGACACGCTCCTCGACCCCTAATACGGGGGTGTCTGCTCCTGCTGACTCCATATGGTTGTGGTGTGTGATTCTGTCAGAAGGTGGGTGTTGCTGGTGCATGAAGTCAGGCGCAGGAGAGCAGAATGAGTGAGCAATGTACTTTACTCAAAATAAAGGCACAAGGTAACAATACACTTGACCAACAATAAACGGTAATCAATTACGCACGGGTGAAAACAGCACCCGTCGAAAACTAGCCATAACCTACCGAATGAACAATGAAACAATCATGCACAAAAACATGCGGGAAACAGAGGGTTAAATACATGAACATGTAATTGGGGAATGAAACCAGGTGTGTAGAAAACAAAGACAAAACAAATGGAAAATTAAAGGTGCATCGGCGATGGCCGCCCGAACAAGGAGAGGGACCGACTTCGGCGGAAGTCGTGACACGGGGGCTGGGATTAAAAAAAAAAAATAAAAAAATACAGGACAAAACACACATCACAACAAGAGAGACACCACAACACTACATAAAGAGAGACCTAAGACAACCACACAGCATTGTAGCAACACAACATGGCGGCAGCACAAAATATGGTACAAACATTATTTGGCACAGACAACAGCACAAAGGGCAAACAGGTAGAGAAAACAATACATCACGCGAAGCAGCCACAACTCTCAGTAAGAGTGACCATGATTGAGTCTTTGAATGATGAGATTGAGATAAAACTGTCCAGTTTGAGTGTTTGTTGCAGCTCGTTCCAGTCGCTGGCTGCAGCGAACTGAAAAGAGGAGCAACCCATGGATGTGTGTACTTTGAGGACTTTCGACAGAATGTGACAGGCAGAATGGGTGTATAACAAATATAATTTAAACAATAACTGAAATGTAAATCAAATACAAATATTTTGTTAAAATGGATACAAAGATATTGTTAAAATATATTTTTTACAACCTACTGGTATAAAATTGGTATTTGTATTTTATTAGGATCCCCATTAGCTGTTGCAAAAGCAGCAACTACCTTACCTGGGGTCCACATTAAATATGAAAAATTACGTAATACAGAACATTAATAGACACGAACAGCTCAAGGACAGAACTACATACATTTAAAAAAAGATATGTAGGCTATGCGTGCCAATGGTAATTTAGTAGTCTCAGTAAAGTCTCTTCCTACATTTGATCAGGTCAAAATTGATCAGATGAGTGTTCCTTGTCATTGCTCCTGATACCTCACCTTGGGGTTGAGGACAGACTGCTTGGCGGCGATGGAGTCCAGGTATCGGACACAGTCCATGTGGCTCTTGGTGGCGGCCATGTCGAGGGGCGTGTGGTAGTCATTGTCCAGGCACCACACATTGGCACCGAACGATACCAGGAAGGACAGGCAGCTGTGGTGGCCGTTGGCGGCGGCCAGATGGAGCGGCGTGTTGCCCCAGATATCACACTTGTCAGGGTCACCTCTGGGAGGAGGGAGAGGAGGAGAAGGAACACAAGGATTAAAAAGACACAGTACATAATAAAACTCAGGCCTTTTACCCCTGCTTCAGCATAGGCCATCAATTACAGCTGTTGACAGATACTTTCCTAGATCCAGATTAAGGCTACATCTGGTTAAAAAAATCACGCTCGATTTCCATCCAGGAATAGACTTAATCTGGTTCCGGGAAACTGAGCCATGGTGTGTGTACCTACTGTATGTGTGTGACACCCGATAATGACAGGACAATGACCTGACTTTGACCCGATAATGACATGATAATGGCCTGATAGTGACCTCATAATGTCCTGATCATGACCTGATAGCGACCTGATAATGCCATGAAAATGCTAATGACCTGATAATGTCATGATAATGTCCCAATAATAATATCATAATGACCTGATAGCAACCTGATAATGTCACGATAATGACCTGATAATGCTAATGACCTGATAATGACCTAATAATAACCTCACAATGACCTGATAATGACTGGATAGTGACCTGATAATGATCCAACAATGCTAATGACCTGCTAATGACCTGCTAATGACCTGGTAATGACATGTAAATGACATGATAATGACCTGCTAATGGCCTGATAATGACATGATAATGACCTGATAAGGATTCTGTAAATCAACAGGTTTACAGAACAGAGAAAATGAACCCACCTCTGCTTAGTTATGCCTATATCCTCTTTCACATTACACTAAATTCAGGAAGTAAGATGACCCAATTGGGTGACCTCATGTCATTTTCAGTTCTACGGTACCGCTGACTACCATTTCTACTCTGCTGACTACAGACCATGACTCAGCAACTTAAATAAATACAAAAGTGAAATATATACTCTCAAACAGTGAGGGATGTTTTGATGAAAAGGCGCAACCATTACACAACACAAGGATGTCATGACATGACAGTTATATATCACTTCCTGCTTTGCGTGTCAGAGCCCCTCCCCTTTCCTGTGTTGCCCTCAACCATCCGGCCCAGCGTGGCTGTGGTGTGATTAATAATTGAGGTGGTGCAGGTGAAACATTACAGCGATGTTAACATGTATTATTCAACATATGGACTGAGAATCTTTTCTCTCACAGACACCCAGAGTAGCTGTGACCCCAGAGAGCCACAAGGTCAACACCTGGGCCATGTTCAGTTGCCAAATGTTGTCGAACATTGCAGATAGAAATGCCACGAATAGAGCAGTTGTGATTCATTATTCTACATGTCAGAGAGAGGCATGTTTGTTCTACATAACATATTTCTATCTGAACATTCCAAAATGTTGCGTCCTGATGAACGCTGGCTGTTCTTCATACACTTGACCCTGATTTCTACTTCCTGCATGTCTGTACAAACTGATCAAGGATCAGGTCCCCCGTGTCTATATAATCATATTCATTATGATCTAAAAGGAGTCTAACATTTTCTGACCCCTCCTTGATCAACAATCAAATCAAATTGTATTTGTCACGTGCGCCGAATACAACAGGTGTAGACCTTACTGTGAAATGCTTACTTACAAGCCCATAACCAACAACGCAATTTTTAAGTAAAAAAATAGGTATTAGGTAAACAATAGATAAGCAAAGAAATAAAAAATAAAAAACAGTATAATGACAGTGAAAATAACAATAGCGAGGCTATATACAGGTGGTACCGGTACAGAGTCAATGTGCGGGGGCACCGGTTAGTCGGGCTAATTGAGGTAATATGTACATGTACGTATAGTTAAAGTGACTATGCACAGATGATAAACAGAGAGGAGCAGCAGCGTAAAAGAGGCGTTGTGGGGGGCGGGGGGGGACACACACACAATGTAAATAGTCCATACTAACTTATAGAGCTCCATTTTTATGGAATGGTCTGCCTACCCATGTGAGAGATGCAGACTCGGTCTTAACCTTTAAGTCTTTATTGAAGACTCATCTCTTCAGGAGGTCCTATGATTGAGTGTAGTCTGGCCCAGGAGTGTGAAGGTGAACGGAAAGGCACTGGAGCAACGAACCGCCCTTGCTGTCTCTGCCTGGCCGGTTCCCCTCTCTCCACTGGGATTCTCTGCCTCTAACCCTATTACAGGGGCTGAGTCACTGGCTTACTGGTGCTCTTCCATGCCGTCCCTAGGAGGGGTGCGTCACTTGAGTGGGTTGAGTCACTGACGTGGTCTTCCTGTCTGGGTTGGCGCCCTCCCTTGGGTTGTGCCGTGGAGGAGATCTTTGTGGGCTATACTTGGCCTTGTCTCAGGATGGTAAGTTGGTGGTTGAAGATATCCCTCTAGTGGTGTGGGGGCTGTGCTTTGGCAAAGTGGGTGGGGTTATATCCTGCCTGTTTGGCTCTGTCCAGGGGTATCATCGGATGGGGCCACAGTGTCTCCTGACCCCTCCTGTTTCAGCCTCCAGTATTTATGCTGCATTAGTTTATGTGTCGGGGGCTAGGGTCAGTCTGTTATATCTGGAATATTTCTCCTGTCTTATCCGGTGTCTTGTGTGAATTTAAGTATTCTCTCTCTAATTCTCTCTTTCTCTCTTTCTTTCTTTCTCTCTCTCGGAGGACCTGAGCCCTAGGACCATGCCTCAGGACTACCTGGCATGATGACTCCTTTCTGTACCCAGTCCACCTGGCCGTGCTGCTGCTCCAGTTTCAACTGTTCTGCCTGTGGCTATGGAACCCTGACCTGTTCACCGGACGTGCTACCTGTCCCAGACCTGCTGTTTTCAACTCTCTAGAGACAGCAGGAGCAGTAGAGATACTCTCAATGATCGGCTATGAAAAGCCAACTGACATTTACTCCTGAGGTGCTGACCTGTGGCACCCTCGACAACTACTGTGATTATTATTATTTGACCATGTTGGTCATTTATGAACATTTGAACATCTTGGCCATGTTCTGTTATAATCTCCACCCGGCACAGCCAGAAGAGGACTGGCCACCCCTCATAGCCTGGTTCCTCTCATGGTTTCTTCCTAGGTTTTGGCCTTTCTAGGGAGTTTTTCCTAGCCACCGTG
This sequence comes from Salmo salar, assembly GCF_965601325.2. Classification (NCBI taxonomy): domain Eukaryota; kingdom Metazoa; phylum Chordata; class Actinopteri; order Salmoniformes; family Salmonidae; genus Salmo; species Salmo salar. Next base: position 35,214,264 of record NC_138318.1, read on the forward strand.
CTTCTACACCTGCTTTGCTTGCTGTTTGGGGTTTAGGGCTGGGTTCCTGTACAGCACTTTGAGATATCAGCTGATGTAAGAAGGGCTATATTAATACCTTTGATTTGATTTGACTGTCAACGAGGACAGCCAAGAGATCTGACTGTCAACAGGACAGCCACGAGATCTATCAACAGGACAGCCAAGAGATTTGGACTATCAACAGGACAGCCAAGAGATCTGACTATCAACAGGACAGCCAAGAGATCTGACTATCAACAGGACAGCCACGAGATCTGACTGTCAACAGGACAGCCAAGAGATCTGACTATCAACAGGACAGCCAAGAGATCTGACTATCAACAGGACAGCCAAGAGATCTATCAACAGGACAGCCAAGAGATCTGACTATCAACAGGACAGCCGAGAGATCTGACTATCAACAGGACAGCCAAGAGATCTGACTATCAACAGGACAGCCAAGAGATCTGACTATCAACAGGACAGCCAAGAGATCTGACTATCAACGGGACAGCCAAGAGATCTGACTATCAACGGGACAGCCAAGAGATCTGACTCAACAGTAAGCCAACCCTACTGCCCTACAATGTAGGGTTAAAGTTAAAGACCAAAACAACTGGAGTTGATACGTAATTAAAACAGAGCCTCAGCACTTTCTTGTTTTCATGTATCATTTATTTGAAAATAGGCTACAGCTTCTGATTTCTAAATATGTTTGCTCAATCTCTGACAGAAAATAATAATAGGACACTTGTATGAAATATGTTCCCCAATCAGAGCATCTCCATTAAGTGCCATTTAGTCCAAGATTATGTCTAATATTCTGGTTCTGGGAAGCCACCCTGACCTATATGTTCAGCCACATTCTTTTCCTAGTACCTTTTAGATACGACATAGAAAGAGGCCTGTATAACGCAGAGAAGACGTAGGAGCAGATCAGCATTGCTAAGTTCCAGTAGTATGTAAGCTCCTTTAATCTTCTACCAGGCCTTCTGATATCCACCACAGCTTTGGGCCTGTCCATCCTTAGCTCAGCCACCATCAGCCTGGGCCTGTCCATCCTTAGCTCAGCCACCACCAGCCTGGGCCTGTCCATCCTTAGCTCAGCCACCACCAGTCTGGGCCTGTCCATCCTTAGCTCAGCCACCACCAGCCTGGGCCTGTCCATCCTTAGCTCAGCCACCACCAGCCTGGGCCTGTCCATCTTTATCTTAGCCACCACCAGCTTGGGCCTTTGCTGCAGCATCAATGCCCCTGTGAGTGTTGTTAGAGGATCTGTCTGTCCTATTAGTCCTATCCCTCACCCTGACCTTTCCTCTACAGCCAAAATCTACGCTGTTAATATCTATTTTACACATCTGACACTGCCACTTCTTTCAGGCATCAATATCTACTGCTCTCTCCACACTTAATTACCATCATGCCTTATAAACCTGTCACTAAGGTCTTGACATATCCCTGGAGTATTGACCCTACCCTTCTCCTCTCTTCTCCCCCCTACCCTCCTCTGATCTCCCCCTACCTTCCTCTTGTCCTTTATCTCTCTCTACCCTCCTCTTCTGCCCTCTCTCGCTCTCTGTACCCTCCCTCTCTACCCTCCTCTCCCTCCTCTCTTCTACTCCGGTTCTCCTGGGTGCTGTCTCCACCATAGTGGGTTGTCAAAAGGCTCTCTAAATAGTGTGTTATAGCCCTTCCATCCACACCTGCTTCTAGAGGCTCTTAAACCTTCAACAAAAGAGAGGTCTTTTTACCTATACTGTCTGTACACATGCACAAAGGAGCTTCGGTAGCTGAAAGAGTAGCTGACTTATCAGACGATAATATAGCCTTACTCCTAAATCCCGCGTTTCTCTTGTTCCCATTGTAAATCAGAAAGCACCATTGCTAGACTGCTGAGGGTGTATTGTGACCGTATAGGACCTTCTGACTAGGTGATGTATTATAAAACCATTTTTTGATGTTTATTTAACTAGGCAAGTCAGTTAAAAATAAATTCTTATTTACAATGACGGCCTACCCCGGCCAAACCCTAATGACACTGGGCCAATTGTGCGCTGCCCTATGAGACTTCCAATCAAGGCTGGTTGTGATACAGCCTGGAATTGAACCAGGGTCTGTAGTGACGTCTCTAGCACTGAGAGGCAAGATGGTGCCGGAGAACAAGGCTGACGTTTTACGTATTCCTAACCAATTGTGTTTTTTTGTTTATTTCTTTGCGCTGTTTGTAACTTTTTTTTTGTACTTATTTTGTACATAATGTTGCTGCTACCGTCTCTTATGACCGAAAAAACTTCTGGGCATCAGAACTGTGATTACTCATCACGGACTGGCAGAATCCTTTTTTTCCTTTAACGAGTCCGACAAGCCTGACGACGTGAATGACATACTGCTCTCCCGGGAACAGGCCCAGATGACCGTAATTTGCGTGAAGAGAAGGTGGAGAAAAAGGGGCCAGAGGACAGGCTGCCTTCTGAGAATTTTAGAATTCTGCTAGCAAACGTGCAATCTTTGGAAAATAAAAACGATGACCTACGCGGAAGACCTACGCGGTAGTTTAATGGGACATTCAAAATTGTAATATCTTAAGCTTCACGGAGTTGTGGCTGAACAATGACATTATCAACATACTGGCTGGTTATACGCTGTATAAGCAGGACAGAACAGCGGCCTCTGGTAAGTCAAGGGGCAGCGGACTATGTATTTTTGTAAATAACAGCTGGTGCACGATATCTAAGGAAGTCTCAGGGTTTTGCTCGCCTGAGGTAGAGTATCTCATGATAAGGTAAAGACCACACTATCTACCTAGAGAGTTTTCATCTGTATTTTTCGTAGCTGTCTACATACCACCACAGACTGATGCTGGCAATAAGACCGCACTGAATGAGCTGTATTACGCCATAAGCAAACAGGAAAACGTTCACCCAGAGGCTGCGATCCTAGTAGCCGGGGACATTAACGCAGGGAAACTTAAATCTGTCTTACCAAATTTCTATCAGCATGTTAAATGTGCAACCAGAGGGAAAAAAACTCTGGAGCACCTTTACTCCACACACAGAGACGCATACAAAACTCTACCCTCAATCTCCTTTTGACAAATGTAACCATAATTCTATCCTTCGGATTCCTGCTTTCAAGCAAAAATGAAAGCAGGAAGCACCAGTGACTCGATCAATGAAAAAGTGGTCAGATGAAGCAGATGCTAAGCTACAGGACTGTTTTGCTAGCACAGACTGGAATATGTTCCGGGATTCCTCCGATGGCATTGAGGAGTACACCACATCAGTCCTTGGCTTCATCAATAAGTGCATTGATGACGTCGTCCCCACAGTGACCGTATGTACATACCCCAACCAGAAGCCATGGATTACAGGCAACATCCGCACTGAGGAAAAGGCTAGAGCTGCCGCTTTCAAGGAGCGGGACTCTAACCCGGAAGCTTATAATAAATCTTCTATGCCCTCCGATGAACCATCAAACAGGTAAAGCAACAATACAGGACTAAGATCGAATCATACTACACCGGCTCTTACGCTCATCGGATGTGGCAGGGCTTGCAAACCATTACAGAATACGAAGAGAAGCACAGCCTAAAGCTGCCCAGTGACACGAGCCTACCAGACAAGCTAAACTACTTCTATGCTCGCTTGGAGGTAAATAACACTGAAATGCATGAGAGCGCCAGCTGTTCTGGAAGACTGTGGGATCACGCTCTCCGCAGCCGATGTGAGTAAGACCTTTAGACAGGTCAACATTCACAAGGCAGCAGGGCCAGACAGATTACCAGGACGTGTACTGCGAGCATGCGCTGACCAACTGGCAAGTGTCTTCACTGACATTTTCAACCTCTCCCTGTCCGAGTCTGTAATACCAACATGTTTTAAGCAGACAACCATAGTATGTGTGCCTAAGAACACTAAGGTAACCTGCCTAAATGACTACCGACCCGTAGCACTCACGTCTGTAGCCATGAAGTGCATTGAAAGGCTGGTCATGGCTCACATCAACACAATTATCCCAGAAACCCTAGACCCAATCCAATTTGCATACCACCCTAACAGATCCACAGATGATGAAATCTCTATTGCACTCCACACTACCCTTTCCCGCCTGGACAAAAGGAACACCTATGTGAGAATGCTATTCATTGACTACAGCTCAGCGTTCAACACCATAGTGCCCTCAAAGCTCATCAATACACTAAGGACCCTGGGACTAAACACCTCCCTCTGCAACTGGATCCTGGACTTCCTGACGGGCCACCCCCAGGTGGTAAAGGTAGGTAACAACACAACCGCCACGCTGATCCTCAACACAGGGGCCCCTCAGGGGTGCATGCTCAATCCTCTCCTGTACTCCCCGTTCACCAATGACACAACAGTGGTAGGCCTAATCACCGACAATGACGAGACAGCCTATAGGGATGAGGGCAGAACCCTGGCCGTGTGGTGCCAGGACAACAACCTCTCCCTCAACATGATCAAGACAAAGGAGATGATTCTGTACTAAAGGAAAAATAGGACCGAGCACGCCGCCATTCTCATCGACGGGGCTGCAGTGGAGCAGGTTGAGAGCATCAAGTTCCTTGGTGTCCACAACACCAACAAACTAACATGCTCCAAGCACACCAAGACAGTCGTGAAGAGGGCATGACAAAACCTATTCCCCCTCAGGAGACTGAAAAGATTTGGCATGAGTCCTCAGATCCTCAAAAGGTTCTCCAGTTGCACCATCGAGAGCATCCTGATGGGTTGCATCACTGCCTGGTATGGCAACTGCTCAGCCTCCGACCGCAAGGCACTACAGAGGGTAGTGCGTACGGCCCAGTACATAACTGGGGCCAAGCTTCCTGCCATCCAGGACCTCTACACCAGGCGGTCTCAGAGGAAGGCCCTAAAAATTGTCAAAGACTCCAGCCACCCTAGTCATAGACTGTTCTCTCTGCTGCCGCATGGCAAGCGGTACTGGAGCACCAAGTCTAGGTCCAAGAGGCTTCTAATCAGCTCTATCCCCAAGCCATAAGACTCCTGAACATCTAATAATCAAATGGCTACCCAGACTATCTGCATTGCCCCTCCTCCTTTCACACCGCTGCTACTCTGTTGTTATCATCTATGCATAATCACTTAAATAACTCTACAGTGGCTTGTGAAAGTGTTCACCCCCCTTGGCATTTTTCCTATTTTGTTGCCTTACAACCTGCCATTAAAATTGATTTTTGGGTGGTTTGTATCATTTGATTTACCCAACATGCCTACCACTTTGAAGATGCAAAATATTTTTTCTTGTGAAACAAACAAGAAATAAGACAAAAAACCTGAAAACTTGAGCGTGCATAACTATTCACCCCCCCAAAGTCAATACTTTGTAGAGCCACCTTTTGCAGCAATTACAGTTGAAAGTCTCTTGGGGTATCTATAAGCTTGGTACATCTAACCCCTGGGAATTTTGCCCATTCCTCAAGGCAAAACTGCTCCAGCTCCTTCAAGTTGGATGGGTTCCGCTGGTGTACAGCAATCTTTAAGTCATAGAACAGATTCTCAATTGGATTGAGGTCTGTGCTTTGACTAAGCCATTCCAAGACATTTATATGTTTCCCCTTAAACCGCTTGAGTGTTGCTTTAGCAATATGCTTAGGGTCATTGGCCTGCTGGAAGGTGAACCTCCGTCCCAGTCTCAAATCTCTGAAGACTGAAACAGGTTTCCCTCAAGAATTTCCCTGTATTTAGCGCCATCCATCATTCCTTAAATTCTGACCAGTTTCCCAGTCCCTGCTGATGAAAAACATCCCCACAGCATGATGCTGCCACCACCATGGGTAGGTGTTCTCTGGGTGATGAGATGTGTTCAGTTTCCACCAGACATAGCGTTTTCCTTGATGGCCAAAAAGCTCAATTTTAGTCTTATCTGAACAGAGTACCTTCTTCCATATGTCTGAGGAATCTTGCACATGCCTTTTGGCGAACACCAAACGTGTTTGCTTATTTTTGTCTTTAAACAATGGCTTTTTTCTGGACACTCTTCCGTAAAGCCCAGCTCTGTGGAGTGTACAACTTAGACTGGTCCCATGAACAGAGACTCCAATCTCCGCTGTGGAGCTTTGCAGCTCCTGCAGGGTTATCTTTGGTCTCTTTGTTGCCTCTCTGATTAATGCCCTCCTTGCCTGGTCCGTGAGTTTTGGTGGGCGGCTCTCTCTTGGCAGGTTTGTTGTGGTGCCATATTCTTTACATTTTTTAATAATGGATTTAATGGTGCTCTGTGGGATGTTCAAAGTTCTGGATATTTTTTATAACCCAACCCTGATCTGTACTTCTCCACAACTTTGTCAATGACCTGTTTGGAGAGCTCCTTGGTCTTCATGGTGCCGCTTGCTTGGTGGTGCCCCTTGCTTAGTGGTGTGGCAGACTCTGGGGCCTTTCAGAACAGGTTGATATATACTGAGATCATGTGACACTTAAATAAAGTCCACCTGTGTGCAATCTAACTAATTATGTGACTTCTAAAGGTAATTGGTTGCACCAGATCTTATTTATGGGCTTCATAACAAAGGGGGTGAATACATATGCACGCACCACTTTTCCGTTTTACATATATATATTTTTTTTTCAATAAGTACTTTTTTTCATTTCACTTCACCAATTTTGACTATTTTGTGTATGTTCATTACATGAAATCCAAATTAAAATCCATTTAAATTACAGGTTGTAATGCAACAAAATAGGAAAAACGCCAAGGGGGATGAAAACCTATGCAAGGCACTACATGTACATATTACCTCAACTAACTGGTGCCCCCAAACATTGACTCTGAAACGGTACCCCCCTGTGTATAGTCTCGCTATTGTTATTTTACTGCTGCTCTTAAATTACTTGTTACTTTTATTTCTTATTCTTACTCGTATTATTTTTAAACTGCATTGTTGGTTAGGGACTCGTAAGTAAGCGTTTCACTGTAAGGTCTACACCTGTTATATTCGGCGCATGTGACTAATAACATTTGATTTGATTTGATTTGCAGTGCCTTAGACCGCTGCGCCACTCGGTGGCCCAGTGGTTTGTGTGGGGAACAAAGATTATAGCGGTCATCTGGCTGTAGCTGCCTACTACTGTAGCTCACAAGGACAGGAGTCCGTGCTAACCTGCAGACAATGTGGTGGAGGAGTGGGCCCTTTCAAAAGTCGGTCTGAATGAAAACAAGCATCTCATGTAATTGAGCTGGATTTATTATCTAGGAAGGGAGGCCCAGTGAGACAGGATGAGATGCATCCATTCAACTCAGAATCAGAGCTACCATCAATGAATGACTGGAGGTCCACATATGAAGGATTAATTTAGTAATGATTGATGAACCAACCTAGTCTTCATGCTCTGCTACAGTCCTATACTAATACTACTACTGCCATTAAGACAGTCCCCCACACCTCTCTGATTCAGAGGGGTTGGGTTAAATGCGGAAGGCATTTCAGTTGAAGGCATTCACTTGTAAAACTGACTAGGTATCCCCCTTTCCCTTTCCACCGCTGCTTCCACAGAGGTGTGTGTGTGTGTGTGTGTGTGTGTGTGTGTGTGTGTGTGTGTGTGTGTGTGTGTGTGTGTGTGTGTGTGTGTGTGTGTGTGTGTGTGTGTGTGTGTGTGTGTGTGTGTGTGTGTGTGTGTACATGCTTGCATGCGTGTATAAGTATTCACGCAGCACGGTTGTGCATTGGTGTCTGAGAGAGTATTGGTTTAGCAGGTCATCCTCCTGTCAGTGACATTTGCCTTTAATTAGGCTGTTAAAGTGGAGACACAGAGGTGTCCATCACATTAACAGCCCTATTGGATGGGGTGAGGAGGGTCAAACTGAGCTGGCACTAAAGTGGCCGTTTGAATGTAAATGTTGTTCCTAGACAATAATCTGAACCAGTTGACTGAAGGTTCTAGTGATCTTCTGCAGTTCAATGCCAGGATAGCGGGTTCGATTCCTGGACCAGACATACGTAAATATACAGTGCATTCGAGAAAGTATTCAGACGCCTTGACTTTTTCCACATTTTGTTACGTTACAGCCTTACTATAAAATAGATTAAATAAAACATGTTCCTCATCTATCTACACACTATACCCCATAATGACAAACTGAAAACAGGTTTTTAGAAGTTTTTGAAAATGTATTAAAAATATAAAAAAGAGAACTACCTTATTTACAATGGAATTCAGACCCTTTGCTATGAGACTCGAAATTGAGCTTAGGTGCATTCTGTTTCACTTGATCATCCTTGAGATGTTTCTACAATTGATTGGAGTCCATCTGTGATAAATTCAATTGATTGGACATGATTTGGAAAGACACACCTGACTATACAAGGTCCCACAGATGACAGTGCATGTCAGAGCAAAAACCAAGCCATGAGGTCGAAGGAATTGTCCGCAGAGCTCCAAGACAGGATTGTGCCGAGGGACAAATCTGGGGAAGGGTACCAAAACATGTCTGAAGCATTGAAGGTTCCCAAGAACACAGTGGCCTCCATCATTCTTAAATGGAAGAAGTTTGGAACCACCAAAGGTGACCAGGAACCCGATGGTCACTCTGACAGAGCTCAAGTCTTCCTCTGTGGAGATGGGAGAACCTTCCAGAAGGACAACCATCTCAGCAGCACTCCACCAATCAGGCCTTTATGGTAGAGTGGCCAGGCGGAAGACACTCCTCAGTAAAAGGTACATGACTGCCTGCTTGGAGTTTGCCAAAAGGACTCTCAGACCATGAGAAACCAGATTCTCTGGTCTGATAAAATCTAGATTGAACTCTTTGGCCTGAATGCCAAGCATCACATCTGGAGGAAACCTGCCACCATCCCTAAGTGAAGCATGGTGATGGCAACATCATGCTGTGGGGATGTTTTCAGCGGCAGGGACTGGGAGACTAGTCAGGATCGAGGGAAAGATTAACAGAGCAAAGTAGAGAGAGATCCTTGATGAAAACCTGCTCCAGAGCGCTCAGGACATCAGACTTGGGCGAAGGTTCACCTTCCAACAGGACAACAACCCTAAGCACACAGTCAAGACAACACAGGAGTGGCTTCTGGACAAGTCTCTGAATGTCCTTGAGTGGTCCAGCCAGAGCCCGGACTTAAGCCCAATCTCTGGAGAGAACCTGATTTAGCTTGAGAGGATCTGCAGAGAAGAATGGGAGAAACTCCCCAAATACAGGTGTGCCAAGCTTGTAGTCATACCCAAGAAGACTCAAGGCTGTAATCGCTGCCAAAGGTGCTTCAACAAAGTCCTGAGTAAAGGGTCTGAATACTTATGTAAATGTGATATTTCTGTTTTTTATTTGTAATACATTTGCAAACATTTATAAAAACCTGCTTTTGCTTTGTCATTATGGGGTATTGGGTGTAGATTGATGAGGGGAAAAAAATATTTCATCCATTTTAGGATAAGGCTGTAACATAACTAAATGTGGAAAAGGTCAAGGGGTCTGACTACTTTCTGAATGCACTGTATATAAACATATACATAATTGCATGTCTCTGGTCTAGGCTATATTGCTCTGACTCTGCCCTTTCAGATGGAAGGAAGTGAGAAGATACTGTGCATAAATTGCAAACTTGCCTCTGCGCACGCTGCACTGACATGCGACAATGTACCTCCACACCTGTTTGTTGATACTTCAACTGGTAGGCCAATTTGCAATCGGTACACCTGAGCTACATTTAAATTAGTTGCCTTGTTACTTCCTCGCAAGAGAAGCTATAGACTTTATCAGCTGCTTAGGAAACGTAACGAAACTTACCCTCTTCCCACAACGAGCCGGAGCGCGTCAAGGTTGCCGTGGTACGCAGCCCATAACGTCGGTGTCATTCCGTCTTCATCGGGCGCGTTGAGCTGCTTCCGAGTGGCCTCTCTGAGTAGGTCCAGGTAGCCATCCCGAGCGGCCCGGTGGTACTTGTCGTTCATAGTGCCTCCGGCTCTGATAGCCTGGCTCATGGTCAGTTTGTAGAAGACGCTCAGTGTTCGTTGGGTCACAGGCTGATGCTTCCCTCAGGAAGGAGGCAGGGACGACAGAGAGAAGCCAGAGCGGTTGCCAGGGGGACACACCAGACGGTTGTCTAACAGGGAGGGGTTCAGAGAAGTTGACAGCCTTAAACCTGTACAGATCATGGAGATCTCACTGTAGTCATTTGTTTTAGTTTTAACCTTAGTTAGCTAATGAATTGTGAATGCATTTTTATCCATTAACAGTATTCAGTGCTGAATAGTAGCCTAACAATTTCAATTAGGCCCGGCTAATTTTACTGAATCAATTAGTAATGTCATTATTCATTATTCATTATTGCATTTTAATAACATATGCCACTGTACAGTAGATTACTAGCTCAGAACACGGAAACGATTCAACAGTAGCCTGACGAGTATGCTTTTATGAATATTTGAGTTCTTATCTTCTGCTACATCTAGCTAATATAAACACATATTCTGAAGTCAGTGAATGGTGCCGGCTGTGTTCAAACAAGCAGTAACAGGCACTGACGTTTTTCCTTTGGTATACATAACCACACATTGGACAAACATTTCACCAAAAACCACACAGACCCTACGTCTCCATTGGAGACAAGCTCAGACATGACAGAGTTGACAACATTCTTTGAATAATTGAATTGCAAACAACAAAGAATCCAAAGAACTGTCTTTTTTAAAAATGCGTGTTAGAATATAACTTACACAAATATACACTTTTGCACCCGTGTTTGGTTGCTATCTGGAACTTGTTCTGATGGGAACTTTGATGCTGTCTAAATGGATGTACTGTATTAATATATCTCTGTGATAATTTGTCTGTTCAGAGTGATTCTGACCACTCCCTCAGGTCATCACATCAAGGTGTGACCCACTCCTAGCAGATGTTGGTTGGTATGATTTAATTGGCCGTGTTGCTCAGATTTGGTCTGTGATTGGTCAACAACTGATTTTAAATACAAACGATTATAAAAGGAACGATTGATTTTTGTTCTGTCTCTTCTTGCTTCTTCTTGGTTTCTGCCCTGTTGTGCTGAGATACACACACACACACTCTCTCTCTTTCTCTCTTTTCTCTCTCTCTCTCTCTCTTTCTCTCTCTCTCTCTTTCTCTCTCTCTCTCTCTCTCTCTCTCTCTCTCTCTCTCTCTCTCTCTCTCTCTCTCTCTTTCTCTCTCTCTCTCTGTCTCTCTCTCAATTTTCAATTTAAGGGGCTTTATTGGCACAGGAAACACATGTTTACATTGCCAAAGCAAGTGAAATAGATAATAAACAACAGTGAAATAAACAGTAAAAAAACGAACACTACAAGAGTGATTCATGGTAACATCCAGTCACTGCAACGCTGGCTTTAAGCATTCATTCATGGTTTATTTGAACAATGAAAACACTAAGGTCAACGTGTAACATAAGTCAACTGAGATTTATTGGCTTTGTCCCAAATGGCAGCATATTCCCTATATAGTGCACTACTTTTGACCAGAGCCCTATAGGGCCATGGTAAAAGTAGTGCACTATAAAGGGAATAAGCTGACATTTGGTACACAGACTAACAGAAGACTATTTATTTTATTAAAGGCGTGGCATGATTAGTCCCACATATAGGATTCCGCCACATCTACACAACCTTGAGACTACCAATGGGAGTGCAGGTTAGGTTTTTCACCTGCATTTAATACATGCTCTTACTGGGTAGGTCCAGCTTCCTAATGCTCATTAGATTTGAATTATGAGGGAGAGGGAAAGAACAAGAGAGACTGCTGGATACGTAATGGATTAAAGAAAGATACAAGGAGAGAGGGAGAGAGAGAGATTGAGAGAGAGACCGACAGAGCAAAATAGAAAGAGAGAGGTTGAAAAAGGAGCTGCAGAGTGGATATAGTGAAAGTAAAAGGAGTCAGACTAATTAAAGTCAGTAAGTATGGATTCAGAGCATGGTACCACAGCGACAGCTGACACCATGGTCCCCGGACGTCAGTGCCAGGAGTCTGGTACCACTGCGACAGCCGACAACATAGACCCTGGAAGTCAGTGCCAGGAGTCTGCTACCACAGCAACAGCCGACACCATGGTCCCTGAAAGTCAGTGCAAGGCTGAGGAGGAGGAGAAGGAGGAGGAGGAAGAGGAGGGATCCGGAAACCATGCGCACCCAGACACAGACCCAGTCCTGGTGTGGGCCCCCAGTGGGAGACGGCTGCTCTCCGGGCTCCTGGGCCTCAACGTTGTCCTCCTAGGGGCAGCTCTGGTAGCTGGCCAGGCCTTCAACCCTCAGGTTCAAAATATATGAAACAAGGCCAGCACTCACTTGGGATAAAATGTGCAATTAAGCTTTGTTTTAATTCTCTCTAATGAACTCATAGCAACATGTCCTAATAGTCTGTGCACTGGCATACTGTATGTTCCAGCTTAAGCATTCCTCTTTGCATGTGTGGTCCCTTAACTGAGACTTCAACCCTCAGGGCCTCAGGCACCAGGAGCCCCAGATCTTCATGTTGCTGCTGATGTGTCTCAGCCTGGCCTGGATGCTGTGGTACCTACTCTGGGCCAGGAGGAAACCTGGGATTAGCCCACATAAAGACCACCATGCTGGGGGAATCACCGTCACAGGTAGGCCATTTTGGATTATTATTTAGACTATAAATTGTACCTTCTTGTATTATACTTATGACAAAATGTTTACTCTGTTTTACTGAGCCATTTTAATTTATGTTCGTATTGTCTTTTATCATTTCTAATTGTTGCTGCCTTGTCAAGAAGAAACCTACAAGAAAGTATTTCATTGGACGGTGTATACCAAGTGTATCCTGTACATACAACTCATAAACCTTGAAACTCGAAACTTGGAGTTATATTTACGGTACTTATTGTTACTTTAGGGTTTGAATAGACAGATGGAAACACATGTCATGGATTATGCCTTATGTAGTATTTATTGGGAAACTGGGAAAAATTGTAGCTATATACTGCAGGGGTGCAACTTTACCTGGGGACGGAGGGTGTGCTTTAGGGCCATGCGTACGCTTCCAAGCTGTCAGGTAGGTTTGGAGTGTTTATCCGACCAGATAAAAAAATATATAGATATAATTCAAGTTATATGAGATCATATCCAGACCGGAACTATTATTTTAGCAGGTGACTAAAATTATACATTTATAAATTATACATTTCAATTATACATATAAATAATACATACAAATTATACATTTGTAAATTATACATTTAAATTATACATTTTTAAATTATACATTTATAAATTATACATATAAATTATACATTTATAAATTATACATTTATAAATTATACATTTTTAAATTATACATTTTTAAATTATACATATAAATTATACATTTATAAATTATACATATAAATTATACATTTATAAATTGTACATTTAAATTATACATTTATGAATTATACATTTATAAATTATACATTTAAACTATACATTCAATAACGTTGACAGATGTAGTATATAAAAAAAGGCCATTTTAGGAAGCCTATAAAGAGGCTGAAAAAACCTCCACAAATGATTTACAGGACACTTGGAGGATATTATTCCTAACTACAAAAGACGATTCCTTTTTTCTCAAAGTAAGAAAAGCTTTTTAAGAATTGACTACATTTGTATTTCCCAAAATGCACTCAAAAATTTACTGAATTAAAAAAATGAATGATATAGTGATATCGGATCATTCTCCGGTATCAGGTTTAATTACACCAATAGAAAATACACTTAAGTGGCAAAATTTGGAGAATGAAAAGAACTCATCTTCTGGATCCGAAATGTATTAAATACATAAACAAAAAATGTAAAAACCTTTACCATTACAAATTTAGACGTAGAGGACAGAGAAAAGCCGACTCCCAGTATAATTTGTGATGCCTTTAAGGCATATGTTAGGGGCATGATAATCTCATACTTGGCAAAAATGTAATCTGATTTAGAAATTAAAATGAAAGAAAAAGACTAGGAAATCCCTATCTTAGAAAAAGCCCATCTATCACGTCCTGACCAGCAGGTGGAGGAGTAGGTGTATACGTTTTGGTCAGGGCGTGGCAGAAGGAGTTGTGTTTTGTATGTTCTGTCTAGGTTGGGTTGTTCTATGTATAGTTAATTGGGGTGGACTTCCAATTGAAGGCAGGTGTGTGGTGTTGCCTTTGATTGGGAGTCCTATATTAGTTGGGTGTGTTTGTCTGTGTGTTTGCGGGGAATTGTTTGTGAGCACTGCATTTATTGAGCCTGCTACACTGTCTAGTCGTGAGTACTGTTTATTGTTTTGTTTTTTGTTCTGTGGATGCTTTACGTATTTTCATTAAAAGAATGAGTATCTACATTCCCGCTGCATGTTGGTCCTCCCTTCAACACCACGACGAAATTTGTGACACCATCAAAAAAATAAAGAATAAAATAAAGAATGTATGAATAAAATAAAATGTATGTCTTTCTCTTGAAGAGAGCAAACTACTTAACGGTAAATAAACCTGGTAAATATCTCACAGCTGTCACAAAACGAATACACACTAAACCAGTTCTAATTTTCAAAAATAAAGATAGAAAAGTGGTAATTAGAAACAACAACGCGATTAATTACCATTTTAAAAAGCTTCTGTGAAAATATATATCAATCAGAATTAAACAACAATTGGAAGGAACCTATAGCCTTCTTAGACTCAACAACTCTGAAGCAACTATCAGCAGACATAAAATAGTCTCTAAAAACAGAGATCCCCCAAGAATAAACATTAGATCCTGTTAAAACATTCACATGGAGAAAAGCACCAGGAATGGATGGCTTTCCCATAAAATACACACCTCACTCAACTCAGTATTTCCTAGTTCCATGTATCAAACGGTTATTTCAGTTATATTAAAACCAGGAAAATCTGCAAGGTCCCCTGCTGAATATAGACCCATACATTTAATAAATTGTGACATTAAATAATAACAAAGCTTATAAGCAATAGAATGGAAAAAGTCTTACCAGACTTGATACATATCAATCAAACAGGATTTATTACAAATAGACACTTACAAACAAATATAAGAACGAGTTTCAGTTTAATACAATACGCAAAAAAATAAGATATACTGTAGATTTATCAATAATGGCTGTTGATGCCGAAAAAGGCTTTTGACTCTCTTGAATAGCATTTTCTATTCAAAACTTTGGAAGCTTTCAACTTTCCAGCTGAAATAATACATCATATAAAAATGTTGTATGAATGTCCTAAAGCAAAAATATACACAAATAATACATTATCTGATGAAATTGCTTGGGAAAGGTGCACAAGACAGGGATGTCCCCTTTCCCCTCCTGTTTGCGCAGGCAGTTGAACCGCTTGCAGAAAGAATTAAACAGGACCCACAACGTAACAGCCATCAGTATTGGTAAACATGAATTTAAACTACACATATTTGCAGATGATATCCTGAATTTCCTGACCAATATTGAAAACTCAATGCCCCCTTTGCTAAAAATATTTTCAGAATATAAAAAAAAATCTCAGGATATAAAATTTACGTGGAAATAATAAACCAAATAATGGCAATAGGGAAAAAAAATGTGTTTTACTAATTATCTACTGCAATCCTTTAAGTCGATCACAGAAAATATTCCATGCTTAGGATGCTTAATAAGTGACAACAAACAGCAAATATATAAAGATATCTTTATTCTATTACTCAACAATATGAAAGCAGATCTAATTACATTTTATAATCTACCTCATAAATCTTACAGGTAGAATAAAACTCTTTAGAATGGCATGGCTGCCAAAGTTTTTGTATTTATTTTCGGGAAAATACCAATTACCCCACTGAAGAATATATTCAGTCATATCAAACTTTAAAAATTAAATTAAAATGCATATATTAAAAAGGAAAGTTTTACATCAACCTACTGTAAATCTGAGGTTGGTTTTAACCTTCCAGACTTGGAATTGTATCAACTTGCCACCCAGGACTTTTACTTGCCAGATATAGTTAAATACACTAAAGAGGAACAATGGGTACATACATTGCTTTCGGGAAAGTATTCATACCCCTTGACTTTTTCCACATTTTGTTACGTTACAGCATTATTTTTAAATTGATCAAATAATTTTTTTTCCTCACCAATCTACACACAATACCCCATAATGACAAAGTGAAAACAGGTTTTTAGACATTTTTGCAAATATATTCAAAATAAAAACAGAAATACCTTATTTACATAAGTATTCAGACCCTTTGCTATGAGACTCAGAGACATTGAGCTCAGGTGCATTGAGCTCAGGCTGTTTCCATTGATCATCCTTGAGATGTTTCTACAACTTGAATGGAGTCCACCTGTGGTAAATTCAATTGATTGGACATGATTTGGAAAGGCACACACCTGTCTATATAAGGTCCCACAGTTGACAGTGCATGTCAATGCAAAAACCAAGCAATGAGGTCAAAGAAATTATCCGTAGAGCTCCAAGACAGGATTGTGTCGAGGCACAGATCTGGGGAAGGGTAACAAAACATTTCTGAAGCATTGAAGGTCCCCAAGAACAGAGGCCTCCATCATTCTTAAATGGAGGAAGTTTGGAACCACCAAGACTCTTCCTAGAGCTGGCCGCCAAGGCCAAACTGAGCAATCGAGGGAGAAGGGCGTTGGTCAGGGAGGTAACCAAGAACCCGATGTTCACTCTGAAAGAGCTCCAGAGTTCCTCTGTGGAGATGGGAGAACCTTCATAGGACAACCATCTCTGCGGCACTCCACCAATCAGGCCTTTATGGAAGAGTGGCCAGACGAAAAACACTCCTCAGTAAATGGCACATGAAGACCTGTGGGGATGTTTTTCAGTGTCAGGGACTGGGAGATAAGTTTGGATCGAAGGAAAGATTAACGGAGCAACATACAGAGAGATCCTTGATGAAAACCTGCCCCAGAGTCCTCAGGACCTCAGACTGGGGTGAAGGTTAAAAAACAAAATGGAAGAAAATGAAACGTATTCTACAAGAAACAATATCACTCCCTAAAAACACAACCTTATGGAACAATCCTTGGTTAACTTTTCAGAAATCCCCTATAAATTTATCCACATGGAAAACTAAAGACATAGAAACTATAAATTACTTGGTAACAGGAAATAAATGTGTTTCCATTACATAATTAACAAGTAAATTGGATTGACCAATGTAGATAGTTTCAAATACATGCAACTTAAAAGTTACATATCATGAAATGTTGATTTGAAATCTTTTGGACATTAGAGCAACTTTGAGGGAATGATGTAGAAAATTATGTTCATATGATAGGTAAGATATACAACACCTTGCAGAGAGCCTATCCAACTGACAATCTCTTAGAAAATAATATAAACTATTGGAACCAAGACTTAAAAAGAACTGATGTTGGCACAAGATGGAGTGAAAGTTGGAGCATAACTAACGAAATCACAGTTAACAAAAATGTATGCTTAATCCAGTACAAACTAATGTATAGAATTGATTATACAAGAGACACATTTCACAAATTCTACAGCACAATGGCAGAGTCAAAACGAATAATGACTCACTAATCCATGCTTCCTGGGAATGGTAGAAAGTCCGGAAGTTCTGGGCGGAGCTAGAAAATTGGCTGTGAGAAGTATTATACTGTGAACTTACTTTTAATCCATCTGTCTGCATATTTCAAGACATGGTGTATGGGGTATAGTGAGATGCCCAATGGGTTGGATGATTCTCTTCTCATCTTGAAAAAACGTATACTGAAAACATGGAAATCAATCAATCCGCCATTATTAACACAATGGAAAAATCTAATGATTTCGTATTTAAATAATGAAAAAGCTTGGGCTACAAAGAGAAATAAAATGGTGCAGTTTCAGGCCATGTGTGTCACGGATCCCTGAGGAACTTTCATTACACACACCTGGCCCCGATACCCAGTGATTAGTAATTTGTATAAGTGTGCCCTTGGTTTACCATTGTCCTGTTGATTATTGTTACAATGTCCATTGGTGAGTGTGAGTACCTGTGCTGTGTGTTTTGACTTTCGTGCCATTGTGGATTGAGCAGACGATTACGGGTCTCATCCCATGTGTTAATGATTGTGCGCTCGTGTTATTTATTCAAGGTACTCCTCGCTCTTTTGTTTGGGTTTCAACCCTGTGCCTTTACTCAGCACGCTGTCATTTGGGTAAAATAAATTAAAAAGAATTACGCATTCCTACGCCTGTCTCCCGACCCATTTATACCAACTTGACAGAATAATCGACCATTAAGAGAGACAGTGGGCATGGCCCATCTGACGACGCTGCGACTGGTCTGTCCGGCGCCTCCGCAACTTCGGCAGCTGCATGTCAGGGATTTCTTCGTCTTCTGACGATAATGCGAAATCGTCATCTGAGAATGTAGACCAATACGCAGCAGGTATGTGTATGCTCATCTTGCTTTTTAATAAATACAAAATGAACACCAAAATAACAAAGAACTAGAACGAACGAACAACAAACAGTCTGGCAAGGCACAAGGCTCAACACAGAATAATCACCCACAAATAACAAACACAAACACACCCTCATATATGGGACTCTCAATCAAAGGCAGATAGACAACACCTGCCTTCAACTGAGAGTCCCAACCCCAATTAACCAAACATAGAAACAGACATACTAGACAAAATCATAGAATACCTGAAAACCAAACAGTGCCCAAAAACCCCGGAATACTTAAACCAAATGCCCTTTCAACAAAACACACCACCCCGAACCACATAAAACGAATACCCTCTGCCACGTCCTGACCAAACTACAATACCAATTAACCTTATACTGGTCAGGACGTGACACTGCAACTGGGCCGTCCGACGTCGCCACGACGGGTCCGTCCGAAGATGCAACTTCAGCAGCTGCAACTGGGCTGTCCAACGCCGCCACAACCGGTCCATCCAACGCCACTGCTACTGGTCCGTCCGCTGCAGCAACGGCTACTGGCCCGTCCGACGGCAACGCAACTTCAGCAGCTGCATCGGGTCCTGATCGACCCGCACTGCGTACCTGTGATCATCCTCGAGGCCGGTGTCGTGGGGGGGGGGGGTACTGTCACGGATTGCTCCGGAACTTTCATTACACACACCTGGCCCCGATTACCAGTGATTAGTAATTTGTATAAGTGTGCCCTTGGTTTACCATTGTCCTGTTGATTATTGTTACAATGTCCATTGGTGAGTGTGAGTACCTGTGCTGTGTGTTTTGGCTTTCGTGCCATTGTGGATTGAGCAGACGATTACAGGTCTCATCCCGTGTGTTACTCATTGTGTCCTTGTGTATTTATTCAAGGTACTCCTCGCTCTTTTGTTTGGGTTTCAACCCTGTGTTTTGTATCATGTTTGGTCTTCATCCCTGTGCCTTTACTCAGCACAATGTAATTTGGGTAACATTTTAAAAAACTATTACACATTCCTGCACCTATCTCTCGACCCATTTATACCAACGTGATAATGTGGCGGAGAGTGATGGGGGTGTGTGCTAATGGGCCTGGGCAGGTGTGATGTAGTTGTTTGAATGTGTATGCTTTGTATTGTTTATAAAATATATATTTTTTTAAAACATCTGTTATATATATTGTCTGTCATCCCAGAATAAAAGACTTGCATGAGCTCCAGTAGCATCATATCCATCCCTGCTGATTGGTTGCCTTGGTTAGGATTCAGAACCAGAATGTTACACCTGCACTAATTTCCATCATCCGTCCCCAAATGCTTTATAGTGATTGAATGCAGGTTGGGTCGTTGTAATTCAATAGGGACAATCAATTCAATGAGGGTGGCTTCTATATCGTGACAGTTTGTAGTTAGTCATTCTATCAGATATCTATGCGTTATTTTAAATGTTTTATTGAAAGACATCTCAAATGGCACCCTGTTCCCATAGGGCTCTCGTCAAAAGGAGTGCCCTACATAAGGAATAGGATAGCATGTGGGACGCAACCTAAACTAAAACTTCTGTTTCTGGTTGACCCCTGACTCCCTGCCATGTCAGTGGTCCTGATGCTGTTTGCCGCCTTCAGTCTCCTGATGCATCTCTTCAAGATGGGTTACTATGTCATGATGAAGGAGTGTAAGCCGGTTGCTAAAGTCCTTGCCCCCTTCATCGAGGCTCCCTTTCTTGGCCTACAGGTAGTCATCAATCATTGGCTTTTGTTTGGAGTCAATTTCATTTTCCAAAATGTTTAAAATATTTTCAATGCATTTTAATTTGATTGAACCCTTATTTAAAGCAGATCATATCTCTTTGGTAATAGAGAACTGTATTGAACCTATATTCTAAACTGATATTGACTTGGACAATGTCATTTCCTTAACATTTGAATGAATGTTTTTTTGTAGACCTATTTGCTCTGGGCTCACTCCAAAGACTGTATTCACAAGCACAAGATCATTACCAGGTGCATGCCTCTCAATTTCATTTACAAAAACATTTACCATCATCTTGTTGTTATTGGAGAGATCTATGGTATTTGCATTGACTAAAGGAATCAATAGGTACCTATACATTACCAAGCAAACAGGTAATAATGGGATTGCTGGCGTTTGTGAACGCTTCAACCCCTTTGTTGCTTATTGTGTGATTTTATGTGTTTATTTGTAGCTTATTGTTATGCAATTTTCTGTCTTTATTTCAGAGTGAATCATCCATACATCTCATTTCATATTGTTATGTAATACATTTGAACTGTGATGTGAGTGTGTGTGTTTATGCTCCCACGCCAGGTCTGGGCTGATGGTTACTCTGAGCGCAGATCTGTTGCTGTGGCTGAACGCGGTGACAGAAGACACCGTTCATCTGGAGATAGAGATGGAGAAGGAGGACGGCCGCGCCACGTATGGCAGCGCAGATAGCTCTGACTCGGGTATATACCGTAGTAAATCCTTACGTAACTAAAACGCATTTCTGTACTGTTTTATTACAAAGAAAGTAGGTACACTGTGCTTGCCCACTAGTCAGACAATTTGGAGGACCTATAACTGAATTATAAAGATGTTGTTAATATCTAATGATATTACTACTGTATACTATGAAGGAATTATTCATCAACCTGTCTGATTTCCTTTCAGCAGGGCTGAGAAATGCAACGTTATGCCAGTGCAGTGCAGACACAGTGTGCCTGTTCTTCAGGAAGGGTTATGAAGTCCTGTATCCCTTCAACATGGAGTACTACCTGATGGCAGGCTGCATGCTTTATGTGATGTGGAAGAACGTGGGCAGGCGTATGAGCCCTGGGTCAATACCCCACCATGCCCAGAAGATTACCCTACGCATCGTCCACGAAGGTGGGATCATATTTGGGCCGTTGTTCGGGGGTCTGGTCCTTATAGCTGGGGTGGTTGTGTTCATCCTGTATCAAGTTTGGGTGAACCGAGGCCAGCACCGGCCCACTGCGTTTTTGATATTCTACGGCTACCATCTAGCTGTGATGCCCATCATGTCCCTCTGCTCCCTGGCTGGCGTGTTGGTCCATAAGCTGGAGAAGAGGGCGGATGAGAGGGGACATAACCCCACGCGTAGCCTGGATGTGGCCCTCCTGGTTGGGGCAGCCCTGGGCCAGCTTGCCCTGTCCTATTTCTCTCTGGTGGCTGCTCTGGCTGTGGGGCCTAGCGGACCACTGGGAAGCCTGGATCTTTCCTACTCCCTCCTAAGCCTGTTGGAGCTCCTGCTGCAGAATGTCTTCATCATCAATGGCCTCCACCGACACCCCAACATGGCCCTCACCAAGGGGAAAGGAAAGGAGAGGATCAGCATTTTCATGGCAAGTCACTCTTCTTCTCCTTCTTCAATTTGATGGTTCAAGTAATGTTGACGACTCCAATTCACTCTGGCCAAGACTGATTTGCCTACTAAATTGCTTTATTTAAAATATAAAAGAGAACAAATATGTATTCATCCAGCCATCTTTACTTCAGAACTTTCTGTGCCCTGAGATAGCACCATACTCATACCATACTGTATCAATACAACCAGAAGTATAGTTACACTTTTATCTATAGTAATACATTGACAATGTGACCCCTCTCATGTGCCAAAGCAGAAGAGGAAGACCATGGAGAATACAAATGACAGGAATAAAGTAGGAGGAGCGATGTCTCTATTGGAGAAGGGAAAGGCAGTGACAGCACCACCTGGTTGCCAAGTCAAGGAAGGACAACAGACCTTGTACAAAAGAGTCACACAGGAGATCTGTGCCTTCCTCATTCTCTCCAATATCATGGTGAGTAACTCCAAGGCTATTACGTCTGTGATCTTGTAATATCATGTTACACAGTATTTACCTAGCCTGGTGGCAGATCTGTTGGTGCTTGCTTGCCAACTCCTATGCTTTGTCCTTGGAGCACATACAGATCTGGGATCAGGCTAGTATTCACACCCTATCCCTTTTCCAATATAATGTAATTTAATTTCTCTCTCCCCCTTCTCCTCAGCTGTGGATGATCCCAGCATTTGGAGCCCACCCCCAGTTTGAGAACGGCCTGGGGAAGCAGTTCTTTGGCTTCTCTGCCTGGTTTGTCCTGGTCAACCTGGTTCAGCCTCTGGGAGTCTTCTACAGGATGCACTCTGTGGGGGCCCTGATAGAGATCCTGGTCACTGGCTGAGCTCCTATCCTCTCCCCCACCCCCCTCCCCTGTTCTCTTCTCTGCCTGGTTTAACCTGGTTCAGCCTATGGGAGTCTTCAACAGGGGGGCCCTGATGGAGCTCATCACTGCCTGAGGGATAGGAACCACAACACTGACAAACTGCTCCCCTCTGGGACATAAGGCCACAATGAGCTCCGCCCACCTTTTCATATCCTTGGGTGAAATGTTGTGCCGACTGACTACTAGTGACTAGCTAAATATCACATTTCTGTAAAGATGAGACATGTAAACATTTCTCTGTTGACATTAAAAACATGTGTACTTTGATTCATAATACATTATTTATTACATGTGATCTGTTTCCGGTACTTTGAAAATATTGACATTATGAAATCAGACACAGAATACAACAGCATTTGCCTGCAGTTCAAAAGCCAATACATACATTCCAGAGATATCACTTCTTGTCTCAGTCAGTCAGTTCACGGAGGTCCAGGTCAGTCCCCAGGTCTCAGTCAGTCAGTTCAGAGGTCCCGGTCAGTCCCCAGGTCTCAGTCAGTCAGTTCACGGAGGTCCCGGTCAGTCCCCAGGTCTCAGTCAGTCAGTTCACGGAGGTCCCAGTCAGTCAGTTCACGGAGGTCCCGGTCAGTCCCCAGGTCTCAGTCAGTCAGTTCAGAGGTCCCGGTCAGTCCCCAGGTCTCAGTCAGTCAGTTCAGAGGTCCCGGTCAGTCCCCAGGTCTCAGTCAGTCAGTTCACGGAGGTCCCGGTCAGTCTCCAGGTCTCAGTCAGTCAGTTCACGGAGGTCCCGGTCAGTCCCCAGGTCTCTCTCTAGTCTGTCTCTATTTCACACTCTTCCAAAATGAAAAGGAGCTTTACTGTGATAAAAGGGATACCAAAAAATGAAACTTTCTGTAAAAACATTTCAAGAATAGAAACTAAAAATAAATCTTCATCTAAAACAAACATTTAAACAATCTTAAGTAACATATACACCATCGTTCAAAAGTTTGGGGTCACGTAGAAATGTCCTTGTTTTTGAAAGAAAAGCAATTTTTTTTGTCCATTTAAATAAGATCAGTTTGATCAGAAATTCAGTGAAGACATTGTTAATGTTGTAAATGACTATTAGCTTCTTTAATCAGTACAACCGTTTTCAGCTGTGCTAACAATTTTAAAAGGGTTTTCTAATGATCAGTTAGCCTTTTTAAAATGATAAACTTGGATTAGCTAACACAACGTGCCATTGGAACACAGGAGTGATGGTTGCTGTTAATGGGCCTCTGTACACCTACGTAGATATTCCATTAAAAAACAGCTGTTTCCAGCTACAATAGTCATTTACAACATTAACAATGTCTAAACTGTATTTCTGATCAATCTGATCTTTTAATGGACAAAAAATTATTTTATTTTTTTTCAAAAACAAGGACATTTCTAAGTGACCCCAAACCTTTGTACGGAAGTGTACATACAGTAGTGTATACATGTATTTGTTCGGCAAAAAAAAATAATACACATCAAGTTAATGAAGGAATATACCCTGGGAAAGCTGCCAATACATGACTAGAAGAGGGTTAATATGGCAGATCTTCTGGCAGTTGTAGTAGCAGACAGCTTGTAGGAAAAGTGGTTTAGTGACAGAGGTTTGTTACATGATGTTCTACGGGTTGGCACTTCGCAAGAAACAAAATAGAGAAAACAAACACTGTAAATTCCTGTTTTCTGGAACAGGTGTGTCTGGTGAAAATACTCATCCTCCTCTTCCACACTTCTGTTCAGGTTTGAAGATGGCAGTTGGTGAGAGAGCGAACGGTGGTTCCGAGGGCGAACCAGCCAGTCCAGAGAGACGTTGTCTGCTTCCCAAATGGCGTTCTACCCCCTATGTAGTGCACTACTTTTTACAGAGGCCCATAGGGCTCGTCAAAAGTAGTGCACTACGAACAGGATAGGGTGCCATTTGGGACGCAATCGTAGAGACCTGTTCACCAGCTCCACTTAGATCCTCTGAATCTCAAACAGTCTGACGTCAGTGTCATACCAGATCGGGGGATCCACATTACTACGGTAACAAGAGTCATTGTTAATAAAGATCAGATTTGATTTGAGTGACCATGACAACCACCACCTGTGCTTCATGGAATAAGTGACTCGGTCAGTTGGGGGCCAGGTTCCTAGACCTGGCTGGGGGCCTGTTCCAGAAAGCTGGATCAATAAGTTAGCCAGATGACTAAAATTGCTTGAAATAACTTCATTTTGAGAAATATGATGATAATGTATAACAACCAATACAACGGTAGCTTTCTTAAATTAACCAGCATATCAAGTTATATTTATCAAAATCAGCTGACCAATTTAATAATCCTGCTTTCAAGAATAACCCAGTCCTTTAATGTAATTACACCTAAATATATGTGTTAACTCAGTCTGAACTCTATAGAGGCTTGTCTTATTCATTCTGTATACGGATTAGGCATTTTCAGTGGTGTAAAGTTCTTAAGTAAAAATACTTGAAAGTACTACTTAAGTCCTTTTTTGGGGTATCTGTACTTAACTATTTATATTTTTGACTACTTTTACTTCACTACATTCCTAAAGAAAATAATGTACTTTCTACTCCATACATTTTCCCTGACACCCACAAATTGTGAATGCTTAGCAGGACAGGAAAATGGTCCAATTCACACACTTATCAAGAGAACACATGGTCATCCCTTCTGCCTCTGATCTGGAGGACTCACTAAACACAAATGCATTGTTTGTAAATTATGTCGGAGTGTTTTAAAACAGCCACCCTCATTTTTAAAACAAGAAAATGCTGCCGCCTGCTTTGCTTAATAGAAGGATTTTTTTAAAACTTTTGATACTTAAGTATATTTAGAACCAAATACTTTGGTTCTACTCAAGTAATATTTTACTGCGTGACTTTCACTTTTACTTGAGTAACTTTCTATTAAGGTATCTATACTTTTACTCAAGTATGCCAATTGGGTACTTTTTCCACCACTGGGTATTTTACTACTATTGACATTATCACCATCATTAACCATTGTAAATATCTTAATGTTTCCCTTTTCATTTGGCCCATGTTGCTTACCGTAGGTAGATTACTCCCCACATGTATGTGCGGAACCACATGGCGGTGCCCGCGTTGGCCTGGTACTTCCTGATTAAGATGGGGTGAGGCACAGGCAGCAGTCCCACCAGGGTCCCATGCTGCAGGAACTTCAGGATCTCTGACTCGTCAGTCAGACCCCTGGAGGAGATAAACATATCACTTAACTTACTATAGTACATTTAGTTTTACAGGGACAGTGCACATTAAATCAACATTACTGTAAAGGTGCCAGTTTTAGCCAGCCGGCTAATTTTCAACTGCAGTCCCTGTGCAGGTAATATCCATAAATATAGTCTCTCTCATCCATGCTAATCTAATTCTAGTGAAATCTATTGATCACTGTGTTCTGATCACTTCTGGGTTCCACAATCAAGAAAGATCACAATCCTATTGATACTGTCAGTCATAGACACATCTATTTCTAAGCTCTCAGTTTTCGGAACACTTAGGGTTCCACAACCAAAATCACGAAATATAACCTCTCCATTTCCCTTAGGATCCTCGTCTCTTACTTGTCTATGCAGATCTTCTCCACCTGAGGAACCAGAACTTGTAGCAGCCTCATGATAGTCTGAAGAGGAAGCTTACTCTTCCAGGAGAGGACCTAGTAGAGAACAGTACAGAGAAGGGAGAAGAGGTCACGACCTATCAGGAGGGAGGGATCTTACTAATGACGTACATAACACCACAGCTGTGAATGTACTGTATGATTGAGGGGGAGGGAGGGAGACATGGCTGGATGGAGGGAGGGAGACATGGCTGGAGGGACGGAGGGATGGAGACATGGCTGGAGCGACGGAGGGATGGAGACATGGCTGGAGCGACGGAGGGATGGACAATGAGGGAGACATGGCTGGATGGAGGGAGGGAGGGATGGAGACATGGCTGGATGGAGGGAGGGATGGATGGAGGAAGGGAGAGATGGCTAGATGGAGGGAGGGAGAGATGGCTAGATGGAGGGAGGGAGGGAGGGATGGATGGAGGAAGGGAGACATGGCTGGATAGAGGGAGGGAGGGATGGATGGAGGGAGACAAGGCTGGATGGAGGGAGGGAGGGATGGAGACATGGCTGGATGGAGGGAGGGATGGCTGGATGGAGGGAGACATGGCTGGATGGAGGGAGGGAGGGAGACATGGCTGGAGGGAGGGAGGGAGACATGGCTGGAGGGAGGGAGGGAGACATGGCTGGAGGGAGGGAGGGAGGGAGACATGGCTGGAGGGAGGGAGGGAGGGAGGGAGACATGGCTGGAGGGAGGGAGGGAGGGAGGGAGACATGGCTGGAGGGAGGGAGGGAGACATGGCTGGAGGGAGGGAGGGAGACATGGCTGGAGGGAGACATGGCTGGATGGGATGGCTGGAGGGAGACATGGCTGGATGGGATGGCTGGATGGAGACATGGCTGGATGGGATGGCTGGATGGAGACATGGCTGGATGGAGGGAGGGATGGAGACATGGCTGGATGGAGGGAGGGATGGAGACATGGCTGGATGGAGGGAGGGATGGAGACATGGCTGGATGGAGGGAGGGATGGAGACATGGCTGGATGGAGGGAGGGATGGAGACATGGCTGGATGGAGGGAGGGATGGAGACATGGCTGGATGGAGGGAGGGATGGAGACATGGCTGGATGGAGGGAGGGATGGAGACATGGCTGGATGGAGGGAGGGATGGAGACATGGCTGGATGGAGGGAGGGATGGAGACATGGCTGGATGGAGGGAGGGATGGAGACATGGCTGGATGGAGGGAGGGATGGAGACATGGCTGGATGGAGGGAGGGATGGAGACATGGCTGGATGGAGGGAGGGATGGAGACATGGCTGGATGGAGGGAGGGATGGAGACATGGCTGGATGGAGGGAGGGATGGAGGGCTCTTACCCAGTCTGGAGTGGGGTTCCAGTACATAGCTGATGATGATGATACACTGGACAAATGACTTCTGGCCAGCTCTGACTCTGGTTGAAAGGCCTCCTTGATAGGAAGAGGAGGAACCATTATAATCACTAGGCTCAATCTTAATGTCACTGAGCAGTAACATACCTCTCACAAGTTATTTTGTCCTGTATATAACTTCACTCTAAATGATTCCCACAAGACTTGCTTTCCAGTGAGCTGCGTTCATATGTCTCCACATTCAGAGCTCTTACCTCGTTATCTCTCCCCGAGTTGGACTCTGTGTCGCTGGCTCCAGCTATACCACTGGTGTCAGCGGCAGAGGACTGCGGAGAGTGGGTGTGTTGGGGAGAGTGGGCGTTTTGGTCAGTGGTCATGTGCTGGAGACAGACCATGGTGCCATCCTCAGAGACCTGAGCCTTCTCTGTCAGCTTGTCAATAGCTACAGGGACCAAACAACAAGAAAGACCCTTAGAAACCATTGAACCATTCCCAAACAATGAAACAAAACAAATGATTTTTTTACGACTTAAAATAAACCAATTGCTGTTTTTTTATAAAAGGGGTGAGAGAATTGCAGAAGTTATGTGACGAAACAGAGTAGTAGGATATAAGTTAGTGATAGCTGAGTGGAAACCCGGCAAGCCCAGTTAATAGAATTGAATAGAATTAAATATAAAATCTTAACATACCATAGGGAAATGTGCTTTGCAAAATACAGGCATGCATGGAGAGCTCCAGAAGAGAAGGGGTACCTGGTATGGCCACGAGACTGGCTTTGAGTGTCCCTGGCTCAGCTGGGATGGCCGGTCGGGACCCCTCCATGGAGATGGTCTCCTGGGAGTTGATTCGGGAGATAACGGCTGTGGTAGTCTTCTTCCTCTTCTTCATCTGCAGGGCCTTGTTAGAAGAATGGAAAATAAAATTATTCAGCAAAGCAACTGAACCAAGTGATTACTGACCCACTTTACATGTTTTATGTGATCAACTGTTTTGTCAAGTCAGATTTATTTAAAGTACATTTCACATGGATCACTCACAACATCAACCTTTTTTCTTAAACTACGGAGGAAATATTGACCGTTGCCTTAAAGACTCCTTTGACTGTTTTATGCAAGAGGATAGAGTTCTACGTTAGTGTGGCAACTGCACTGCCCGCAACCGCAGGGCTCTCCAGAGGGCGGTCTGCATAACGCATCACCGTGGGCAAACTACCTGCCGTCCAGGAGACATACAGCACCCGATGTCACAGGAAGGCCAAAAAGATTATCAAGCACGACAACCACCCGAGCCACTGCCTGTTCACACAGCGCTATCATCCAGAAGGCAAGGTCAGTACAAGTGCATCAAAGCTGGGACCGAGAGACTGAAGAACAGCTTCTATCTCAAGGCCATCAGACTGTTAAACAGCCATCACTAACACAGAGAGGCTGCTGTCTACATACAGACTTGAAATCACTGACCACTTTAATAAAAATGGAACACTAGTCCCTTTAATAATGTTTACACATCTTGCATTACCCATATCATATGTATATACTGTATTTTATACTATATCTTAGTCTATGCCGCTCTGACATTGCTCATCCATATATGTATATATTCTTAATTCCATTATTTTACTTAGATTTGTGTGTATATGTTGTGAAATTGTTAGATATTACTGCACTGTTGGAGCTAGAAACAACAAGCATTTCGCTACACCCGCAATAACATCTGCTAAACACGTTTATGTCACCAATAAAATGTGATTGGATTTGATTTAGAAAGCACATTGTCTCTCTCTACCTTGTGGATGGTGGCTGGGTCAGAGGACAGATTGGCCAGCTGGTGGAAGATGTTGCGCTTACGGATAATGGCGTACACCAGGTTACAGTTACCTGCGAGGAGAAGAACAGTTACTGGGCAGCTTTATCATGTCAACGTTTAAAGACACACTCCAGAAAGAAGTAGGGAAAAGGAGCTTTTAAATAGTGTCAGTCTGGCAGGTTATGTTCTGGTCATTTCACGGCAATCATGTTGATGCAATCCCATTGTCCACCAAGAGATGGCACCGTTCCCATACTGCCCAGTCAATGCTAGGTAACGTCTTTGGAGGAGTCTGAGCCAGCCTCTTAACCACAACCATTCTAGATTTTCTTTACTACTGTGTGATGTCTGACAACATGAGACTAGAGCCTGGGTCCCAGATCACTTTGTGCCGTCTTGACAACTCCTTGTCACTTATTGCCATGTCTGACAAGAAAGCACAATCAGATCTGGGACCTGAGCTAACTAGAGCCAGTTTTTACCATCAAACTGATACTGGATGAGGTTGTTGAAGACCTCCAGCAGGAAGAAGACAAGATGGTGGTTCTGGGAGGCAGAGAAGAGGAACCAGTTGGTGGAGAAGGCTTCCAGGAGGTGGAGCAGCTTGTTAGCTGCCACCATGGACAGACTCTTCAGGTAAGGAGACACTGTGGAGGAGAAACAGAAATTAGTTGGTTAACTGCCACCATGGACAGACTCCTCAGGTAAGGAGACACTGTGGAGGAGAAACAGAAATTAGTTGGTTAACTGCCACCATGGACAGACTCCTCAGGTAAGGAGACACTGTGGAGGAGAAACAGAAATTAGTTGGTTAACTGCCACCATGGACAGACTCCTCAGGTAAGGAGACACTGGAGGATGGTGGTGTACTGGTGTCAATAACCTGCAATATCCAGATGCAGCCAACAGGTGGCGACCATTTCAATGACAGTCAAGACACTCACCCAAAGATTTAAATAGAATAGAAGTATTATATTGTATCTTTGAGCACTCACCGTTCACTACGATAGTGAGCAGGCAGTCAAAGAGGGGCTGCAGGCGTTGATGTCCACTAGTGATGATCTTGTGGAAGATCTAGACAACCACATATGAAGATGAGGCAGTTGATCCACCAGCCTCCAGACAGTTATGTTAATACTATATATCACACTATGATCAGATTTTTCTGCACTTGAATTTTTTTTAAATGTGTGCCTCTGCCGCCGGCAAACAACGACCTTCATCAGAGCATGCTACTGCATCCTCCCATCCATCCATCCTCCCTCCCTCCATCCTCCCATCCATTAATCCTCCCTCCTATCCATCCATAATTGTTTGTGCCCCTGCCGTCGGTAACCAATGACCTTCAGAGCATGCTACTGTATCCTCCCATTCTTCCTCCCATCCATCCCTCTCTCCCATCCATCCCTCCCTCCCATCCATCCCTCCCTCCCATCCATACATCCAGCCTTCCTCCCTCCATCCATCCATCCTCCCATCCATCCCTCGGCATCCAGGGAAGCATTGAGACGTCGCTCAGACAGCTCTACTCACCACTATGAGCAGGTCAGCATGAGTTCCAGTGAACACAGGGATGTCCATGGGGACTCGTACAGAGTAGGGTTTATTCAAACGCACACCAAAGTTCCTCTCTCCACTCAGCAGCAGCAGGATAAACACACCGATGTGTACCAGGCCCACACGAGCTGCACACACACACACACACAGAGTACATATAATAATAAGAAAAACACACACACACACACACACTGCTCTGTGGGACTCACACTGGTCAGCCCGTGCATCATTCAGGTAAAACAGGATAGGCACCAGGACATCCAGAACATCACTGCTCTTCAACACGAAGAACAGGAACTTCTGAAACACAAAGATAGCAAGTTTGTAGGTTAAACGAGATCAACAAAAGGCACTAAGATAGTGAGCTTCAATATTATAGGAATATTCTCGCTTGTACTTTGTGGAAACAGTTAGGAACACCAATACTGTACTTAAAAATGTCAGACCCCCGGAGGTCAGACACAGACAATAGACAATACTTGTCAAAGTTAAAACAAGACCATTGTCACAATCTTTTTAAAACATGTTCTCTAGAGAAGCTGCAAAAGTGACTCAGGTGACGAAACACATTAAAACATCAAATCTGTATTTGGGAGGTAAACACTTCTCCTCAGTGCATTCCCCATCAGAGAGGAGGATGTAATCAATGTGCGACGCATCCAGGAGTGTACGAAGCACACAGATGAACAGATGGCACAGTGCTGAAGGCAGAAGGGTAGAGCAATGTGATGTGTTGAGGTGGATAGGTGTGATAGGCCACATTATTCTACAGACGACCCTCTCGGCGTTCTACAGGCGACCCTCTCGGCGTTCTGTGTGTGCTCGATTGTATACACCTGTCAGCAACGGGTGTGGCTGAAATAGCTGAATCCACTAATTTGAAGGGGTGTCCACATAATTTTGTCTATATTGTGTATCTAAAATTTGTTTAGATTTAGAATGGCCCATTAACAAATGGGCAAGAACAGGGGACGGGGGAAAAAAATAATTTCTCTCTGTTTGACTCGAATAGCGAATGGAGGCCGCTGTCATGACGTTGCTCTGTTGGTGAGGTTTATGACCCCCATAAATACCTTTCCCCCTTTTCTCGCTCTACTCTACAGAATGGATCTTGGAAACCCCTTTGTTAACATAGAGAGAGTATGGTAACGTCAAAAGGTTGGGAACGGAACAATATTTCGGTAATCCAACCAGTTGAAAGTGTCCGTTGGTACTGAAAGAATATGATGTCAGATCAGTTGGTGTCTGGGACAATATATCTGATGACAGGATGACATAAATTGTATCTTGGAAAGTCTACACATTCTAGTCATCAGATTCACATGGAATTGTAGTGCAATTTAAATGCTAAAATATGAAACTATTTGTGAAAAGATTAAATGTAATTTTAGTTTTAATATGAGAGAATTGTTTTCATAAGTAAAATATGCTCACTCAATGGCCACGCCCAAGTGAACCAATTCACGGAGGGCTAAGCCAACCTCAGCATGAGCTCTGGTTGCAAATGGTTGAACGACTACAACCTAACTAAATAACATTGTGTTCCCGGTGACATGAGGACTGATGTCCATACATTTAAAAGGGCAAATTTCAACGTGGAGGTGACGATCGCCACGCTGGAAGGATGAATTTCGACTATACCAGCCAGAATATATCATGAGCTTATAGTATGGCAACTTGGTATGAACTTTGAACTCTTGATACATCCTAGACGTCGAGTTATCAGCAGCAACTGTAAACGTGCGTGGCCTAGGAAAGGACGGACAATCTCTTCAGAGCGACAGGGTACTACAACGTATCCGTTCTACCACACGACTACAACGTATCCGTTCTACCACACGACGACAGCGTATCCGTTCTACCACACGACGACAGCGTATCCGTTCTACCACACGACGACAGCGTATCCGTTCTACCACACGACGACAGCGTATCCGTTCTACCACACGACGACAGCGTATCCGTTCTACCACACGACGACAGCGTATCCGTTCTACCACACGACGACAGACTACAACGTATCCGTTCTACCACACGACGACAGACTACAACGTATCCGTTCTACCACACGACGACAGACTACAACGTATCCATTCTACCACACGACGACAACGAATCCGCCAAGAAATATTCGTTAAAAGGACAGGGAAGATCTCTGCAGGGCAACCCAGCCTTCCATCTTCGACCAATCTATCGAAGCGCAGCTCAGAGTAAATATATTCCTTGCTTTTTCCTTTTCCCGAATGGACGGTTATTTAGAATGCATAAGATTCTGTATTTACGATAGCGTAGCTTCATAAGGTCCGATCAGAGACCCAATCCTTTTGTTCCTCAGTCTTCCCGCTCTTTCATTCAAACCCAACCCCCTTTCTTTGTGTAACCAACCATCATATTGGTTTTGTCCACTAGGGACGTTTTCTTTTATGACATAATTAGTAATCAATGTATGATCCATCCTGTGTATATGTAATTCTGTGTGATTATTTAGCTATTTAGTAAATAAATAATTAACCCAAATGTTGTATTGCTGATTCAACTTGTTAGCCAGGGTTCGTGAAGATAACCAAGAATTTTACGATGTTCAGATGAGAGTGAATAAGGTGACGATTAATAATTGACTGCTATTGATATAAAAGGTTACCAGGTCTTTAAGAGTTTATTCGGAAGACAACAGCTCTATAAAACATTCTTCCGTGGTGCCCCGACTTTCTAGTTAATTACATTTACATGATTAGTTTAAATCAGGTAATATTAACTACAGAGAATAGATTTTATAAAATAGCATGTCATATAATTTAATCCATAGTAAAAACACGACACCGCTTTCCTGTTGGTTCGTTTTTTCAAATCATGCCAGGTAGGCTACTCCGGTTATTTCACTCCAAGCATCAACCAACCACTGTTTGAGGAGCATGCAGCCTCTTCCTACTCGACAGGTGATATTCCACCCAAACTCTGTATGCCATGGGCCTTCCAACCTTGTCCCTGCAGCTAACCAGTGGTTAATTTGGGAAATTAAGTGAAATCTGTTTGGGAACATTGATAGTTTTCACAACAAAACATATTTAATTAAATCGGTGACAGCCCGTCTCTCTGTGTGCTTGAGAAAGGAATGAAGGAGAGAGAGAGGAGGAGATGGAAACTCACAGTGGTGAGATATTCTGTAGCTAAAGGTAATATGCCAGCCTATATGAATAATAGAAGCTATTCAAGGCTATTCAAAATCAAATACAAATTCATTATAATTGTAGGCGAACTCTGTAAGCTGCAATGCACAAATCAATGAACAAAAAGCATGGCCTAGGGCTATATGTTCTCTCCCAGACTCATGTATATACACATTTTGGAGCGTAGCATAACCATTCCATCCAGTATGCATAATAATACAGTCCACACTCAAGGGCGATTACTAGAATTAGTTTAATTTTGGAGTATAGGCTCGACCAATCATATACCAAAGAAATCTTAAAAAGACATCTTAACCAAAGACATCTTAAAAAATGTTTTGCCATACGTAATATGTGGTAGGCTATGTATTGTAGAAAGGCACAATCCTTATTTTAATTCAGTATTTTTTTTCTCCCCGGGCTTGGGCTCATATATATATAGGAGAGGAGGGGAGAAAAAAAATACTGAATTAAAATAAGGATTGTGCCTTTCTACAATACATAGCCTACCACATATTACGTATACGGTCACCATGACAGCCGGTGCGGCGGTAATACGGTCACCATGACAGCCGGTGCGGCGGTAATACGGTCACCATGACAGCCGGTGCGGCGGTAATACGGTCACCATGACAGCCGGTGCGGCGGTAATACGGTCACCATGACAGCCGGTGCGGCGGTAATACGGTCACCATGACAGCCGGTGCGGCTGTAATACGGTCACCATGACAGCCGGTGCGGCGGTAATACGGTCACCATGACAGCCGGTGCGGCGGTAATACGGTCACCATGACAGCCGGTGCGGCGGTAATACGGTCACCATGACAGCCGGTGCGGCAGTAATACGGTCCTAGTAAAAGCTAATACAGCACTGTTGTATCATTCAATGTAGGAATGATGGGATGCAGGTACTATCGCTCCAGTCCGAACCTTGTTGAAGTCACAGAGCTTCCAGAAGAGCACCAGTAGCTCCTGATGGAACCGGATCTTCTTGGCTGAGTTGGGCAGGTAGGTCTGGATCAGAGGGTTGGTCATCAGTCTGGCCAGACCCTTCAGGATAAAGCTGAAGTCCTGGAGAAAGACAACAACAAACTCTCCATTCAAAATGTACTGCGACTTGAATGGTTTAAAAAAAAGGATATCTGATTGACCCAGAGTCATATGGTTCTGGATTGACCGTTTGAACAGTGTACGTTAGTGTCTCACCTCCTCCCTATGGATCCTGGACAGGTAGTTTACAAACAGGTTGTCTGGTCCCACAGGCTGAGAACACAAGGAAGAGAAACATTATGATAACAGATACAACAACCAACAATTCCACATGGCCAGAGACAAGATGGAGCTACCACCATGTTGCTTATTCCTACCCAGTTCTCTCAGATCTCCACAAGAAGGGGATTTGAGAATCAGGCTCTCTCTTTTACCTCTAGGTCCTCCATGGCAGAGGCGGAGTGGTCCAGGCTGTGTTGGGCTGCGGCTGGCCCGGCCTCGTGCTCCAGAGTCACTATGAGGATCTGGACAGCATGCTCCACCAGCACCTCTCGGTAGTCAGAGAACATCAGGTGATTGTAGGGGATACCGTAACCCACTGCGTCATAGGCACACACCACGTTGAGGAGAGATGTGAAGAGAGGCAGGGCATGTCTGGGAGGAGGAGAAAGAAGTTAGGATTAGTGTAACACACACTCTTCAGACCAAATCTTCAGTCATAAAGTGTGTGTGAGTGAGAGAGTGTGTGTGTTACCTGTTGTCTGTAGCGCAGAAGAAGGTGACCCAGGGGTTGAGGATGATGTTGTCAGCAGAGGGGGCCAGGTACATGGCCTCAGAGAAACAGGTCAACAGCAGTTTAAGCAGCTCCGTCCTGACCAGGACAGTGGAGAGAAAAATATGAAATATAATCTCTAAATCAACTCCGAGCCCCCTCTAGGCACTTGTGTAGATCTGAGAGGGCTGGATAGGTGTGGGTAACATAGTGAAGAGTTTCATCTTGCCCCCGATGAACCAAGTGGAATTGTCGCCATATTGATTATACCTATCCTACACAAGTAGATCTAGTAATCTACTTGTGGGGATGCTCCCCTCTCCATCTTCCCTGGGTCTCACCTGTTGAGGTCATGGGTGTAGTTGAGTGGGGGGGACTGAGCGAACCCCACTCCTGCCTCCCAGATGTACTCACAGCTGTCTATGGACTGCATGTCCTCCGCTGTGTCCTGGGGAAGAGAAGAACACCGAGGTGACCTTCAAGCCTAGTCTAGCAGCAATTCCATTTTAATATTATAGTTACACTCCATAAAACGTAGAACAATGATTGTTCGGTTAACTAAACATGGCACAAACCATAGTTCATTGCACAACGGGTCATGTGAAGAATTCATGATTGTCAAAATGGGACAGTGCTGAGGTCACAAAGGAGACGGTGGGCCATGTTTTATTCATATCAGCAGAGGGTAGAGGGCTGTGGACAGAGAGGGCTGTGGACAGAGAGGGCTGTGGACAGAGAGGGCTGTGGACAGAGAGGGCTGTGGACAGAGGGGGCTGTGGACAGAGAGGGCTGTGGACAGAGGGGGCTGTGGACAGAGGGGGCTGTGACAGAGAGGGCTGTGAACAGAGAGGGCTGTGAACAGAGAGGGCTGTGAACAGAGAGGGCTGTGAACAGAGAGGGCTGTGAACAGAGAGGGCTGTGACTGTGAGAGCTGAATCATGAACTAAAACGCACCGGGGCCCGTCGGTCATGAACGGGTAACTGATATAAATGGAGCATGTGTGGTTTAACAGAGACAAACAGCCTGATGGACCAGCCAGGGGGACGGATGCAGGTTCAACCTGTGAGCCTACATTAGTCCATCTAAATGATTTGAAAAGTTAACGATCCAAATGGTGAAACTACTCCACTTCATTCAGAGCGTGTATCAAAAGCTAAACTTTTTTTAATTTTTTTTTTAAAGGCAAACTTGCAATGTATTGGAGGCTTAAAAGCTGAATCTCAGCATAAAGTTCATTGGGTTTTTAAAAATATTTTCTCTTTCAATTGTGGAATCAGTTAGCAATAGCATCTACTGTTGCTTGCTAAGGTCTGTGCATGTTCTATGAATCAATTTAGCCTAGCTTGTATTATTTATAAATCATGTTACATGTTGGAAGTGCGCTCACAATCTAATTGTCATTTGTCCAATGATTAATTATTTCTTTCAGTTATTTTTTTAAGGAGTGGCTCAGTCCCACTCCTACTGTAGTTCATTTTTCATAAAGCTTTTATTGAAAAGAGAGAACAGTGTTGAAAAGACGGAGAAGATATGGGGAAGGTGGGTTGGATTCTGACCCATGCCAACTCTGGCACGTGTGTGCCGGGAGTCAGCGGTTGTAAGCGACAGACACTGAGGCCACCAATAATGTATTTCTTTCCTATTGGTTGCCTTGAACATGTAATAAAACAATTACATTTCCCCTAACGAAAAATGCATCTACCTCCTACAAATATGTCCATATATTATAATCCACATGAGAATTCCCAAGAGACCCGCTGTAGCCTGTACGTAGGTTACTTGAACTGTCTCAGGTAAAATGTAGGTATGGTACTGCATTGTATACAAACACCGCTTCCAGCTGCCCCCCTGGCTCCGATTCTAAATATTTCTTCAGACATTAAAATCCTCCTGCTGCAGGATTATTTCCCTCCTGTGACAAAACAGGTCAAATTAAGATCCTACATCTGTATATAGTGCACGAATTTTGATCAGGACCCATAGGTGCTTTGGTTAAAAGTAGAGCACTATATAGAGAATAGGGTGAAATTTGGGATGTAAC
This sequence comes from Salmo salar, assembly GCF_965601325.2. Taxonomy (NCBI): domain Eukaryota; kingdom Metazoa; phylum Chordata; class Actinopteri; order Salmoniformes; family Salmonidae; genus Salmo; species Salmo salar. The sequence continues at coordinate 35,252,203 of NC_138318.1, forward strand.
TTTTGTTCACACTTCCTTCTACCTGAGTGGAGCACTCGCCTGACTTTACCAATGTACAACACCAGAGAGAGATAACAGTGGCAGCCAGGCAGACATTTGAATGCATTGTACTAAAGCCTAGTTAGAACCTAGCTGTCAGCAGCAGCCTCATTGTTAATCTTCATAGATGACTATATTAAGAGAGAGTTCAGTTCACAATGTTGTGCAGTCAGTCTTGCAGGATAGTATTCACTCTCAATAGTTGACTCTAACCATGGAAGTGAGACGTTCTGTGTGTATCTGTGAGTGAGTGATCAACTGGGGGATTAGGAGGGTCTCCACTTTATTTCACAACCTGCCTAACACCATTGGGTCCTGTCCAGCAAACAACACCATAGAGGTGTTTGCTCAGTGGATAAGGAGTGTCTAACACCCTCTTCCTTTCTCAGCCCAGTTGACAAACATGGCCGAGGGCCACACCTCACCTCACACGGCTCCCGCTGTGCACTGGAGTCACTCATTAACCCTGAACCACTGCCTGCACAGAGGAGACATTCTGGGACATTGTGTTCACTTACGGACCAATCCTGGCTTGGGTTCCGTGCAAATGTCCACATAAATGTCCTTTACGTGCACAGATCTTGAATTACAATTTGGTCTCTCAACAAAAATACAGGACGATAAACTACTTGCCCAGTTTGTATTATCTGTTTCTTAATCTCACAAGAGGAACGCTGGTCAAGACAAATTTCTCTCAAGAGTGTTTGTCCGAAGTGGAGGGGATTACTCACCGAGCCTGTCCTCTTGTGGCTCTGGACGGTGAAGTCTGGACAGAAAAGCAGGTCAGATACAGCCAGGAGGAGAGACTCAGCCAGGGGCCTCGCTCCATCATCATCATCACCTTCATCCTGCTGGGAGATAAGACATCATCATCATCCTTCTCCTCCTAAGACACAATCCAATTCTTCTCCTCCTCCGCACCACCACCTTCATCCTCAGTCCGTGGTTCCCATGGCACTATGAGTTCACCTAGGCAGAGAGCTTTCTAAATATCCTCTAGATCTGTGGGGGGGGGGGGGGGTTGATCACTTACATCATGTGGTCTTGACTCTACGAGCTTGACCTTTTTCAGATGAACTCGTGGACTCTGCGTGCAGTTTGAAGTAAGTTGCTAACTAGCGTTAGCACAGAGACTAAGTCTATGGGTACCTGCTAGCATGCTAACAGATACCCATATAAAATTGGGGCTCCCGAGTGGCGCAGCGGTCTAAGGCACTGCATCTCAGTGCAAGAGGTGTCACTACAGTACCTGGTTCGAATCCAGGCTTCATCACATCCGGCCGTGATTGGGAGTCCCATAGGGCGGCACACAATTGCCCCAGCTTCGTCCGGTTTTGGCCGTCATTGTAAAATAAGATTTTGTTCTTACCTGACTTGCCTAGTTAAATAAAAGTTAAATAAATAAATATAATTCCAGTCATTTTGTTAACAGAAGTTAGCATTGGCTCGTGAAACTACCTTTAACTTACTTCTTCCGAGACATAAAAAAGGGTTCCACGAGTTCATCTGCCTCTGGGGAAGTAGATAACGGGCCTCATTGCCAAAGTATTCCTTTAACAATGTGTTGTTTGTTTTGCTCTATGGACTTTAGGAACCACAATGGAAATACTGTAAGTCTGACTTTGTGTTATCCTCGTCACATTTTGTTTTTTAAATGTATGTGTTTTCTTTAATTGGCAAATCAATCAATCCTGCTAGGAGACAGAGAAAGAGCTCGGTCACAGGAAACATGTCATTGAGATACTAATAGTACATTTATATATTAATTACTGTAGTATATGTTGGGCTCAGTAGAACTGCATAAAGAATGTGACAGAAAAATATCAAGACTATTTTATAACCATAGTATCCCAACCAGTCCAAATCAGAGTGCAGTAGAGAATGCCTCCTCATTGATTGCTACAGCCATTCTGCACTCACACCCATTCCCATAATAGTTCACCATTCACCCATCCAGCCTCTCACTTTAATTAAAAGGTTACCCAATACCTCTTCAATTCAACCATTGTCCAGGAGGGATGCATGGGAGGCAAGAGGGAGGGGGGCACAATATGAGCACTGTTCAGGCAGGCTGAGGTGCTCTTCAGGCCAGGTAACAGAAGACCCAGCTGGCTCAACAATTAGCAGACATTAAGGGAGAAGGAAATCCCCCACTCAAAGAGCTCTCTCAACCTCAGGATAGTGTTCATTAGGCATGAAAACAGACTGAAATGGGGAGGCACAACATAACCTTGTCCAAAAATCAACAAACATTTTTTTTTTGTGTGTGTGTGTGTGTGTGTGTTATCAAGATGTTTGAAAAACTGTGTGTTATCAAGATGTTTGAAAAACTGTGTGTAAAGTGTGCCCTAATGAACACAACCCTGCTTGGTCAGATCTTACAACACTGGCAGGTCAGAGCTTTGAAAACCCGAATAGACACAGTTCCCACCAGACAACACAGCAATAGCTGTAGTAGTGGGGTCCAGACAGTACCAGAGTGGGGCACTCACAGATCCAAGTAGAAGATCTGTTCCATACAACGCTGAAAAGGGTGATGAAAGATCAAACCCGGAGCTGGGAAAGAATAGTATTTCTGTGTCTATCTGCTCTCCAACCCACTACACAGTGAATCTTGGGTGCTAATTTCCCAGCATGCTTTTCACCATGAGAAAAACAATCCTTTATCCAATGATCTGTAAACAAGTACATCTATCTGTACATAAAGTAATTCAACCAGAAATGAAATGATTTGTTCAGTCAGTGACAGTGCTGGGTAAGGACTATGGTGAAGCAGTCATGAACTCACTAGTCTGATCCAATCACGTCTCTCTCTCTCTCTCTGTAGAGACATAGCAGGCATGCTGATGTAAGTTCATAGGGGGAAGAGAACACACACTGATTCTGAGAGACTGAGTTCATTTAATGGATTGCATAACAGGCAATCTTTTCAACTCAAGCTGCCAGAAAGCTTGAGAAAGAGGCTAGCAAGTGGAGACAGAGGCTAGCATCCTTGGCAGTGTGCATCCCTCTTAATTTGCCAAGGGGAGCCAAAAATGAAGGGAACAGAAAAGTGAGTCTCAAACAAACTAATAATAATTAATATGACCTCTGATAAACCGATACACAAATTGCATATATCATGAAATCACAACTTCAAAAGGGCTCAATGTCCAATGGGCTAGGGTAGCACAGAACACATCTGCACAGGATTTCTTATCTCTATTGGAAGGGCGCCGTTCTGGTCAGTTTAGCCTCAGCCAAGATGAGGAGAACAGTAGACTTACCCCAGCTCTCCCGGCACCAGGCACGGTGGACCAGAAGAAGCCTCTCCAGTCTGCGTCCTCAAAGATATACGGTAGGATACGTGTGAGCAGACGGATGCAGTTCAGGACGATCTGTCTCTCCTTCTCTGAGGGACAACCAGAGTCAGCCCCCTGGACTAGTTTCTCCACTGCCTGGAATGGACACATTAACATGTATAGTTAGTACAACACAACACAGCTTCATTTCTTGCTTATACAAGTGTTTCCATTTGAGGTCTTTTACAGTAGACCCTTGAGGCTCGACACAGGCATAGAATTCAACAGTAGTTCTGTCCATCTGCTGCAGTAATAAAGCCTTTACATTCACCTTAACAGGGGACAACAAACACCAGCATTCCTTTCACACCAACTGTATCCAAGGTAACCAATGGACTCTGTTTAAATACAGAAAAGGGTCAAACACACCACACACACACACACACACACACACACACATGCTCAGTCCCTCTTTCTATTGAAAACCCACAAGAGACATATTGGAAGCAAACAAAGATGGATCGCCTGACCGGTACAGCACCACTAAACACACTCAGAATACGCCTGTTACAGCACCACTAAACACACTCAGAATACACCTGTTACAGCACCACTAAACACACTCAGAATACGCCTGTTACAGCACCACTAAACACACTCAGAATACACCTGTTACAGCACCACTAAACACACTCAGAATACACCTGTTACAGCACCACTAAACACACTCAGAATACACCTGTTACAGCACCACTAAACACACTCAGAATACGCCTGTTACAGCACCACTAAACACACTCAGAATACACCTGTTACAGTACAGCACCACTAAACACACCCAGAATACACCTGTTACAGTACCACTAAACACACTCAGAATACGCCTGTTACAGCACCACTAAACACACTCAGAATACACCTGTTACAGTACAGCACCACTAAACACACCCAGAATACACCTGTTACAGTACCACTAAACACACTCAGAATACGCCTGTTACAGCACCACTAAACACACTCAGAATACACCTGTTACAGTACAGCGCCACCTGTTACAGCTACACTAAACACACTCAGAATACACCTGTTACAGCACCACTAAACACACTCAGAATACGCCTGTTACAGCACCACTAAACACACTCAGAATACGCCTGTTACAGTACCACTAAACACACCTGTTACAGCACCACTAAACACACTCAAAATACACCTGTTACAGTACAGCACCACTAAACACACTCAGAATACACCTGTTACAGCACAGCACCACTAAACACACTCAGAATACACCTGTTACAGCACCACTAAACACACTCAGAATACACCTGTTACAGTACAGCGCCACCTGTTACAGCTACACTAAACACACTCAGAATACACCTGTTACAGCACCACTAAACACACTCAGAATACGCCTGTTACAGTACCACTAAACACACCTGTTACAGCACCACTAAACACACTCAGAATACACCTGTTACAGTACAGCACCACTAAACACACTCAGAATACACCTGTTACAGCACCACTAAACACACTCAGAATACATCCACTGTAATGTTACTGTACTACTTGCATTGTGCTACTTCCTCAGCTGTATCCAAGGTAGACAACAACAAAAAAGGTTAACCCCTTACATCTCCTGGGAATTAGCCTATATGGTTAAGGCTACATTGAACGTTTTTTTTTTTACTTTATTTAATTTACTTTTTCTCCCCAATTTTGTGGTATTGAATTGGTAGTTTCAGTCTTGTCCCATCGCTGCTACTCTCGTACGGACTCGGGAGAGGCGAAGGTCGAGAGCCGTGTGTCCTCCGAAACACAACCCAACCAAGCCGCACTGCTTCTTGATACCAACCACACCAATGTGTCGGAGGAAACCCCGTACACCTGGCAACCGTGTCAGCGTGCATTGAGCCCGGCCCACCACAGGAGTCGCTAGTGCGCGATGGGACAAGAACATCCCTGCCGGCCAAACATTCCCCTAACCCGGACGACGCTGGGCTAATTTTGCGCCGCCCCATGGGTCTCCCGGTCGCGGCCGGCTGCGACAGAGTCTGGACTCGAACCAGGATCTCTAGTGGCACAGCTAGCACTGCGATGCAATGCCTTAGACCACTGCCCCACTCGGGAGGCCTGAAATGTTTCTTACAGAAGAAATATGGACCGCATATGTATAACCATGGTAACAATCAAAAGGAAAGATTATGGGGATAAATATTAGACTAAAGGTGAGGACACAACAGTTCACCTGACACAAGACTGAATCCAAACACTACACTATTGATTTTATGTGCATTTTACATTTACTGTACTTTTCGCCACATTTGTTGATAACGAAATCTGAAAATACTCTGGATACATTCAAAGAATATTCTTGGAAAATGTGGGGTAGGTGCAACATAAGACGAAAACAATGACAAGGGTTTGAGTAGAGGACTAACTGGTGTTTCCAAGTGGCCACACACCCACCCACACACACACACACCTCTCCAAAGTGTCCACAGTTCCTAAGTCATTTCAATGCACTTTTATGACTCAGAAGAGTCTTCAACTATAAGGTGTTTTTTTGAGCTCTCCTAGCTGTGCTGTTGAGGAACTAGAACAAGCACACTTGTAGCTGTTAAGTTTGGAACACAACCCTGCATCCCCGCTGTTGTTTACACAATCCAAAAACGGTCCATTATAAATCGCAATCTGGGTCAGGTGGGCATCATTTGAAAGCTTGTTCTATTACAACTTGACTTGCTAAACTAGAAAATACGATCTTACAGTGTTAGGCTTTCAGTAGAGAATTCAGAGAAGCAAATCGTACTTTAGGTCCGCATAGAATGGAGTCATTTGTGCATTCAGATGCATGGCCCGGGGCAAATTTGCTTCACAATAGGACAAACATCAGATCATTATGTTCAGGACAACCCAGGGTATAACGCCATGTCATCATGTAACTGTACATCAAAACACAGAGATCATAAACGTTGACACTGTATATTACATGACTTTAATGATATGGAAATGTGAAGTGCACGTTTGGACTCACAGGTGTTTTGGCTTACTTGTACGACATCAAAGCAATATTTATTAGTCTTCAACGTCTCATCTTTCAAAATACATTAAGATCTAATCAAATCCTCTTCATTTACAGTATTTCCCCTCACTCAGACAACCAAAAATGTGCAAGAGTTGTCCAATTAGAGGGAGGGATGGGTCAACTTGTCAGTCAAAACCCATATAGAGCTGTGAAGCAGAGACCCTGAGCTCTGACGTCATGTATAGCATGTTACTGTACAGCCACTGCGTTTATATTTAGGCACTTAGTGTCCAAATCTGCCATTTTCAACCCATAAATGGGTGCAAATGTTAAGGGCCACACACACACAACAAACCTTGTGGAAACACACAAAAGCATAGCCTAGTGGTTAGCGCGTTGGACTAGTAACCAAGAGGTTGCAAGTTCAAATCGCAAAATCTGTCGTTCTGCCCCTGAACAAGGAAGTTAACTCACTGTTCCTAGGCCGTCCTTGAAAATAAGAATTTGTTCTTAACTGACTTGCCTAGTAAAATAAAAAGGTTATTTCTTTATTTTTTAAATCCCATTCAAAATCCTATTTTCCCTAACCCCTAAACCTAACCCCAGAACCTATACTAGCTCCTAATCCAAAACTAAATTATAACCCTAACACTAATTCTAACCTTAACCCTAAACCCCCTAGAAATAGCATTTGACCTTGTGGGGCCTAACAAAACACCCCCAGTTGGTCAAATGTGTGTTTGTTTAGTGTTCTTGTGTGATCTTATGGTCCCCAAAAGTATAATTAAACACATCCACACACACAGGCACACAGCCTACATTACCTTGTAACAGAGGGTTGCCAGATTGGAGGGAGATTCTTCTCTGACAGCTCGTATCTCCGCTGCCGGCACCAGAGCAAACACATCCTGGACAGTGGTGGCAGTATCCGTCCAGAACTGGTCCCAGAAGGCATGGTCTGTAGCCTCCACGGGCTGGGGGAGATGAGGCAACATACAGAGATCAGATGCATCCGCCTACAGGAGAAGAGAGCTGCTTGGCTTTCGACTACAGGAGAGAGAGAGCTGCTTGGCTTTCGACTACAGGAGAGAGAGAGCTGCTTGGCTGTCGACTACAGGAGGAGAGAGAGAGCTGCTTGGCTGTAGCCTACAGGAGGAGAGAGAGAGCTGCTTGGCTGTAGCCTACAGGAGGAGAGAGAGAGCTGCTTGGCTGTAGCCTACAGGAGGAGAGAGAGACCTGCTTGGCTGTAGCCTACAGGAGGAGAGAGAGAGCTGCTTGGCTGTAGCCTACAGGAGGAGAGAGAGAGCTGCTTGGCTGTAGCCTACAGGAGGAGAGAGAGAGCTGCTTGGCTGTAGCCTACAGGAGGACAGAGAGACCTGCTTGGCTGTAGCCTACAGGAGGACAGAGAGACCTGCTTGGCTGTAGCCTACAGGAGGAGAGAGAGAGCTGCTTGGCTGTAGCCTACAGGAGGAGAGAGAGAGCTGCTTGGCTGTAGCCTACAGGAGGAGAGAGAGAGCTGCTTGGCTGTAGCCTACAGGAGGAGAGAGAGCTGCTTGGCTGTAGCCTACAGGAGGACAGAGACCTGCTTGGCTGTAGCCTACAGGAGGAGAGAGAGACCTGATTGGCTGTAGCCTACAGGAGGAAGGAGAGAGCTGCTTGGCTGTAGCCTACAGGAGGAGAGAGAAACCTGCTTGGCTGTAGCCTACAGGAGGAGAATAAACATCAGGGGCCGGTTCCCCAGATACATAATACTTAATCACTTTTGATGGAGATTCTTTATTGCTTTTTAGTCCAGGATGGATGGATGGGTGGGTGGTCTGGTTGGGTGTTCGGGAAACCGGCCAAAGAAGTAGACATATGATGGAACACATGTTTGTTCTGGTCAGACAAATAAATAAATAAATAAATAAATAAATAAAATATTCAGCTACTGGCCTACTTCACATGTTCTTGATTTGCTCATGATTTGCATATTCTATTACAATACCAAATGTTCTAAGATCTTTCCAGAACGTCCTTGATGACAGAATAAATATAACCTAAACACTGTCGTTTAGACTGATGCTTATTTGGTTAACTTTAATGTATTTCAGCCCACATTAAATCAGCCACATTGTCTGAATGTTATGATTCATTCAACAACCACATCATCACAAATGTAGCTGGTAATGTTATCTAGACTACCCTTTGTCTTTTCAACAGCTGAATTGTTGGGTAAACCGTGCAACTGATCAATTCAAGTGCCAGCCACAAGAGCAGGCACAAATTAACTGTATTCAGACCTGCATGTCATTATAGTTCTGCATCAGATCCACCTTAGCCTCTTGGTGGGGTTTATATTATAAATACAGAAGTATGATTACAATGTTACATTTGATTACAAAATAGAAACATTGTTGCCAAGTTATGAGTCTACAATTCTATAACACAAATTTGCAGTATTTATAACAGTACCCTACAATTAATCTAATTGTCAGTTATATGCGCTGTAAATATATATATATATATATATATATATATATATATATATATATATATATATATATATATATATATATATCGCTTATGCCTACATTTTAATTAAAAGTTTACATTTAGACTAACCAGTAAACGCTGTTTTTGGACAGATGGTAGCCCTTACCATATTTATCCACCCTCTCATCCATGTGCCAAATACAACTTGTAGGCTACCATCTGGCGCACTAGAATTGCTATTTGTATCTTGAAAAACAGAACTGTTCATAAAAATTTAAACTCTGCATTAGCCTACCCAAAAGAGAGTTATTATTTCAACAAACCTGTGTTTTGGTTGTCAGTTGTATCACAGCTTTTCTGAAGTTGAGTTTGGAGTCAACGTTGCCCATTTTCTACTAGCCAGCAACCTGTTCGCTCCGTCTGAATCGCCTGTGTACGGTAACCACCGGTAGGTTGCTCTTGCGTAGTCGTGGATAATCTCACTCATCTGCCACTTCCTTCTCCAGCTACACTTGCGACGCACAGTCAGAAGGATTTGTGCTAAACAGGATTCAGGCAAGGCGACTTCCGGGATCCAAATGTACATATTTGTTTAATTTACGTCTTAATGGGAATTCACTGATGCAATTTCTTGACTATTTACCTGAACACCTGATGAATAAGTTCAACTAAAACTTGCTATTTGCAACCTGTAACTGTAACATGTACTAGACCTACTAATAATAATCATCATCATCATCATCACCATTTTAATTATAAGACAAGACAATAGTGAGAAATGTCCATCAATGTCCAGCCATAAATGTTTTACATTATGAAATATCTAGTTTATTTTGTAGTAGTTTTTTCAAATGTATTTACCTTTCCCTATAAAACTGCACAATGTAGAATAAATATTTAGAAATACATTTTGATGGACTGATACTTCAAATACAACATCATATTTAATATGATGGCTCCGTTGTTTGATGCCTCATCATTATCCTTTGGTTATTAGTAGTACAGCAGTGCCTCTCAGTGTCACACACTGGTACAGTTATAACAGGGTGGTGGTGCCCCTCTATTCAGTGAATTATGGTAGCCGTGTTATTATGAAGCAGAGGCACACAGCCTAAATCCACCCTGTCCTATCCTAGACCCGGTCCTATCCTAGACCCGGTCCTATCCTACACCCGGTCCTATCCTACACCCTGTCCTATCCTAGAACCTGTGCACGCTATTTGGGGACAATCTCAATTGCATTACCTTGATTTCAAGTCCTCTCTCCTCGCCTCCTCAAAAGTTAAGCAGACTAGTTGCATTGCCACCACCATTGCTAACTACCCAACGTTTATTGACTTGATTATTCCTGTCATTCTTAGTTTAGCTAAATGGTATAGTCGTTGTGCGTTCTCAATGGACATTCGGGTGCTTTCGTAAATTATCTCCGATTTCACAGCACTCTCGTCTGATTGTACCAGAGCGGAGAATAATGCATTTATGAGAGTTTAACACCCGTTGAATATGGCCGGTGTCAGTAATCAGCAAAAAAAAAAACGTAACTAAATTGTTGCCAGCAGCACAGTTATAGTCACCAACGCTCTGGATAACATGAAAACTGCCTAACCGGCTCTGCTAGGGCGAGTAAAATGGTCAGAGTGGTCTAATTTGTGTCTGGAAGTAGCTAGCAAGCTAGCCAACGTTAGTTTGGGTGCTTGACTGCCGTTGTAAGGCCAGATGTGTGCCCAGAGAGCAAAACGCTCTGAATTTACAGCGCACTCTGGCTCTGAAAGGATACTGTTCGTTTACAGTATACTAAAATGAACTAATAGTATATACTCATTAAGTATGTAGTATACAGTATGTTAGTATGGGTATTCGAACACAGATTCTGTTTATTATCTATGCATAGTCACTTTAACTCCACCTACATGTATATATTACCTCAATTATCTTGACTAACCGGTGCCCCCACACATTGACTCTGTACCAGTCCCCCCCTATATAGCCTCACTATTGTTATTTTACTCCTGCTGTTTCATTATTTGTAACTTTTATGAAAAATGTTTTACTTAACTATTTCTGAACACTTATTGTTCTTAAAACTACACTGTTGGTTAAGGGCTTGTAAGTAAGCATTTCACTGTAAGGTTGTATTCGGCGCATATGACAAATATGATTTGATTTGATTTGAAAAGCCAACAAGGGAATTTGATTAAGCAGAACCGTAGAACCTAGCCAACTTTGCAGCACCAAAACGCAGACGCAGGAGAAGAGGAAGAAGAAGTGCTCAGACTCAGACGGTGTGCATACCGTCCACCACTTCCGAGTATACTATTCACTAATGCTCAGTCCCTGGGCATAAAGTAGACAAGCTCAGGGCAAGGATCTCCTTCTAGAGAGACATCAGGAACTGTAACATACTCTGTTTTAAAGAATCATGGCTCTCTCCGGATATATTGTCCCCGTCCATTTAGCCAGCATGGTTCTCCGGGAAAAGGAAAGGTGAAGGGGTTAACAACTTATGGTGTGATTGTCCCAAACAATCACAGTACAGGAACTAAAGTCCTTTTGTTCTTCTGATCTGGAATACCTCACCATCAAATGCCGACCGCATTTCCTCCCAAGAGAATATTCTTGTGTCCTTGTCACTGCCGTGTATATTCACCCCTAAGCCGACACTGCAACGGCTCTCAAGGAACTACACTGGACCTTAATAAAGATATAAAGGAAATCTTAGGAAAACGCTACCAAAATTATGTCTACACATCTCATGTGCTACACACGCACCTTCCAGGATGGCTACAAGGCCTTCCCCCGCACTCCCTTTGGCAAATCAGACCTCCATTCTGCTCCTCCTCACCTATAGACAGAAACTTAAACAGGAAGCACCCGTGGTAAGGACTGTGCAACATTGGTACAATCGATTGGAATCTATGTGTCAAGATTCCTTATTTTTTCTCATTTTGATCAAGCGACAGGGAAATGTGCAGTAACACTCACTTCTGTCATCATGAAGTGATATGAGTGGCTAGATCAAGGACCCTCACGAACTGCACCATCGAGAGCATTCTGTCGGGCTGTATCCCCTTCTGCCCTTATAGAAAAAACATGATTTCACATAATATTTCCACAAATCATGTGTTTTTGGAACACTTCACATGTGGATTTTCATGTGATTACATAACTTTTCACATGTGGATTCAAATGTTCCCATTTGATTTCACAGGTGATTCCCTGCAAACAAAAATGAGTTGATACACACACAACTCTTTTAATATGTAGTTTTCAACTTAAATATTTGACACACGACTACATTGTGTATGTTTATTTATAGTAATTATTAATTAACTGGGATTTGAACTCACAGCCTCTTGGTTCACAGCATTATGGTCTTCCTGCTATGCCATATCTGTGTCAGTTACTGGCATCATCTGCATTCCTACAATTTGGACTTCAAAGTAAATCTCAGCTTTGTTAAAAATACACTCAAGAAACACTTATATTTATCATAGTTATTTAGGAGTAACATTAAAACAGAATAATATGCCCCACCAACATTAGACAACTATACAGAAAAAATGAAAATTGCTGAAATAATTCAATTAAATCAATGAGAGAATAGTCAGAGGTCAGCATGTGGGAGAAATCGGAGCTCATGGATGATTGACATGTTTCCCACTAGTAATTACCAGTTGGAGGGCTGTTCGCATGGATTTTTTCCAGTCGTATGTGGTAAATTCCCAATTCCCACTTGGTTAGGAATGCAGCATTAGGTGCAATCGTTACTGCACTTTGAAATGTAGGTGGTGGTAATGTGGTAGGGGTTTATTAGCATATTTGGGGGCATGGTCTACAATATGTTATATTTGTGTCAACCCTCAGTGGAAATGTTATACCAGTTTAAGTTGTTTTATTGTTATGTTGATGAAGGTTGAGCACGTGTTTATGACACCGTCAGTTCTGCAAACTTTTGTGACAATCAAAAGCTGCAGTGTTACGAGGTTACTGTATGTTTTCCAGTAGCTTAATGACAGCTGGGTCGCAGGAAGTTAATGTTTAATTTTCATTAACTTACTGTCTCCTAGTTACAAGTGGGTTGTTATTAAATTGACAGTAACTTACTATATCCTAGTTACAAGTGGGTTGTTATTTAATTGACAGTAGCTGATCCATCACACTCACTGCCCTGATAGTGTGGTATGGAATTGAGTATTACAATGACATGGTGACTACCTATCAATGAAATATGGTTCTTTGATGTCACATGTACTTTTGTCAGACTTAATCAAGGCTGCAGAACTGACAGCAAAGAAGTAGAAGATTTATGAACAGACCACATTAACTGGGATGACAGTCACTCTTACGGGAGACCAAAAAGAGCCAGCTGAAAGCCATGTCTCGAATAAGCCACACCTGCAATCTTCTGATAGGCCGCCTCTGTTACAGTATGCTGCCAATCAGCATATGCATGTTGTCAACAGAAGAGTCAGTGAAAGCGTAGTAGTTCACGGGCAAGATTGCTAGTGGTAGCAAGTGTCCTGTAGGTTACTGGAAACATTTTGCCAGAAAGTTATTTTGACTTTTATCTGTCTGATTAGGATGAATAATATCCGACAATACCTTTTTAACTCTATGCGCTATGCATTTTGGTAGAATTTATGAGTCAGAACACTGAAGTGTAAGGAGCCTTCAATGTTTTAAGTGGACTGGAACTTTATAATTACCACCTGGGTCCTGTTTCAGTAATAGTGAAATCAGACCTTCTTGTTGAGTATCTGATAATCTACCATTTTTATTGAAGTGGTTAAAACATGCTAATAATGGTCCTCTGAGTACATCATAAAAGGATTGATATACCTCAACTGGTATACCATCTGGAAAATGCACAATAACCTCTTCACAGTGCAGCTGACGCATTCTCTTACAAATATTTGCCGAACAGACCGTGTCAACTTGACTTGGCATAACATCAAACACATAAACTGCTACAACACTTCCACTGACGGATGGCACATATACACATATATTTGACAATGCCCCATAATATGCAAATGAGCCTCACCAGTACATTGCCCCCACCTATCAAAGTGCAGTGATGATCGTACCTTATATTCAAAATATTTGGTAGAAAAAGTTCACATTATACCTACAAGGTACCAAACTGTACCATGTGAGTTCGTATGTGTACCCCCCTTGAAGTGTACATCAGGGAACAACACTGTAGTCTAACCAAACCCTTATTTTTTGAGAGTGTGTTAAATATATGTTCCAAGCAATTAGTATGAACCTGGTGACACTGCATAAAAAGTTATTCACCCCCCTCCCCCACCAATTGGTTAAAATAATTTATGTTATACTCCTTGACCACTGCTAGTTTTACGTTGGTGGTGATAATTGGACAATTATTTGCTTGATTCTGGGCAGCTTTTAACAAAGTGCAGAAATGCATTCTGAACAATAAATCTGTGGCCATATCTCTTTTATGCTCACAGATCTGGTGGTCTAGCTCCCGTTTAAGGCTGACTCCCATTTGTGGTCACAGTACAAGATTTTACAGTAATTGAAATCAGAATACAGCAGCATACTGTCATTTTATAGAAATAACACCTTGAAGTTGTTAAATATATTTACTTTATCTTTACTGCAACTTTAGGCAAAGTGTATTCTTGCCAATTTCACTTATATCCACAGACCTGGTGGTGCAGCAGGAACTTCAGGTAACTAGTAACCAAGAGGTTGTGAGTTCAAATCTCAACTGAGGTTGAATCCCAAATAATCAATATACAGCTGCATATCATCCATTAACACCTGAATTTAGCTGTAAAAATACAGTAACTATTTGTAGATGTACCTTATTCTTACCACAACAAGAGAAAAATCTCCAGGGGACTAAGACACAACGTTCTAATAACATCCCGGGAACTATACAAAGCCTACAGGGGACCATGACTGTTTAAATTAAAGTAATGTTCAAGGTAAAATATTCTAAATTACATTTGAGACCTGGGTTTTCATGTGCTTTCATGTGCTCAAATGTTGTCCCGTGTTGAAACTTTGCATCCCCATGTTGTCACATTTATTTCACATTTGATCAAATTAGATCACACGAGATCACGTGTTCACATTTGAAATTCATGTGGTTTTTCCCGTAAGGGTGGTACAACAAATGCACCGCCTGCATCTGCAGGTCTCTACCATGGGTGGTGCGGTCAACCCAACACATCACCGGGGGCACACTGTCTGCTCTCCAGGACATCTACAGTACCCGGTGTCACAGGAAGGCCCAGAAAATCATCAAGGACCTCAGCCACCCGAGCTGCTGCCTGTTCACCCCGCTACAATCTAGTAGGTGGAGACAGTACAGGTGCATCATAGCTGGGACAGAGAGATTGATAAATAGCTTCTATCTCCAGGCCATCAGACTGTTAAACAATCATCACTAGCCGGCCTCCACCCAGTACCCAGCCCTGAACTTAGTCACTGTTCTAGCCAGCTACCTGCTGGTATTCTACCCTGCACCTTAGAGACTGCTGCCCAATGGACATCGAGTCATTGAACCCTGGTCACTTTAATAATGTTTACATACTGTTTTACCCACTTTGTGTTTTGTTGTTTTGGCTCTATACTCCATCACTTTGGATTTGAAATGATACTATGAGATTAAAGTGCAGACTGCCAGCTTTAACTTACTATTAGGTTAAAGTGCAGACTGCTGGCTTTAATTTACTATTAGGTTAAAGTGCAGACTGCTGGCTTTAATTTGAGGGTATTTTCATCCAAATAACAGCACTTTTTGTACATCCTTCCCCCCATTTTAGGGGACCAAAAGTATTGGGGCAAATTCAGTTATACGCAGAGTGTAGAAAACATAAGGAACCCCTTCCTAATATTGAGTTGCACCCCATTTTGCCCTCAGAATAGCCTCACTTCATCGGGGCATGGACTCTACACGGTGTCGAACCCGTTCCACAGGGATTCTGGCCCATTTTGATTCCAATACTTCCCACTGTTGTGTCAAGTTGGCTGGATGTCCTTTGGGTGGTGAATCATTCTTGATGCACACGGGAAATTTTTGAGCATGAAAAACCCAGTAGCGTTGCAGTTCTTGACACATTCAAACTGGTGTACCTGGCACCTACTACCGTACCCTGATCAAAGGCACTTAAATCACCCTCTGAATGGCACAAATACACAATCCATGTCTCAATTATCTCAAGGCTTAATAATCCTCCTTTAACCTGTCTCCACCCATTTATCTACACTGATTGTAGTGGATTTAACAGGTAACATCCACAAAGGATCATAGCTTTCACCTGGATTCACCTGGTCAGTCTATGTCATAGAGAGATCAGGTGTCCTTAATGTTTTGTACACTCAGTGTATGTTACCCATCATTTCAGAAAATTCTAATAGGTATGCAATATATGCAGTGATCTTGCAGATCACATCTGCAACAAATAATAAAGTTTGGTTGAATAAGTCTTTCAATATGGTTCATAAAAAAAAAAAGCTCCTTTTAGATGTTGGAGTGGATTGTTTTGACATTCTGTGGCCTATGGAAATATGTTTACAATCATGCAGCAACCTCATAAACAACACTAAAGAGTTTCATTTCCTGTGTTTGAATGCCTGCGTTCCACCAGTTTACATATTCTAAAAAAACATTTTTCTTTTGTTGAGGTTAGCCAGCCTGGATCCGAACAGAATTTTCCCCATTTAACTCTGATGTCGTGGAGTGGAACAAAACAAATGCTCAACATCATTTTTGCTGTGGGCATTGCCAAACTGCCAGTTGCCAAACTGGTATCGGTTAGGTGGTTGTCATGGTTTCACTGGTGTGACTGGTTCTGCAGTCACCGCTTGGGAAAATCAAACAGAGGTTTGGTTATCCCAAGGGATCTAAAGAAAAACAGACTGATAAGGGATATGTCATTATTCTATGTGATATGGTCTTCAGATATTCAGTCTATCACAGTCATATTCAGTGAACTTATTTACATCTGTTCGTAGTCATCAACATGTGTTTTGGCATGTTTCCTGACAGTTGTCGAGTGCTGCTCATTCTGTAAAATCAAACATGAATCATCAATAAGGATTGTGTCTTCCTGTGATAATCCCACAGTGTTTCTTCACACGGTTTAGACATGCCCAACCTGTCAACGAGCTTCCTTCTAACCAATCACATCTGTTCCTCACTCTATATAAGCAGCAGAGAAACATTTTTGCTCATCCGTGAGATCCGAGGACTACTACTGAGAAACACTACAAGTCCTGACCACACCATTTCTCCAAACTTTTTGTGCAAGAAGTACAATAGATACTTTACCCAACAGAGAGAGAGAGATGGGAAGGAGTATTTTGCTGCTGATTTTGACAACCACCCTGGCAGGGGTGTCACAGAGTGAGACGGTAAGGAGTGTAAAACTGTAGTTGTGTTTACACTGCAGCACATTTTTGCCATGTCTATTAGTATTTTAAGATTCGTTATCAAAGTTTCTGGAATGCTTTCAGTGTTTGTCAGAGGAATGTAAAACATGACCAGTGGTGGAAAAAGTACCCAATTGTCATACTTGAGTAAAAGTAAAGATACTTTAATAGAAAATGACTCAAAAGTGAAAGTCACCCAGTAAAATATTACTTGAGTAAAAGTCTAAAAGTATTTGGTTTTAAATAAACTTAAGTATCAAAAGTAAATGTAATTGCTAAAAATTACTTAAGTATCAAAAGTAAATGTAATTGCTAAAAAATACTTAAGTATCAAAAGTAAAAGTATAAATCGTTTAAAAATCCTTATATTAAGGAAACCAGATGGCACCATTTTCTTGTTATTTTCATGTAGGGATAGCCAGGGGCACATTCCAACACTCAGACATAATTTACAAAGGAAGCATGTGTTTAGTGAGTCCGCCAGATCAGAGATTGTAGGATAACCAGGGATGTTCTCTTGATAAGTGTGTGAATTGGACCATTTTCCTGTCCTGCTAAGCATTCAAAATGTAACGAGTACTTTTGGGTGTCAGGGGAAATGTATGGAGTAAAAAATACATTATTTTCTTTAGGAATGTAGTGAAGTGAAAGTTGTCAAAAAATATAAATAGTAAAGTACAGATACCCCAAAAAACGACTTAAGTATTACTTTCAAGTATTTTACTAAAGTACTTTACACCACTGAACATAACCATGTGTTTGTCTGATATGGCATCCATAACAATACTGCATCCGTGTCGAGCCAATGCTGTATCATACCACAATGCTGTATCATACCAGAATGCTGTATCATACCACAATGCTGTATCATACCACAATGCTGTATCATACCACAATGCTTTTTCATAACGGATTTCTGTTCTTCACAGGGCTTGCTGAGACAGAAAAGACAGATTTCTAATTTCCCCTATCGAAGAAGATCAGGTACATCTAGCTCAATCAAGCTCTACATCACCAAATATACAACAATCAAATATATCTTTACCACATGTATACAAGCTTCTTACTCTTTAAAAAAAAAAAAATGTATTCACCTGTTACTGTTTCTAGGTGGCCTCTGTCGTCATGGTGGCACCTCTGTCCCTGCCCTGTCCGGAGAACACATGTTCTGCTTATGCACAAATGGTTACGGTGGCAAACACTGTGAATTAGGTAAGAAACACTCTTTTACATTTGGACACTTAACAACTACTGTACCTCTGACACTTTGAATTGATGGGGGGGAAGAAAATCTTTCTTGTTAAGATTCTATGTGACGTGTGTGTGTGTGTGTGTGTGTGTGTGTGTGTGTGTGTGTGTGTGTGTGTGTGTGTGTGTGTGTGTGTGTGTGTGGTGTGTGTGTGTGTGTGTGTGTGTGTGTGTGTGTGTACATATCTAACTTGTTGAGCTGTGGAAATAACTTCCTCGTGAAGGACAATAAAGGACAACATAATCAATCAGTCAATCGATCAATATGTTTCATTATTTTGTATTTTCCTTCAGATACAGCAGCCACCTGCTACACGGGAACTGGGATGTACTACAGAGGTAAAGTGTCTCAGTCAGAGAGTGGGCGCAGGTGTGTGGGGTGGGACCTGGACACCAGGAAACGCCTGATGGGGTCTGACGTCTACTCCGGGAGGCACAACTACTGCAGGTAGGGGCCTTTATCCCACTCTCAAATGGCACCCTATTCCCTATATAGTGCACTACTTTTGACCAGGACCCCCTATATACTGTAGTGCACTACTTTTGACCAGGGCCCCCTATATAGTGCACTACTTTTGACCAGGGCCCCCTATATACTGTAGTGCACTACTTTTGACCAGGGCCCCCTATATACTGTAGTGCACTACTTTTGACCAGGGCCCCCTATATACTGTAGTGCACTACTTTTGACCAGGGCCCCCTATATAGTGCACTACTTTTGACCAGGGCCCCCTATATAGTGCACTACTTTTGACCAGGGCCCCCTATATACTGTAGTGCACTACTTTTGACCAGGGCCCCCTATATACTGTAGTGCACTACTTTTGACCAGGACCCCCTATATACTGTAGTGCACTACTTTTGACCAGGGCCCCCTATATACTGTAGTGCACTACTTTTGACCAGGACCCCCTATATACTGTAGTGCACTACTTTTGACCAGGGCCCCTTATATACTGTAGTACTTTTGACCAGGGCACAATATAGGGAATAGGGTGCCATTTGAGATTGGACTGCTCAGATGTTTCACTCAACAGTTAATTGTTCGTAAATGCAAATGTGCAGTGTGTTATGAGGAAATCCATTTTTTGACTTCAGGAATCTGGAGTACAAACGGCGTCCATGGTGTTATGTAATGAAGGGTGTTGAGCAGGTACAGGAATACTGTGATATCCCTCGCTGTGGCATACCTGGGGAGACAGGTACATTTAACTTATTTTCATTCTCTCTCCCCTTAATGGTTGTTTTGATTATTTCATCATTTGTAGGCTTTGATTGTGAGTAACATGTAACCATACTATTACCATGTTATTACAATTTTATTCTGTGCTGTAATGTATAGTGGTATCAACTTCAACATCTTGCAGGTCCACTTGATTATCTGCCCACTGAGCCCACTGTACCAGACACAGGTGAGATCAATTTGCTTGGTCTTGCTACCGTACAAAATTAATATCATTCTAAATATAATATGTAACTATCCTTGACCCTTCTTCCATGCTCATTCTATTAAATTCATATAGCAATTTGAATATACATTACAGCAACTTAACATTTTCCCATGCTCTTTCAGTCTTGTTTTCATTGCAATTGATTTAGTTCCCCAATCACAGCTTCCAGTCTGACAGAGTCCACGTGTGGCCAGCGTACCAGGAAGCAGATGAAGATCGTTGGAGGGACAGTTGCCGCTGTGGAATCCCACCCGTGGATGGCTGCAATATTCTGGAAGAACCATCAGTCTAAAGAGAATGTGTTCCGCTGTGGGGGAAGTCTGATCTCACCTTGCTGGGTTCTGTCTGCTGCCCATTGCTTCCCTGACAGGTACTGTAAGAGGCAGCGCTGAAATTTCTCAATGGTAACAAGCCAGTGAGGGTGTACAGTACCAGAGTCCTTTAGGACCCGGCCCCCTCTTGAGATGTTGTTTCTGGCTGATAATATAATAGAAGATCTTACTTTAGTACCCCTTTCCTGGAGTTAAATGACCTGGTGGCCTCATGGGTGGAATGTTAGCAATAGTTTTCATAATTAATAAACATAATTAATTGTAAATTGTCACCCCTTTTTCGTGGTATCCAATTGGTAGTTACAGTCTTGTCTCATCGATACAACTACTGTTCGGACTCAGGAGAGGCGAAGGTCGAGAGTGTGCGTCCTCCGAAACACAACCCAACTAAGCCGCACTGCTTATTGACACAATGCTCGCTTAACCCGGAAGCCAGCCGCACCAATGTGTCGGAGGAAACACCGTACACCTGGCGACCGTGTCAGCGTGCATTGAGCCCGGCCCGCCAGAGGAGTCGCTAGTGCGCGATGGGACAAGAACATTCCTGCCGGCCAAATCCTCCCTTAACCCGGACGACGCTAGGGCCAATTTTGCGCCGCCCCATGGGTCTCCCGGTCGCGGCGTGCTGCGACAGAGCCTGGACTCGAACCAGGATCTCTAGTGGCACTGCAGTGCAGCGCGTCAGACTACTGCCCCACTCGGGGGGCCCATTTATTTCTTTACGACGAAAATCAGGTGTTTCTATTTCAAACTGTTTTGTTATATTTCCATTTTCTGTGATGTGTGTGTGTGTATATAAAGTGTAATATTGGGATGCAAACTCAACATTGAATACATTTCAACTCTATATCTTGTAGATATATATCTCTACATCTTTATACATGGTAAAGATGTCTTCTTTTTTAAGCCCATAGCCATGTGTGGGAGGTGTGTACATTTTGTTTCAAAGTAGATTTGTTTAAGAAAGTAGATTTGTTTAAGAAACCCTGATTTAGCCCAGTGCAGTAAATAGTTAATCCCCTAAAGGGGACATGTGATTGCACCAGCCAATACATTCAACACCAATGTGTGGGGGGTACAGGTTAGTCGAGGTAATTGTGTACATGTAGGTAGGGGTAAAGTGACTATGCATAGATAATAAACAGCGAGTAGCAGCAGTGTACAAAACAAATGTTGATGTGTTGGTGTTTTCACAAACAGCTCTCAAACTAAAGCCTGCAGCCTCTTCGTCACTCTGGGGAAGAGTGCCATCAATGAGACTGACGACACCAAAGAACAGAAGTTTCAGGTGGAAGAGGTTATCATGCACGCAGAGTTCGAAAACAGTGAAGGAAACTTCAATAATGACATCGGTATGAATGAACACTGCTTTTATGTCCCAAATCTGTTTGGCTGTCTGTGCCAACTCCTCTCACGCCAATGGCCAGAGGAGTTGGCACAGACAGCACAAACATAAACACAAACAGATCTGGTACCAGGCGATTGAATTCCCATTTCACTGTGGTATTGATTTTTGAGTTTGCATGTTCTGTGAATGTAAAGTTTGAAACGTCAGTACATGTGTCAATGGTATTTGAGACTGTCGTGATAATAACGCAGAGTGGTTGATGTGTTTCCTCATACAGCTCTACTGAAGTTAAAGGCTGTAAATGGTCAGTGTGCAGTGGAGAGTAGCTCTGTGAGGACTGTCTGTCTGCCCCCGGCACGCCAGGCCCTCGGCGCGGGATCCTCCTGTGAGATAGCTGGCTACGGAAGACAGGAGGAGGGTAAGGAGGATCATCTACAACATACCAGGGCCCGTATTCATAAAGCATCTCAGAGTAGGAGAAGATAAGTGTATGTGAGAAGACAAGATGTACCTTAATTGTCCATTAACTTACAGAGAATAGAAATGTGAGTTTACGCTCACAACCCAACACCCTGAGACACACATACACCCACTGAAGGGCTGGAAGCAATGGGTCAGGCACAGTGCAGCAATTATAGGTGGTTAAGTGCCTTGCTCATGGGCACAACAACAGGCAATGGTATATAAGATGATACTACGCACCAGATTTTTCTGAGCTGGGATTTGAACCATCAAACCTGGTTTCTCCCGTTGTTGCCCCGCTTCTTTGAGCACTCAGCTACCTGCCACCCCGGAGTAGGAGTGCTGATCTAGGATCAGGTCCATATAATATTCATTATAATGAAATACGGAGCTCTGAGTCTGAGACACTTTTTCAATACTATCCTAGACCTCTTATTTTAAATGTATCAATCACTTGATATGATCCATTTCCTTTCCCATGATAAATTGACTTGTTTTCATGCCTACGTAACATTGATTTTTATTTACCTGTTGAGCGCTTTGTTATTGTGTCCCTTCATTAAGGTTTATGGTACAATTCACAGTACCTGAGGGAGGCAAAGGTAAACATTTTGGCCCATGACGTCTGCTCAGATAAGGCGTACTACGGAAACCTGATCACAGAAAACATGTTCTGTGCTGGGAGACCGGACTGGAGTCAAGATGCGTGCAAGGTATGATACGCAGAAGTGACTTGAGATTACAATTTCTCCTCAGCAGTTAATATGCATTTGGAAAATAATGTCATTCAAAGTAAAAACAGAATGACATGTAAGAACAATACAAGGACATTCTTTCTCCATGAGAAATACTCTGTATTTAGAGTATTACTGTACATAAAACATTTTTATTATGAATTACTTGATGAGTGAGAAAGTTAGACAAATAGATATCATAACCCCCCCAAAATGCTAACCTCCCCTGTTATTGTAATGGTGAGAGTTTAGCATGTCTTAGGGGTATGATATAAAATGCTAACCTCCCCTGTTATTGGTAATGGTGAGAGGTTAGCATGTCTTAGGGGTATGATATAAAATGCTAACCTCCCCTGTTATTGGTAATGGTGAGAGGTTAGCATGTCTTAGGGGTATGATATAAAATGCTAACCTCCCCTGTTATTGGTAATGGTGAGAGGTTAGCATGTCTTGTGGGTATGATATAAAATGCTACCCTCCCCTGTTATTGTAATGGTGAGAGGTTAGCATGTCTTAGGGGTATGATATAAAATGCTAACCTCCCCTGTTATTGGTAATGGTGAGAGGTTAGCATGTCTTGGGGGTATGATATTTGTGCCTTTAACTTTCTCACTCAACATCCTTCACGATTGATTAATGATTATCTGTAATCATTGTAGCATAGCATCCACATTAATGTAGAAGTCTTTAGAAGCATATTCTATTCTTATTTATAAAAAAGTGACTCCAAAATGACACAATACATTATTTACCATTAATTTCTATTGGGCACAAAATAATCTGGAACACAACCAAAACAAAAAGCAAATGCATCCAACACATTTGTAGAGTCACACGCTTGATGTACTGCAGCCATTGATGCTAGGAATATGGGACAAATTACTGAACTTTTGACTACTTTAATACACATAATTGAATTTGTCCATATACCTTTGGTTACCTAAAATGGGAGGGACTATGTACAAAAAGTGCTGTAATTTCTAAATGAAATTGACCTCAAATTAAAGCTGACTCAGTCATTGTACCACTTCATATCCAAAGTGCTGGGGTACAGAGCAAAAACAATGAAGTCTCACCGTATATTACAGTATTCCTCTACACCTGCATTACTTGCTGTTTGGGGGTTTTAGGCTGGGTTTCTGTACAGCACTTTGAGATATCAGCTGATGTATGAAGGGCCATATAAATAAATTTGATTTGATTTCCCAGGGTGATTCCGGAGGACCCATGGTGTGTGAAGTGGATAATCGAATGTTCCTTTTTGGAGTCGTCAGTTGGGGCGAGGGGTGTTCTAGAGCATTACGACCAGGCGTGTACACAGCAGTGACCAACTACAATAAGTGGATAGAAGAAAAGACAGGCTTATCCTCCATCGCCTCAGGGTCTATGTACCCACAGAAATAACCTCCTCAGGGTCTATGTTCCTACATAAATAAACTCCGTAGGGTCTGTTATAGACACTATATCATGTATAATTGTACATATAGGAATATAAGTATTTTAACTACTGAAATGTAAACATATTTTTGTATTTCTGTCTTCTCAAAAGGGGCAACAATAAAGCATTTTGATATTACTCACAAATCTAATGTTATTCCAAAACGGTTCCAACTTCTAACCTTGAAAGTCTACTGTAGCTGTCACGGTCTTGAAAATGATCGGACCAAGGCGCAGCGTGAGTATAGTTCCACATATTTATTTAAGTGAAACTAACACAACAACATAACTTGAGGACATAGTGCCCAAACACACTAACAATCAATCAATATCCCACAAAACACAGGTGGGGAAATGGCTACCTAAATATGATCCCCAATCAGAGGTAACGATAAACAGCTGCCTCTAATTGGGAACCATATTAGCACCAACATAGAAATAAACATACTAGATCACCCCCCAGTCACGCCCTGTCCTACTACACCATAGAGAACCAAGGGCTCCCTATGGTCAGGTCGTGACAGTAGCAAATGTGGGAAGATCGCCTTCCAGTGACTCACCAGTGACAGCTGGTAATATGGTTATCATACTACCTAATAACATACACCACATGAATCCACCCACAACACCCACAACACCCACACAATCGTCACCACCCAGGAGCCTCGACCTAGTCATGAATCTGGAATCTGTATGGACCGGTGGTCAACCTTGAACCACAAGGCTTGAGATCTTTTACCCGATGGCCATTTAAATGTAATTAAGGCTAGTGTTTTGCCTTAAATGTGTCGCCTGGATGAAAGGAATGCTTCATATAACCAATTACAGGTCTTGTTAATAACAGATGATTCGTGTGATTTTGTAGGGGTCAGTCAGTTGACAGTCTTGTCCACCAGCCAACTCTCTTTCTGTTGAACCAATGCTTTCTAATGTATGTGGTAGCAATTAGCCTGGGGGTGAGGTTAGTCAGTTAATGGCAAAACATTTAGCCTTTGTTTTTGGAACTCTTCAGTGTTATTAGTGCCTGATGAGAGGCCTATAGTGGTGAACCTGAGTTTTCCAACTCATTCTATCCAACCCATAAAAGGAGACTTGTTGGTGTTGAATTGCAGCTGTTGAAATGACGAATTCCATCTCTATTGGCAAGAAATATTATCTGCTTGTAACTCAGAATCTATATTTTAATTTGTCAATGGTTTTTCACACAATGAATTACATTAGCTTTACTATTGTTTTGGGTCATTTAGCTAAAACTCTTTTACATATTTATTTCATACCTAGTCCATGACTATATTCTAATACTTACTATGCACAATGATCTCTCTCTCTCCCACTTTGTCTCTCCAGATCATTAAAAGGTCTAAGTGGTGAGTTACAGATTGGGGAGTAGAGGGGGCTTACCTTGTCTTCAGCCTGACAGGGAAGTCATGACAACTGTTGTGGGACTTGACACGCAGCGCTCTGTGTGTGTGTCTGTGCTGGAGAACTAGGCACGCAGCGCTCTGTGTGTGTGTCTGTGCTGGAGAACTTGACACGCAGCGCTCTGTGTGTGTGTCTGTGCTGGAGAACTTGGCACGCAGCGCTCTGTGTGTGTGTCTGTGCTGGAGAACTTGGCACGCAGCGCTCTGTGTGTGTGTCTGTGCTGGAGAACTTGGCACGCAGCGCTCTGTGTGTGTGTCTGTGCTGGAGAACTTGGCACGCAGCGCTCTGTGTGT
This sequence comes from Salmo salar, assembly GCF_965601325.2. Taxonomy (NCBI): domain Eukaryota; kingdom Metazoa; phylum Chordata; class Actinopteri; order Salmoniformes; family Salmonidae; genus Salmo; species Salmo salar. Next base: position 35,278,168 of record NC_138318.1, read on the forward strand.
GTGTCTGTGCTGGAGAACTTGGCACGTAGCGCTCTGTGTGTGTGTCTGTGCTGGAGAACTTGGCACGCAGCGCTCTGTGTGTGTGTCTGTGCTGGAGAACTTGACACGCAGCGCTCTGTGTGTGTGTCTGTGCTGGAGAACTTGGCACGCAGCGCAGGGATTAGTGGAAGCCCTCCTCACAGGAAGCCACTAGCAGTACCACGGCAGCTGTCCCTGACCCACCATGTTATTTTTGTTTTAACGGCTAGCTGTGGGAATATATCATCGAAGGGAAAGTGTGGGAAAGGTGGGGTGTGGAAAACACATCAGCCATGGTAGGAATTACATACTCAGAGCTGGGGTCCCCACGGTTACAGTAACCTACGGTGACATCATCCGGTTCCGGGTTTCACCAGAGAACTTGAGACGGGATGAGTAACAAACATGAACCAAATCCAATTTTTAAAGACATGCAGTGATAACTACAGAGATTTATATCACGCTACCTCTGTACAGTACCAAGTATACAAAGGTGATAGAGTTTAGTGAAGATGGGGTGGCTAGCTGAGTTAAAACGACACAGCGGTTTAACTTAAGAAGCTTGTAAGATTTACAGTTGACACAAAACAACATTTTGAAAGTCCCCCCGTAGTCATTTTCCAGTATAACAATGTAGCACAGGTTCTAATTGGGGCATGATAGTGAGAATCGAATTTCCTAAATTATTTCAACCTATTGTATTTAGTACATTTCACCACCAGATGGTGTTAGGTGTTAACTATCCATGGCATTGCAAAGCCTTTGTACAGACAGAGTAGTGTGGTTGAGGCTTCAAAATAGCCTTTTCTCAAAGCATCTTTTATTATTTATTTATTTATTTTATTTATTTATTTTTATTTCACCTTTATTTAACCAGGTAGGCCAGTTGAGAACAAGTTCTCATTTACGACTGCGACCTGGCCAAGATAAAGCAAAAGCAGTGCGACACAAACAACAACACAGAGTTACACATGGAGTAAACAAACATACAGTCAATAATACAATAGGGAAAAAAGTATATATACAGTGTGTGCAAATGAGGTAAGATTAGGGAGGTAAGGCAATAAATAGGCCATAGTTTGGCGAAGTAATTACAATTTAGCAATTAAACACTGCATTCTAAAGAATGCTTTCAGCATTATCAGGACAATTCCTAATACAGCAAATGATAGCACGGCATCATAGGAGCACAGTATGCATATGTTACCTTCACAATAGTTATAACAATGAAATGTACAAACACTCATGTCACCAGAAATGTTTGAGTAGGAACTAAATACAAACTACCAACAGTTCTATATCAGGTCTGTGTGGACAGAAGGTGCCTTTCTGTTCTTCGAGCCGCTGTAGTGCGTAAGAAGGAGGCCAGGGGCTATGTCTATTCCCACAGGACCTTGGGGTGGCAGGCAGCCTAGTGGTTAGAGCGTAGGGCTAATAACTGGAAGGTTGCTAGATCAAATCCCTGAGCTGACACGGTGAAAATCCGTCGTCCTATCCCTGAACAAGGCAGTTACTAGGCTGTTATTATAAATAAGAATTTGTTGTTAACTGACTTGCCTAGTTATTTTTATTTTTTTAAGTAGTGCCCTACTTTAAAAAACACAGGCACCCATCTTGACCAGCAGCCAAACCCACTGTTCACAGGGGAGGGTCCTGGGAGCAACCCCAGACTTCAGAAAACTGCTGCCTGCTGCCTTCACAGAGGAGGGTCCTGGGAGCAACCCCAGACTTCAGAAAACTACAACCCCAGACTTCAGAAAACTACAACCCCAGACTTCAGAAAACTACAACCCCAGACTTCAGAGAACTACAACCTGCTGCTTTCATTAGATTTCTATATCTAGAATGGACTCTTCTCTTTGATTATCTTACCTACAGGCATGCCTTTCTAGAGAGAGCGGTGGGCCTCCTTGTGTACTGTCATCTACACCTATTCTATAGCGTCTCTATGGGCTTTTTGGATGATCACATTATTATGGATTTAAGAGTGGTATCATGGAAAGATACTACAAAAGAATTGTGATTTGCAGTTGCTTGCACATCAAATAACTAGTAGAAGACAAAACAGTACAAGTATATCATTAGCTTTTCAGGCATTCTGAACTTAGGGAAGTACTCGTAGGCTACAGAGCCTAAACCTGATTTGTCATATTTACAAACTCTATTCTGCTTCCTTAAAAATTGACTGATTTGGGTCGGTGAAACTAGAAATCAGTGGCTATGAGGTAAGAAGAACTGAAAGGGCTAGATTATTCTATATGGCAGTAATCCTGGAGAGGAACTGAAATGCCTGGATTTAGCTATATGGCAGTAATCCTGTGGTGAGTAGTGATTATATGGTGTTAGTGCGGTGTTCTAGGGATGCAGTGTACTCTTCAACTCCATGTATTTTACCCTACATGGAACTAACTACTGAATGCTGACTGTGTACTTCACAGACATGTCAGACATCCAAGCCTAAATGAGAGATTAACTAAATATTGAAGATGATTATATTAAAACTCCTGAAATAAGGTTTAAATTCGACATTTAAATCTTGTATATTTCAGGATCTTTGATTTAATTATCTTTGCTTATAGACGATAAAACACCGCAAGATAGAATGTTTACCATGAGGTCTGAAACAGAACAACTTCCTTGATTCTTTCTTTTTAAGACTTTTCCTTTTTAGGAAGTAGGATGCTGCCTTGCAGCCTCCTGGGAATCTGAGGGAATTCCTTCACTGGTGTGGTTGTATGTTTTTTTTTATACTGCAGTATTGTTATTTCAGGTTGCAAAGGGAGGAGATGGAATTTTAGAAATGTGTTATGCTACACACAAGTAGACCAGAACCAGAATAATTATTTTTGACCAGAGATAGTACACAAATGTGCCCATGCTTGATTTCTGTTACACTGTGTTTTAATACAATTATTTTTCTCCAAGTCTAGGTGGTTTGAGTGTGTTGCCTACTAAAGTATGAAAGTGAAAACGACATGATAAATATGTCTGAGGCTGATCTCGATGCCACTGGATACAGAACTTTAAACACTCACAGGATCAACTGTGAATATGTGGATGTACAGTGTGGTGGGCTGGCAGTGGGTAGACTCCATAAGTCTTGAACTCTTGAACTTAGGCTCATGAAATCACAACAGTTTCAGTCTTCAGACAAACATGTTACCCATAAAGATTACATTTAGTTATAGGCTTCTGGTCCGGTATACTTTGAAGAATTACTTGAGCGAGGTAGTTTGTAATATGTTGTATCATAACTGTAAAAAATGTAAATAATGGAATATTTATTAAATAAATATCTGTGGATTCTATCAATTTTAAATAATTTCTTCCAAGCCAAAAACATTTCCCTATTCTATTCTATTCTATTCTATTCTATCATTGTTTATTCTACCGTAATACATAAGATGGACAGAGGTATAGCCTATATCCCAAAGCAACTAGGCTATATATCAGTCCCTTCTGCCAGCATCTTGTCAAACCTGATGCGTCACTACAATTTACACCGTCTGTCCTTGCTGGTTGGAATTCGCTCCTCTCGACAGAGGAGTCATATTTCCCTTTTTAGGGCATGAGAATGTTTACGTAATTTGGGGAGAACTCGCATCTCTAGCAAACTCGACTATGTGGAACAGGCGGAGCCTATCGGGAAAGAGTGACATCCGCTTGTGCCAATCACGTTTGCGGTAACATATATACCATTTCTCTTATTGGTCAGGTGGCGGACATAGCATTTTGTCGGGTAGGTTGCTCACTCTTCGAGAGCTGCGGTTGGGGATTCTCACATTGATGGTTGCAAGGGGAGTAGTTAGTGTTCCCAGAGAGCGAAACTGTGCTGGGCAAGGAAAGTGTTGGATTAACCTTAGACTTTATAGGGGCACAAACAAGAGAGGGAACTTTTGAAACAGCCAAACGGGGCCAGACTTTTTTTTCTCTTGGATAGGAGAGCGGACTCAAGTTTTCATCATGCCGGTTTTTCACACAAAGACGATAGAAAGTATCCTAGAGCCGGTGGCTCAGCAGATATCCCATCTGGTGATAATGCACGAAGAAGGTGAGGTGGACGGGAAAGCTATCCCGGATCTCACGGCTCCCGTGGCTGCGGTACAGGCAGCTGTCAGCAACCTGGTTCGGGTAAGTGAAACGTCCCAACCGAATATCCCTGACTTCGGGTAGGTTACCTGTCGCACGCTGTCTGTGTAGTGGCTACATTGTGCCAGGCCGCCAAGATTCCTTGTCATTTTATCTAAGAAGTTACGGATGCGGTTACTTTATTTCCCTGTTCTATCGGTCAGCAACATTCTGCTTTTACAACGCGAGCGATGGTAACTACAATGTATCAAGTTTTGTTGAAGTTTTCCACTTGGGCCATAGTGCAGTGACGCCCTTTTCCCCTTGAAAATATGCCCTACCCCTGGAGCCGAGGGGTGACTGCCATATCTCGACGTATAGGCCTACACTATTCTCATGTCGGAGTATTTCAAACAAATATACTTTGTATCTAACTAACAATTAAAACGACAATTGTATATTCATCATCGATTCAAGTGTCCTCTAGCAATTCATGATCACTTCAGCCGTTTTCGTGAATTCCGGTTCTGGACGGTTCTGACTTAGAATATGGGCAATTACAAATACCTAGGTGTCTGGTTAGACTGTAAACTCTTAAATCTAGAATTGGCTTCCTATTTCGCAACAAAGCCTGCTTCACTCATGCTGCCAAACATACCCTCGTAAAACGGACTATCCTACCGATCCTTGACTTCACTCTACTCAGCAAATTGGATGTAGTCTATCACAGTGCCATATACTACCCACCACTGCGACCTGTATGTTCTCGTTGGCTGGCCCTCGCTACATACTCGTGGCCAAACCTACTGGCTCCAGGTCATCTAAGTGTCTGCTAGGTAAAGCACCGCCTAATCTCAGCTCACTGGTCACCATAACAACACACACCGGTAGCACACGCTCCAGCAGGTATATTTCACTGGTCACCCCCAAAGCCAACACTTGCTTTGGCTGCCTTTCCTTCCAGTTCTCTGCTGCCAATAACTGGAACGAATTGCAAAAATCGCTGGACACTCATATCTCCCTCACTAACTTGAAGCATCAGCTATCAGAGCATTTTACAGATCATTGCACCTGTACATAGCCCATCTGTAAATAGCCCATCCAACTACCTCATCCCCATATTGTTATTTATTTTTTGCTCGTTTGCACCCCAGTATCTACTTGCACATTCATCTTCTGCACATCTATCACTCCAGTGTTTAATTGCTAAATTGTAATTACTTTGCCACTATGGCCTATTTATTGCCTTACCTCCCCTATCTTACATCATTTGCACTAAATGTATATAGATTTTTCTATTGTATTATTGACTGTTTATTCCATGTGTAACTCTGTTGTTTGTGTCGCACTGCTTTGCTTTATCTTGGCCAGGTCGCAGTTGTAAATGAGAACTTGTTCTCAACTGGCCTACCTGGTTAAATAAAGGTGAAATAAAATTAATAAAAAATGCCAACATACAATTGCATGGATCCACATGTTTCCTCCACAAGTATTGTGTAAGTAGCTTTTTATTAAGAAGTCATGGAAGACAGATGAGTTGATCAGGACTGATAAGGACAACCCCATTGTATGACATTGTATTAAGCATGTCATCAAATCAAATGTTATTTGTCTCATGCGCCGAATACAACAGGTGTAGTAGACCTTACCATGAATGCTGAATACAACAGGTGTAGTAGACCTTACCATGAATGCTGAATACAACAGGTGTAGTAGACCTTACCATGAATGCTGAATACAACAGGTGTAGTAGACCTTACCATGAATGCTGAATACAACAGGTGTAGTAGACCTTACCATGAAATGCCGAATACAACAGGTGTAGTAGACCTTACCATGAATGCTGAATACAACAGGTGTAGTAGACCTTACCATGAATGCTGAATACAACAGGTGTAGTAGACCTCACAGTGAAATGCTGAATACAACAGGTGTAGTAGACCTCACAGTGAATGCTGAATACAACAGGTGTAGTAGACCTTACCATGAATGCTGAATACAACAGGTGTAGTAGACCTTACCATGAATGCTGAATACAACAGGTGTAGTAGACCTTACCATGAAATGCCGAATACAACAGGTGTAGTAGACCTTACCATGAAATGCCGAATACAACAGGTGTAGTAGACCTTACCATGAAATGCCGAATACAACAGGTGTAGTAGACCTTACCATGAAATGCCGAATACAACAGGTGTAGTAGACCTTACCATGAAATGCCGAATACAACAGGTGTAGTAGACCTTACCATGAAATGCTCACTATCAAGCCCTTAACCAACAATGAAGTTAATGAAATCCTGATCTGTCTGCTAATGACAGACAGCTCATTTAGATTTTCTGAATATAGTCCATGTAGCCTATGCAGTTCAATACAATCTTTGTTGTATAGCCTACAGTATGGGGCAGCAGGTAGCCTAGTGGTTAGAGCGTTGGGCCTGTAACCAGCAGGTAGCCAACAGTATGGGGCGGCTGGTAGCCTAGTGGTTAGAGCGTTGGGCCTGTAACCAGCAGGTAGCCTACAGTATGGGGCGGCTGGTAGCCTAGTGGTTAGAGCGTTGGGCCAGTAACCAGCAGGTAGCCTACAGTATGGGGCGGCAGGTAGCCTAGTGGTTAGAGCGTTGGGCCAGTAACCAGCAGGTAGCCTACAGTATGGGGCGGCAGGTAGCCTAGTGGTTAGAGCGTTGGGCCTGTAACCGAGCTGACAAGGTAAAAATCTGTCGTTCTGCCCCTGAACAAGGCAGTTAACCCACTGTTCCCCTGAACAAGGCAGTTAACCCACTGTTCCCCTGAACAAGGCAGTTAACCCACTGTTCCCCTGAGCAAGGCAGTTAACCCACTGTTCCCCTGAGCAAGGCAGTTAACCCACTGTTCCCCTGAACAAGGCAGTTAACCCACTGTTCCCCTGAACAAGGCAGTTAACCCACTGTTCCCCTGAACAAGGCAGTTAACCCACTGTTCCCCTGAGCAAGGCAGTTAACCCACTGTTCCCCTGAGCAAGGCAGTTAACCCACTGTTCCCCTGAGCAAGGCAGTTAACCCACTGTTCCTAGGCCGTCATTGTAAATAAGAATTTGACTTGCCTAGTTAAAAAAAAAAATCTGTCTCTCTGTATGTATGTGGTGCTCCTCTACATAAAGGAGATGACTGACAACTCCATGGCAGCCAGCAACCTAGCCCTGCGGTCGGGTAGTAGGCCCTGCGGTCGGGTAGTAGGCCCTGCGGTCGGGTACAGAAACGACATTCTCTTTATCATTTAGTATAAATGAAGTGTTCATTATGACAGTTTTTTTCCCCGAACAGTTTTTACTTGAATGAACTAAACCCCATCTGGAGTCGTCTGAAAGGTGGCCTGGTTAGTTAGAGTAGTGTAAATAGAATCAAAAGTAGTGAAAACCACAGTGGTAATCAAAGTGGTACTCCACAAAACCTCTTCATAAAGGAGATGTCTGACTGAACCCCATGGCAACCAGCAACCTAGGCCTACAGTCTGGGCATGGAGTTGTAAAAATGGCAGACTAGTACAGAATCCAAAAGCAATTTCTTCCCTAATATCAATTTTATGTATTATTAGTGTTTTTGTCTACAGTCTAAACGTGACGTAACCATACTACACTGGAAAAGTACCAATGAACAAATTTACCATTGTCATTTCCTTTTTCTAATTTACTAAGATTATAGCTGAGGTGATTATTTCCTAAGTGAAGAAGCGAAAAAAGTTCTTTATCGGTGCCTTTGCAGAACTTGTGGTTTACAAAAAAGGGAAATGACTTTAAAATAAAAAAAATCTTCCAAACAGCGTAGCAGCTCAGGCCTGCGATAAGAATAATGTTCCAGGCCATGCAGGGACACTGCCACTTCACTATTCAATACAAGATGTTGATGTTCCAGGCCATGCAGGGACACTGCCACGTCACTATTCAATACAAGATGTTGATGTTCCAGGCCATGCAGGGACACTGCCACTTCACTATTCAATACAAGATGTTGATGTTCCAGGCCATGCAGGGACACTGCCACTTCACTATTCAATACAAGATGTTGATGTTCCAGGCCATGCAGGGACACTGCCACTTCACTATTCAATACAAGATGTTGATGTTCCAGGCCATGCAGGGACACTGCCACGTCACTATTCAATACAAGATGTTGATGTTCCAGGCCATGCAGGGACACTGCCACGTCACTATTCAATACAAGATGTTGATGTTCCAGGCCATGCAGGGACACTGCCACGTCACTATTCAATACAAGATGTTGATGTTCCAGGCCATGCAGGGACACTGCCACTTCACTATTCAATACAAGATGTTGATGTTCCAGGCCATGCAGGGACACTGCCACGTCACTATTCAATACAAGATGTTGATGTTCCAGGCCATGCAGGGACACTGCCACGTCACTATTCAATACAAGATGTTCATGTTCCAGGCCATGCAGGGACACTGCCACTTCACTATTCAATACAAGATGTTGATGTTCCAGGCCATGCAGGGACACTGCCACTTCACTATTCAATACAAGATGTTGATGTTCCAGGCCATGCAGGGACACTGCCACGTCACTATTCAATACAAGATGTTCATGTTCCAGGCCATGCAGGGACACTGCCACGTCACTATTCAATACAAGATGTTGATGTTCCAGGCCATGCAGGGACACTGCCACTTCACTATTCAATACAAGATGTTGATGTTCCAGGCCATGCAGGGACACTGCCACGTCACTATTCAATACAAGATGTTGATGTTCCAGGCCATGCAGGGACACTGCCACGTCACTATTCAATACAAGCTGTTATAGTAGAGTTCTACACAACCAGAAACAGCTAGGAGTCCCTGGCAGCTGTCTGGAGGATAGATTTGGACAATTGAACTGGATTTTCTGATCCTCTCCTCACAGCTAATGTATTCTCATTGTAGCAGCATTGTTGTTTACTTGTTGGCCCTGGCCTGGCTAGTTGGACTGTCTGGGCTGGCTGGCTGGACTGTCTGGCTGGCTGCACTGTCTGGGCTAGTTGGACTGTCTGGGCTAGTTGGACTGTCTGGGCTAGTTGGACTGTCTGGGCTGGCTGGCCTGTCTGGGTGGCCTAGCTGGCTTTTCATCTAGTGTAGGCCCATGGGCTAAACAAGCCAGAGTTACTTCTGTAACCATTCTATTCTTTTACTGGGAGTCATTTATTGTAAATCTTCCACCATATATATATATATATATATATGAGACCATATCAATACAACAGACAAAAGTATAGTCTAACTTCTCTGCATCTGTTTTCTCGTGACTTTGTTGGTCCTTGTCAGAATCTCCATTTAATAACTGCTGAAAACGTGAGGTTCTGCTTGGCCTTTACCCTGTGCTACACTGTTCACCTGTCCTCAGTGAGTTGTGATAAAAGCTCTGTTTGCTTGTAGAAAGGCAGTGAGATCTATGGCCTTCCTGATAGTCATTATTATTAACAAGCACTGTGAAGGGACCAGACATTTTAGTTTTTAAAAGTTACTAAGCAATCATAAACATGATGTGGCTCTTTCTTACACAGCAATATTTCCTCTTCTGATGCTCTATAAACTCTGAAATGACACTGGAATGCATGTTCACACAGTTTTATTAAAGTGTATTGGTCGTGTACACAGTTTAGCAGATGTTCTAGCAGGTGCTGAGAAATGCTATGTAACGAGCTATTATTATTACTACTATTGAATTGGTTTCAGTAGTTCAGACCAACACTTCCGTTTTGGTCAGTCCCTTCATGGATGTAATGTAAGTATCCAAAGCTTGTTTCTGTGGAGATGTCTTCTAGGGATCAGCACCAGGCTTCTCTGTGGTTAGTACAAGCAGGCAGACTAGGCGAGTGATCATATTCACGTTAGCCTTCTCCTTGGGGGGTGAAATCAGAGAAAATCAATTCCCCAGCTGTGCAATCTGAACAGTGATCACATATTTCCAACTGTGGTACGACGATGAAGGCGTAACTCACACTAATCATTTCCTGTTTCCCTAGAAACAGTATCAACACTGTTACTGTTATGATGTGATTGAAATGCTCCGGCATCGAGTTGTGTGAGTGTGTTTGCAGTGCACTTCGTGGTTTAAAAAAAAAAAGGCCTCTTGTTGTATCTGAGTTGGAGGCGTATAGATCGTAAAGCCTGTTCTGTCTCTTCTAGAATCATCCAATGAAGCAGACCTGGGTTCAAATACTATTTGATATCTTTCAAATACTTTCAGCATTTGCTCTAGCCTGGTTGGAGTGCCAGATGGGCGGGGCTTATAGTTTTTGGTCTACTCTGTTGGGACATTTTAAGTCAGGCAAGCTCAATCAAGCACAGATAACATATTTGAAATGATTTGAAATAGTAGTTGAACCCAGGTCTGCAACCAAACCAAGGGCTGGGTCTCAGCCTCTTTCAGACAGGGTGCTGTAACTCATGTGGCCTAGGCCACTCAATGAAACCAATGACTCTACCTCAGACATTCCCAGGGAGAGGCTGTGCCAAAGAAAGCCATTCACTTTATTGTCTTGGCTACCCACAAAACCACACATTGCACAGACTTGTAGACCCCTGGCTAATGGCTAGGCTAACGTCTCAGAGTTTACAGTTAAATCTACCATTCACATCCCACCATGCAATCCTTACTAAACTGCAAAACCAGGCAATTATTGAATTAGGCTACATGAATTCCTCCTTTTATTGTTGAATTGTGTTTACAATATCTGCTGTAGGTTGTTGATTTGCTGGGATAGCCAGGGAACGTGTTTTCAGCTGTTTGAATGAAGACCTCCTGGATCTGTGTGTGAATCAGTCTGACTGCTGCTGAGGCCTTCAGTCTTTTAATGATCACTCATCTTGTGAGTGTTTTAAAGGATGGAAATCCCATTATTCCAGATACATGGAGATGAAAAGGTCGGTCTTCATCATGGGCCAAGATGTTCTCCTCAGCATTAACTCAGCCAGAGGACAGACTTTATCAGCCGTTAGTGTCTATGGTTTATTCAGCTGACGGACTGTAAATCAGACCATATATCATCTCTACGGTGTCAGTTTGATGTCTCTGGTTGTGTTCATCTATTCAATGCCAGTCTAATTAGAATGAAAATGGACCAGCCTTGATGTTTGTGTAGAAGAAATCAACCTTGATGGCCGGAATCCATCCCTTAGCCTTGGCTCCCACTATAACAAGTGTTAATCAGTCAGGCATACTATTCAGCAGGCATAGTTCTGAGATGACTAAAAGAGAGCTTATGAAATGAGGCCTACTGTACTTTGTCATTTCTGCAGTTCATTTTTATGGTCTTCAAAATGGGGAGAAAGCATGTCAACGGCAGACATTGTGCCTTGGCATAGACTGGGAACTGAATATTTGGAGACTGCAATATCATTCAGTCTTGTGCAAAAGGAAGGATGCACTGCTCCTTCTTGTCTCTTTTTTTAGGAGTCCTGCAAGACAGGCCTATATTATTACTCAGATCAGCTTCTCTCTTTTCTTTCCGTCTTTATTTCAGGCCTACACGTAAGCAGCTAGCAGATCATGTGTTTAGGAACCAATACTCAAGTCGAGTGATAATGAAAGACATGGAACACAATGGCTTTCGAGTGGCGCAGCGGTCTAAGGCACTGCATCTCAGTGCTAGGTGCGTCACTACAGACCCTGGTTCGATCCCGGGCTGTATTACAACCGGCCGTGATCGGGAGTCTCATAGGGGCGGCGCACAATTTGCCCAGCGTCATCTGGGTTAGGGGAGGGTTTGGCCAAGGGGGCAGGCCGTCATTGTAAAGTAAGAATGTGTTCTTAACTGCCTAGTTAAATAAATGAGAAAAGAACCACACAAGGGGAAGTTCATGGTCAAGTTGTTTGTTGACGACAGTTGACAATATTGTAATTTCACAAGAAACCTCAGTTTAACACATGGATGGAGTCAGAATCAAGTGCCTCCTCACTTCACTATTTTTCAGTATGGAAAATTGCATCAATATCAAGTCTAACTGGTCTCAATAAATTATTTTATTTTCTTACTACATCAATTATTTCAAACCTACTTCTGTAATGTGTGATTATGGGGGAATAAATATGTCCAAGTCAAGTGGTTTTAAGGCCTTCCAAAATAAACTGCGTCCTGTTATCTGCTTCTCCAGTTTCCTGTCATTTGTCCAAGGAGGGGGGGGGGGCAGGGATAGGAGGGAGGGAGGAGAGAGAGAGGAAAGGAGGGGGTGAAAGAGGTTGGTGGGTGGGTGGGGTGCAGTGAGCGAGAACGTGCAGTTAGCCAAGTCAGGAAGGATAATGGAAGGATAATGGCTATGGATCTGAATCCCCAGCAGCAGCAGCAGTCCAATGCTCCAGCAGCTGTTCGTTAGTCTCGGTCCCTCCGTCCAGTGTACTAACTTAACTAAAACTCTGCTGGGTGGTGATGAGCCCTCCCTCTCTCCCTCGGTCCTCAGCGGTGATACATCTGATGACCCTAGACCACAACAGCCAGGAGAAATGGTGTGTAGTCAGATGTCAGGAAACCACCCGAATATTTGTGTTCCATCGAGTCACCTCAGTTATGTGGTGTACGCACGTCTCAAATGGCACCCTATTCCCTATATAGTGCACTACTTTTGATCAGGGCCCATAAGACGCTGGCCAAAAGTAGTGTACTATGTAGAGAATATGGTCTAAAGTAGTGTACTATGTAGGGAAGAGGGTGCCATTTGGCACATTTAGTTGTGGTGAATGGTGACGCTCTAAGCTGTGTCAAGATTACTCTCAAGACTGAGCAAATTCAGGTAGGTCCCTCCCCATTTCCTTCCGTTTTAAGAGACGTTTTGCAACAGAATCGACGTAATGCATATGCCCCCAGGAGAGCCAGCATGAGGGAGGGATGGAGAGAGAGGAGGGGGCAGGCAGAAAAAAATGTGGTGCGCATATGTCTTGGTAATCAGTCTTGCATGCCTCGCTAATTTACCTCTTCCTCTCTGGTTTTATTTAAATTACACTGATTTCTCCAGGCCTTTATAGCCTATCTAGTTAGGCTATAGCACAGCAAATCCATTTTAGTGGGGTAAAAAAACATTGCTTTTCGGTTTGGGATTTTTCTTAGCTTTCACACCCCTAATCTATGTATACTCAGCTAGCTAACTGACCATCATTACTCCTCCTCTGCCATTTGATACCACCTGACCTAGTCCTGTTTTACCACCTCTTAACACAACTACACAGTGAGGCCGTGTTGGAGGGGTTAGCCATAACTATGTCTTCTATGCGTTCTCTGGAGAGGTCTGCAGATTTGGTAAGATCTGACAAGATTTTGTGATGGAAAATGTTATGTTTGTGCTCTTCTAATAACCAATTTCATGCATGTGACTGAAATAATCCTCACTATCAGTATCTGCAATTTGGCAGTACGCCCAGACCCTTGTTTTGAGAACGAAATATATCTGTTTCAAGGTCTCCGCTTAGAGAGAAGAAGCCTTGTGAGGTATTGGTCTGTCACGTGCATAAACCAGTATTGGTATGTAACATGAATGAAGCAAATGTTAATGATGAATTAATTATGAATAAGCTAAATCATGCAAATATAACTTGTCTGCTATATTTAAGAGAACTAACGGGACTGTCTCTGTAGAGCTTCTGACAGATGTTGACTACGGTGCATCAAGTTTGTTGGAACCTCTCCAGTGCGCTATTAATAAATAATGATTAATTTAAGATTGACTTCGAGTGTCCTATGTGTAGAATTTCCACGACAATTTTATCAAAAGTCATTGCAATGCTAAATATCTCTTAGCTTCACGCGTGCTATGCTGCCTGTGAACAGGAACACATTTGGATACTACACACTTCTATTACAGTTATGGGCACATGCTTCCGTTCCATAACACGTTCAGAGCAGACGGTTGTTAGATGGCGGTGAGGACACTTAGGTCCAATAGAATGTAACCATAGAAAGAACTAGCTCCACATCTGAAAGAACTAGCTCCACATCTGAAAGAACTAGCTCCACATCTGAAAGAACTAGCTCCACATCTGAAAGAACTAGCTCCACATCTGAAAGAACTAGCTCCACATCTGAAAGAACTAGCTCCACATCTGAAAGCCAGGCTGTCTTTCTCTGTGCCCCAGTCCTCCAGGCTTTGAGAGTCCCTGGGTGCATGTGAACAATGCCTTGTCTGTTCTGCTGGTCCGGGCCACTTTATCTAGCTCCTTCACAACGCTGCACTGGTCTGTGCTGTTCTGTTGGCAGCTGGAAATAGGAGTGTCAACTTTTCTACCCCAGACCTTGGCTGGCTGGAGGGCAGCTTGACATCAGGCTGTGTGGTATGTGACAGCATCCTGCCACAATGACAGTCTGAGCATGCGAATGGATAAACAAGTCGACATTAAGAATTACCTAGTCCGAATATAACATTTTTTTCAGTGCGCAGACAGAATAATCTCTTTTTGAAATAAAGAATTACCTATCCACCTGTGCTCTTGTCGTTTTAGTAAAGTTCTATAAAAAAAAAAAAATCGACCTGCTTCGGCCCTGCATGCCTGTGTGTTGCCTAATCAGTCAGTTTCTGGTTGGGGTTGGAGATCAGAATACAGCTGCCACGCCCTTGAGCTGGAATGAGTGCAAATACATTCTATTTTTATAGAGTTGTTGGGATCAGGGCTGTTGTTGGTCTACAGAACACATGAGGAGAGGGAGGTGGGAAAGGGGAAATTAGGATAAAGTGGATCTTATTATTACTAAGAAGCCATTTTTTCTTAGTGCAAAACCCCCTACTGTGCCTGAAAGTGAACACCATTCTCAGAGAGAACAACGTACTTTTTGTTTTCAAAGACCTCTTTTCAGCTACTGTGTATTTCCTAAGTCTTTGGTGTATTTAGGCAACAATCCCCTTCCTATTCTTTCAGAAGTCTATACTGTGTACATAGAAGTCTTCTTGTCTGAACTTGCCCTCACCCTGAACAGGATATCACTGTAAGGAAATGTCTTAAGAAAACAGTGATTGGATATGAGAGATTAGCAAAATACACTGAGCTCATTTCCTCAACAGGTCAGTCATTACAACAACCATATAGGGCCAGGTAGGGCTGCATGATATGGCCATTTTTTATAGCAAATATTCAGTGGAAGATAAAGTTCCCAATTGTCATACTTGAGTCAAAGTATCTGTACTGATGGCGCAAAAGCCATGACAGGGAGACACAGTGGAGTGGTAACGCGCGTGCAAGCAGTTGCTCTCGACGCCACTTGGGTCCACTGCAGCATCCACCGAGAGGCTCTGCTGCCAGGGGAATACCTGACAGCTTGAAAGACATTTTGGACACTACAGGAAAAATGGTTAACTTTGTTAAAGCAAGGCCCCTGAACTCTCCTGTATTTTCTGCACTATGCAATGATATGGGCAGCGGCCATGCAATGCTTTTACAACATACAGAAGTGCGCGGGTTATCAAGGGGCAAACTATTGACACGTTTCTTTGAATTGAGAGACAAGCTTAAAGTTGTCTTTACTGACCATCATTTTCACTTGTCTGACCACTTGCATGATGATGAGTTTCTCACACGACTGGCCTATCTGGGGGATGTTTTTTCTCACCTGAATAATCTGAATCTAGTGTTACAGGGACTCTCCACAACTATATTCAATGTGCAGGACAAAATTGAGACTATGATTAAGAAGTGTGAGCTCTTCTCTGTCTGCATTAACAAGGACAACACACAGGTCTTTCCATCATTGTATGATTTTTTTTGTGTGCAAACTAACGCAAGCTTACAGACAATGTCAAATGTGATACAGCGAAGCACCTGAGTGAGTAGGTCTGCAATTACACAGGTACTTTCCTGAAACGAATGACACAAACAACTGGATTCGTTATCCCTTTCATGCCCTGCCTCCAGTCCACTTACCGATATCTGAACAAGAGAGTCTCATTGAAATTGCAACACACGGGTTCTGTGATAATTTAATTCAATCAGAAGCCACTGCCAGATTTCTGGATTGGGCTGCGCTCGGAGTATCCGCCCAGGCAAATCGCGCTGTTAAGACACTGATGCCCTTTGCAACCACGTACCTATGTGAGAGTGGATTCTCGGCCCTCACTAGCATGACAACTAAATACAGGCACAGACTGTGTGGAAAATAATTTAAGACGGAGACTCTCCAATACAACCCAACATTGCAGAGTTATGTGCATCCTTTCAAGCACACCCTTCTCATTAACCTGTGGTGAGTTATTCACAATTTTCGATGAACAAATAAGGTTTTATATGTAAGATGGCTAAATAAAGGGCAAAATGATTTATTATTATTATATTATTATTTGTGCCCTGGTCCAATAAGAGCTCTTTGTCACTTCCCACGAGCCGGGTTATGACAACTCACACTCATTCTAATGTTTAATAAATGTATGTGTGTGTGTGTGTGTGTGTGTGTGTGTGTGTGTGTGTGACAGGCTTACAATGAGGGTAAATAACAACATTTGAGAGTGCGCTGACCCCGGTGCTAGAGGGATACACAGCTGGAGGTTAAATGTTTGAAGGAGTACGGGACTATAAAAAGTTTGGGAACCACTGGTCTAAATCATTTGAGACAGAGTGAAATCCAGAGCTGTGCTATATACACTGAGTGGACAAAACATTAAGAACACCTTCCTACTATTGAGTTGCACTCCTGTCTTTTACCCTCAGAAAAGTCTCAATTCGTCGGGCCATGGACTCTACAATGTGTTGAAAGCGTTCCACAGGGATGCTGGTCCATATTGACCCCAATGCTTCCCACAGTTGTCAAGTTGGCTGGATGTCCTTTGGGTGGTGGACTATTCTTGATATATGTGGGAAACTGTTGAGCATGAAAACCCAGCGGCGTTGCAGTTCTTGACACAAACGGGTACGTCTGGCACAATCTACCATACCCCGTTCAAAGGCACTTAAATATTTAGTCTTGCCCGTTCACCCTCTGAATGACACACATACTCAATCCATGTCTCAATTGTCCCCAAAAATAATTCTCTAGTTGGTGATTTTCAAAAGTGGGGTGGGAAAAAACAGGGGGGAAACTTGTAACTGGTAGATTCCCCGTTTCCCCTCTAACTGGTAGTGGGGTGGTAGTTTCCCCCTCTATCTGGTAGTGGGGTGGTAGTTTCCCCCTCTAACTGGTAGTGGGGTGGTAGTTTCCTCCTCTATCTGGTAGTGGGGTGGTAGTTTCCTCCTCTAACTGGTAGTGGGGTGGTAGTTTCCTCCTCTAACTGGTAGTGGGGTGGTAGTTTCCCCCTCTAACTGGTAGTGGGGTGGTAGTTTCCCCCTCTAACTGGTAGTGGGGTGGTAGTTTCCCCCTCTAACTGGTAGTGGGGTGGTGGTTTCCCCCTCTAACTGGTAGTGGGGTGGTGGTTTCCCCCTCTAACTGGTAGTGGGGTGGTGGTTTCCCCCTCTAACTGGTAGTGGGGTGGTGGTTTCCTCCTCTAACTGGTAGTGGGGTGGTAGTTTCCTCCTCTAACTGGTAGTGGGGTGGTGGTTTCCCCCTCTAACTGGTAGTGGGGTGGTGGTTTCCCCCTCTAACTGGTAGTGGGGTGGTGGTTTCCCCCTCTAACTGGTAGTGGGGTGGTGGTTTCCCCCTCTAACTGGTAGTGGGGTGGTGGTTTCCCCCTCTAACTGGTAGTGGGGTGGTAGTTTCCTCCTCTAACTGGTAGTGGGGTGGTAGTTTCCCCCTCTAACTGGTAGTGGGCTGGTAGTTTCCCCCTCTAACTGGTAGTGGGCTGGTAGTTTCCCCCTCTAACTGGTAGTGGGCTGGTAGTTTCCCCCTCTAACTGGTAGTGGGCTGGTAGTTTCCCCCTCTAACTGGTAGTGGGCTGGTAGTTTCCCCCTCTAACTGGTAGTGGGGTGGTAGTTTCCCCCTCTAACTGGTAGTGGGGTGGTAGTTTCCTCCTCTAACTGGTAGTGGGTGGTAGTTTCCCCCTCTAACTGGTAGTGGGGTGGTAGTTTCCCCCTCTAACTGGTAGTGGGCTGGTAGTTTCCCCCTCTAACTGGTAGTGGGCTGGTAGTTTCCCCCTCTAACTGGTAGTGGGCTGGTAGTTTCCCCCTCTAACTGGTAGTGGGGTGGTAGTTTCCCCCTCTAACTGGTAGTGGGGTGGTAGTTTCCCCCTCTAACTGGTAGTGGGGTGGTAGTTTCCCCCTCTAACTGGTAGTGGGGTGGTAGTTTCCCCCTCTAACTGGTAGTGGGGTGGTAGTTTCCCCCTCTAACTGGTAGTGGGGTGGTAGTTTCCTCCTCTAACTGGTAGTGGGGTGGTAGTTTCCCCCTCTAACTGGTAGTGGGCTGGTAGTTTCCTCCTCTAACTGGTAGTGGGGTGGTAGTTTCCCCCTCTAACTGGTAGTGGGGTGGTAGTTTCCCCCTCTAACTGGTAGTGGGGTGGTGGTTTCCTCCTCTAACTGGTAGTGGGGTGGTGGTTTCCTCCTCTAACTGGTAGTGGGGTGGTGGTTTCCCCCTCTAACTGGTAGTGGGGTGGTGGTTTCCCCCTCTAACTGGTAGTGGGCTGGTAGTTTCCCCCTCTAACTGGTAGTGGGGTGGTAGTTTCCTCCTCTAACTGGTAGTGGGGTGGTAGTTTCCCCCTCTAACTGGTAGTGGGGTGGTAGTTTCCTCCTCTAACTGGTAGTGGGGTGGTAGTTTCCCCCTCTAACTGGTAGTGGGGTGGTAGTTTCCCCCTCTAACTGGTAGTGGGGTGGTAGTTTCCTCCTCTAACTGGTAGTGGGGTGGTAGTTTCCTCCTCTAACTGGTAGTGGGGTGGTAGTTTCCCCCTCTAACTGGTAGTGGGGTGGTAGTTTCCCCCTCTAACTGGTAGTGGGGTGGTAGTTTCCCCTCTAACTGGTAGTGGGGTGGTAGTTTCCCCCTCTAACTGGTAGTGGGGTGGTAGTTTCCCCCTCTAACTGGTAGTGGGGTGGTGGTTTCCCCCTCTAACTGGTAGTGGGGTGGTGGTTTCCCCCTCTAACTGGTAGTGGGGTGGTGGTTTCCCCCTCTAACTGGTAGTGGGGTGGTGGTTTCCCCCTCTAACTGGTAGTGGGGTGGTGGTTTCCCCCTCTAACTGGTAGTGGGGTGGTGGTTTCCCCCTCTAACTGGTAGTGGGGTGGTGGTTTCCCCCTCTAACTGGTAGTGGGGTGGTGGTTTCCCCCTCTAACTGGTAGTGGGGTGGTAGTTTCCCCCTCTAACTGGTAGTGGGCTGGTAGTTTCCTCCTCTAACTGGTAGTGGGCTGGTAGTTTCCTCCTCTAACTGGTAGTGGGCTGGTAGTTTCCTCCTCTAACTGGTAGTGGGGTGGTAGTTTCCCCCTCTAACTGGTAGTGGGGTGGTAGATGCCCAGTTTCCCCTCTTTCTGGCCCTTTAGTTGAAGTCCACTCAGTTGATTGTGCCCGACATCTAAAAATAACTCTCTCCTGCTCCCCTAACCTTTAGTTGAACAGCTCTCTAACTACCCTGGAACGCTTGGCAGTTAATTATGGCTTTTGTTCAGAGCCTCTCAAAGCAGGAATGCCAGGTTGACACATGTTAGTTCCCACCTCACTCTGAGAGAGCTGGCAGTTGCTCCACTTTTAGCCTGGCATCAACCTTTTTTGTTTAATTTACAAACGCTCACTAACTCCCATGAAATGCGGGAGGTAACGTGTGCTTTTGTAGTATGACATCTTTCTGGATTGGCTGTGCCATTACAGTTTAGAGTCGTCCATGAGCTGACACCTGGACAGTACACTCCACATTCCCAATAACTCACAGGGTTAGGAAGTTTGTTTTTTGCAACTTCATGCCCTGGTTGTGGCCCAGTCTTTCAGCCTCACTCCACTTTTAGTTCTACTTCCACCTTTTGTGTTGAATTTATGAACGGTGTAGGTGGACGCTCTACTCCCACTTTCACAGTGGACCAATGAGAAGACAGTAATGGGGTCAGGGGATATGGTTCTGGCTCCGCCCCACTCTGACTCCATGACGTCAGCCTTCTGGAATGGAGGACTGTGTTACTCACTGTAATGAGCTGCTTGAACAGTTGGTTATCCTTGAACTTTAACCTCCCCACTAATGGAACATTCCTAATAACTAGCTTCAGGAATTCTTAGTCATAGCCCTCCTATAGGCTGGCTGGCATTAGTGGTGAGGTGGCTTTATGGGGGGGGGGGGGGGGGGGGAAACGGAACTGTAATGATATATTTTTGAAAGGTTGTCTATCTTTTAAATATTTTGTACTCTTAAAAAGTACCCAGAATGCCTTAAAAAATATAATTGTAAATCCTTTTATTTTCTACACAGCAGAAGAAGCTGATCAAGTTGGAGTCGTGTGCTTGTGTACTTGTGGGCATGTTCACACTAGTTAAATATAATCGTGTGGGTGAAGAGCTGTGAAGAACGGGCTGTGTGTGTCCCCAGTGGGTGTGTGTGCAGAGGTCTGTGTGTGTGTGTGTGTGTGTGTGTGTGTGTGTATAAGTGTGAAGAGGTGTATAACAGGGGTTGGGTCAGTGATCAGTCAGCCAACAAGCTCCATATGAATCAGACATTAACTAGCCTCAGTCTCAGAGCTGGAATGTCTGTTGGCCCAGGGAGGGCGTAACACACAGAGACAGACACACAGAGACAGACCTGGATGTGTTCCCTCGCTGGGTTTCACATGATAAACATCACCAATAGGAAAGTCTAGAAGCTGTGTGCTTCACTAATCTCCAGTGATCTACAGCTGTTGCTGTGTCATTGACATTTCTGTTGATATGAGTGAAACCTCTGGATGGGTTTGTTTTCTCATGGCTTCATGTTGTGAAGGATGTCTGATCGCTGAGGTCACACTGGAGGATATGAGTCATGGTAGCTGTGAGTGTGTGAGAGATCAGCTCTTTTACACATTGTGTGTGTGTGTTGCCCTCCAGTGACCTGTGTGTTGAGACAATGGTTTATATCATCCTTTAAATGTTAAATAAAACAATTACAATGATTGAACAATGTGTAGATTATTAAAGAACAAAGGTTAAACACATTTACATTACATATTTCATGTGCAGGTTTCTCAGACCCAAAATGCTCAATGGAGAATCTCCATTAGTATATATATATATATATATAGTGATGACTTAGTCTGAATAGGATATGTTTATGTCCAGGAACCTGGCGCTACAGGGTGTTTGAGTTAATGTACCCTTCCTGATTTCCTGTTGTGTTCTAGGTGGGGAAAGACACTGTCCAGACCACAGAAGACCACATAATGAAGAGAGACATGCCTCCAGCTTTCATCAAGTATGTAGATGAAAGATATGTTTTCTCCTTAACTCTCAGCCCACAAACTTTATTACCTTATTTACCAGTCTAACAGTCTTATCCAATTTAGACATTTACAGTGCAATGATGTCTGAACCTTGTGTTGTGTACTCTTTCTCTCCCTCTAGTCTCTCGCTCTCTCTCTGTCTTGTTCTCTCTCCCTCTCCCTCTAGTCAATTTCAATTTAAGGGCTTTATTGGCATGGGAAACATATGTTAACATTGCCAAAGCAAGTGAAGTAGATGATAAACAAAAGTGAAATGAACAATAAAAATGAACAGTAAACATCACACTCACAAAAGTTCCAAAAGAATAAAGACATTTCAAATGTCAAATTATGTGCAAATAGTTCAGGTACAAAAGGGAAGACAAAGAAACATTTAAATATGGGTTGTATTTACAATGGTGTTTGTTCTTCACTGGTTGACCTTTTCTTGTGGCAACAGGTCACAAATCTTGCTGCTGTGATGTCACACTGTGGTATTTCACCCAGTAGATATGAGAGTTTATCAAGACTGGGTTTGTTTTCAAATTATTTGTGTATCTGTGTAATCTGAGGGAAATATGTGTTTCTAATATGGTCATACATTGGGCAGGAGGTTAGGAAATGCAGCTCAGTTTCCACCTCATTTTGTGGGCAGTGTGTACATAGCCTGTCTTCTCTTGAAAGCCAGGTCTGCCTACCTCGGCCTTCCTCAATAGCAAGGCTATGCTCACAGAGTCTGTACATAGTCAAAGCTTTCCTTCATTTTGGGTCGGTCACAGTGGTCAAGTATTCTGCCACTGTGTACTCCTCTGTTTAGGGCCAAATAGCATTCTAGTTTGCTCTGTTTTTTTGCAAATTTTTTCCTATGTATCAAGTAATTATCTTTTTGTTTTCTCATTATTTGGTTGGGTCTAATTGCTGTTCTCTGGGGCTCTGTGGGGGTGTGTTTGTGAACAGAGCCCCAGGAACAGCTTGCTTAGGGGACTCTCCTCCACTTTCATCTCTCTGTAGGTGATGGCTTTGTTATGAAAGGTTTGGGAATCGCTTCCTTTTAGGTGGTTGTAGAATGTAATGGCTCTTCTGGATTTTTATAATTAGTGGGTATTGGCCTAATTCTGCTCTGCATTCATTATTTAGTGTTTTACATTGTACACAGAGGATATTTTTGTAGAATTCTGCATGCGGAGTCTCAATTTGGTGTTTATCCCATTTTTGTGAGTTCTTGGTTGGTGAGTGGACCCCAGACCTCACAACCATGAAGGGCAATGGGTTCTATAACTGATTCAAGTATTTTTAGCCAGATCCTAATTGGTATGTCAAATTGTATGTTCCTTTTGATGGCATAGAAGGCCCTTCTTGCCTTGTCTCTCAGACCGTTCACAGCTTTGTGGAAGTTACCTGTGGCGCTGATGTTTAGGCCGAGGTATGTATAGTTGTTGTGTGCTCTAGGGAATCGGTGTCTAGATGGAATTTGTATTTGTGGTCCTGGCAACTGGACCTTTTTTGGAACACTATTTTGGTCTTATTGAGATTTACTGTCAGGGCCCAGGTCTGACAGAATCTGTGCAGAAGATCTAGGTGCTGCTGTAGGCCCTCCTTGGTTGGTGACAGAAGCATCAGCAAACAGTAGACATTTGACTTCAGATTCTAGTCTGGTGAGGCCGGGTGCTGCAGACTGTACTAGAGCCCTCGCCAATTCGTTTATATATATGTTGAAGAGGGTTGGGCTTCAGCTGCATCCCTGTCTCACCCCACGGCCCTGTGGGAAGAAATGTGTTTTCTTTGGCCAATTTTAACCGTTCACTTGTTTTTGTACATGGATTTTATAAGGTTATGTGTTTCTCCCAACACCACTTTCCATCAATTTGTATAGCAGACCCTCATCCCAAAATGAGTCTGAAGGCTTTTTGGAAATTAACAAAGCATGAGGAGACTTTGCCTTTGTTTTGGTTTGTTTGTTTGTCAATTAGGGTGTGCAGGGTGAATACGTGGTCTTTCGTACAGTAATTTGGTAAAAAGCCAATTTGACATTTGCTCAGTACATTGTTTTCACTGAGGAAATGTACGAGTCTGCTGTTAATGATAATGCAGAGGATTTTCCCAAGGTTGCTGTTGACGCATATCCCACGGTAGTTATTGGGGTCAAATTTGTCTCCACTTTCGTGGATTGGGGTGATCAGTCCTTGGTTCCAAATATTGGGGAAGATGCCAGAGCTGAGGATGATGTTTAAGTATAGCCAATTTGAATTTGTGGTCTGTATATTTTATAATTTCATTTAGGATACCATCAACACCACAGGTCTTTTTGTATTGTGGGGTTTGTATTTTGTCCTGTAGTTCATTCAATGTAATTGGAGAATCCAGTGGGTTCTGATGGTCTTTAATAGATTATTCTAAGATTTGTATTTGATCATGTATATGTTTTTGCTGTCTGTTCTTTGTTATAGAGCCAAAAAGATTGGAGAAGTGGTTTATCCATACATCTCTGTTTTGGATCGATAACTCTTCATGTTGTTTGTTTAATGTTTTCCAATTTTCCCAGAAGTGGTTAGACTCTATGGATTCTTCAATTACATTGAGCTGATTTCTGATTTCTGATGTGCTGTTCCTTCTTTTTCTGTAGTGTGTTTCTTTGTTTTAGTGATTCACCATAGTGAAGGCGTAGACTCAGCTTTTCTGGGTCTCTATGCTTTTGGTTGGATAGGTTTCTCCATTTCTTTCTTCGATTTTTGCATTCATCATCAAACCATTTGTCATTGTTAATTTTCTTAGGTTGTCGGCTTGAAATGTTTATATTTGATAAGGATGCTGAGAGGTCAAATATGCTGTTAAGGTTTTCTACTGACAAGTTTACGCCTTCACTATTACAGTGAAACATTTTGTCCAGGAAGTTGTCTAGAAGGAATTTAATTTGTTGTAGCCTAATAGTTTTCTGGTAACTTTCCACACTACATTCCTTCCATCTATAGCATTTCTTAATATTATTCAGTTCGTTTGGCTTTGATGCCTCATAAATGAGTATTGCTCTGTTGAAGTAGACTGTGATTTTGCTGTGGTCTGATAGGGGTATCAGTGGACTGACTGTGAACGCTCTAAGAGACTCTGGGTTGAGGTCGGTGATAAAGTAGTCTACAGTACTACTGCCAAGAGATGAGGTATAGGTGTACCTACCATAGGAGTCCCCTCGCAGCCTACCATTGACTATGTACAAACCCAGCGTGCGACAGAGTTGCAGGAGTTGTGACCCGTTTTTGTTGGTTATGTTGTCATAGTTGTGCCTAGGGGGGTATATGGAGGAGGGAATGCTCTCACCTCCAGGCAGGTATTCGTCCCCCTGTGTCCTGAGGGGGTCAGGTTCATGTCCAGTTCTGGCATTTAGGTCACCACAGACTAGTTCATGTCCCGGGGCCTGGAAATGATAGCTTCTCCATCCTGGAGGGGGAAATCAGTCTTCATTAAAGTATGGGGATTCTAGTGGGGGGATATAGGTAGCACACAGGAGGACATTCTTCTCTGAGATCATTTCCTCATTATTTCTAGCCAGATATAACATGTTCATGTTTTGATTAATTTAATGGAGAGAGTTAGGTCTGCTCTATACCAAATTAGCATACCCCCTGAGTCCCTTCCCTGTTTCACACCTGGTAGTGTGGTGGATGGGACTACCAGCTCTCTGTAACCTAGAGGGCAACTAGTGGGTCCGTCTCCTCTATACCATGTTTCTTGTAGGATGACAATGTCTGTATTTCTGATTTATTTGAAGTCTGGGTTTCTGCTCTTTATGTCAAAGGCAGATGACTTCAGACCTTGTATATTCCAGATGAGATAGGAAAAGCTTTGTGTTCCATAGTGTCTAGTGTAGTTTTTGTGTGGTTCAGGCCCGGACCATCACAGTAGGTGTGATCAGAGCATGTTGAGCATCTGATACATACCTCTAGGTTGCAGGATGGGGCTTGGCCATGTGTAGTAATGGGGGTTGGGCCTGTTGCTCTGCTCACGGCCTGGGCATATGTCCTGCTGTCATGTTGAGGTCTTTGCCGCAGGGGCGGGGGGCATGGGGTGGGCAGAAGGGGCATAGGTCTGATATGGGGGGGCCTATATAGGGTGTGGCCAGGGTTTGTTTGGGTTGGTCATAGCTGGTTGCGGTGTGGCTGGTGATGCTGTGGTCTGGGTGTGGCTGGTGATGCTGTGGTCTGGGTGTGGCTGGTGATGCTGTGGTGTGGCTGGTGATGCTGTGGTGTGGCTGG
Organism: Salmo salar; assembly: GCF_965601325.2. Lineage (NCBI taxonomy): Eukaryota > Metazoa > Chordata > Actinopteri > Salmoniformes > Salmonidae > Salmo > Salmo salar. Next base: position 35,303,731 of record NC_138318.1, read on the forward strand.
TGATGCTGTGGTGTGGCTGGTGATGCTGTGGTCTGGGTGTGGCTGGTGTGGCTGGTGATGCTGTGGTCTGGGTGTGGCTGGTGATGCTGTGGTGTGGCTGGTGATGCTGTGGTCTGGGTGTGGCTGGTGATGCTGTGGTGTGGCTGGTGATGCTGTGGTCTGGGTGTAGGTCCTCTTGGCGTGGGTTGTCTCGTTGCAGGTCCTTCAGGAGGGGGTCTGGGAGGGTGTCTGGGTGGGGGGTCCGTTGCAGGTCCTTCAGGAGGGGGTCTGGGAGGGTGTCTGGGTGGGGGGTCCGTTGCAGGTCCTTCAGGAGGGGGTCTGGGTGGGGGTCTGGGTGGGGGGTCCGTTGCAGGTCCTTCAGGAGGGGGTCTCGCTGGTCTGGGTGGGGGGTCTCGCTTTTCTGGGTGGGGGATCCGTTGATCTGTTGCTCCTATGTGAGGTGCCGGGTCTGTGGTTGAGGGTGATGTCCTTCAGGGTTCTGGTAAAAGTTGGGATTGCTGCCTTGTATAGGTGGACCTGGTCATAAAGGCTGATCAAGTCCAGGGTGGAGTGGTGGGCCAGGAAAACATTTGGTTTTGAGGCACAGTCTTGCGAAATGCTTACATTGGGTGAATGTAAGCATTTCCTGCTGGGCCCTCAGGTCATTTGTGTCTCCCTCTAGTCTCTCCCTCCCTCTAGTCTCTCCCTCCCTCCCTCTAGTCTCTCCCTCCCTCTAGTCTCTCCCTCCCTCTAGTCTCTCCCTCCCTCTAGTCTCTCCCTCCCTCCCTCTAGTCTCTCCCTCCCTCCCTCCCTCTAGTCTCTCCCTCCCTCCCTCCCTCTAGTCTCTCCCTCCCTCCCTCCCTCTAGTCTCTCCCTCCCTCCCTCCCTCTAGTCTCTCCCTCCCTCCCTCCCTCTAGTCTCTCCCTCCCTCCCTCTAGTCTCTCCCTCCCTCCCTCCCTCTAGTCTCTCTCTCTCTCTCCCTCTAGTCTCTCTCTCTCTCTCCCTCTAGTCTCTCTCTCTCTCCCTCTAGTCTCTCTCTCTCTCCCTCTAGTCTCGCTCTCTCTCTCCCTCTAGTCTCGCTCTCTCTCTCCCTCTAGTCCCTCTCCCTCTAGTCCCTCTCCCTCTAGTCCCTCTCCCTCTAGTCCCTCCCTCTAGTCCCTCCCTCTAGTCCCTCTCCCTCTAGTCCCTCTCCCTCTAGTCCCTCCCTCTAGTCCCTCCCTCTAGTCCCTCCCTCTAGTCCCTCCCTCTAGTCCCTCCCTCTAGTCCCTCCCTCTAGTCCCTCTCCCTCTAGTCTCTCTCTCGCTCTCTAGTCCCTCTCCCTCTAGTCCCTCTCCCTCTAGTCCCTCTCCCTCTAGTCTCTCTCTCGCTCTCTAGTCCCTCTCCCTCTAGTCCCTCTCCCTCTAGTCTCTCTCTCGCTCTCTAGTCCCTCTCCCTCTAGTCCCTCTCCCTCTAGTCCCTCTCCCTCTAGTCCCTCTCCCTCTAGTCCCTCTCCCTCTAGTCCCTCTCTCTAGTCCCTCCCTCTAGTCCCTCCCTCTAGTCTCTCCCTCTAGTCCCTCTCCCTCTAGTCCCTCTCCCTCTAGTCCCTCTCCCTCTAGTCCCTCTCCCTCTAGTCCCTCTCCCTCTAGTCCCTCTCCCTCTAGTCTCTCCCTCTAGTCCCTCTCCCTCTAGTCCCTCTCCCTCTAGTCCCTCTCGCTCTAGTCCCTCTCGCTCTAGTCCCTCTCGCTCTAGTCCCTCTCGCTCTAGTCCCTCTCGCTCTAGTCCCTCTCGCTCTAGTCCCTCTCCCTCTAGTCCCTCTCCCTCTAGTCCCTCTCCCTCTAGTCCCTCTCCCTCTAGTCCCTCCCTCTAGTCCCTCCCTCTAGTCCCTCCCTCTAGTCCCTCCCTCTAGTCCCTCTCCCGCTCTCTAGTCCCTCTCCCTCTAGTCTCTCTCTCCCTCTAGTCCCTCTCCCTCTAGTCCCTCTCCCTCTAGTCCCTCTCCCTCTAGTCCCCCTCCCTCTAGTCCCCCTCCCTCTAGTCCCCCTCCCTCTAGTCCCCCTCCCTCTAGTCCCCCTCCCTCTAGTCCCTCTCCCTCTAGTCTCTCTCTCGCTCTCTAGTCCCTCTCGCTCTAGTCTCTCTCGTCTGTCTCTCTCGCTCTCTCGTCTGTCTCTCTCGCTCTCTCGTCTGTCTCTATCGCTCTCTCGTCTCTCCCTCTAGTCTCTCCCTCTCCCTCTAGTCCCTCTCCCTCTAGTCCCTCCCTCTAGTCCCTCCCTCTAGTCCCTCCCCCTCTAGTCCCTCCCTCTAGTCCCTCCCTCTAGTCCCTCCCTCTAGTCCCTCCCTCTAGTCCCTCTCCCTCTAGTCCCTCCCTCTAGTCCCTCCCTCTAGTCTCTCTCTCGCTCTCTAGTCCCTCTCCCTCTAGTCCCTCTCCCTCTAGTCTCTCTCTCGCTCTCTAGTCCCTCTCGCTCTAGTCCCTCTCGCTCTAGTCCCTCTCCCTCTAGTCCCTCTCCCTCTAGTCTCTCTCTCGCTCTCTAGTCTCTCTCCCTCTAGTCCCTCTCGCTCTAGTCCCTCTCCCTCTAGTCCCTCTCCCTCTAGTCCCTCTCCCTCTAGTCCCTCTCCCTCTAGTCGCTCTCCCTCTAGTCGCTCTCCCTCTAGTCGCTCTCCCTCTAGTCGCTCTCCCTCTAGTCCCTCTCCCTCTAGTCGCTCTCCCTCTAGTCCCTCTCCCTCTAGTCCCTCTCCCTCTAGTCCCTCTCCCTCTAGTCCCTCTCCCTCTAGTCCCTCTCCCTCTAGTCCCTCTCCCTCTAGTCCCTCTCCCTCTAGTCCCTCTCCCTCTAGTCCCTCTCCCTCTAGTCCCTCTCCCTCTAGTCCCTCTCCCTCTAGTCCCTCTCCCTCTAGTCCCTCTCCCTCTAGTCCCTCTCCCTCTAGTCCCTCTCCCTCTAGTCCCTCTCCCTCTAGTCCCTCCCTCTAGTCCCTCCCTCTAGTCCCTCCCTCTAGTCCCTCCCTCTAGTCCCTCTCCCTCTAGTCCCTCTCCCTCTCTCTCGCTCTCTAGTCCCTCTCCCTCTAGTCCCTCTCCCTCTAGTCTCTCTCTCGCTCTCTAGTCCCTCTCCCTCTAGTCCCTCTCCCTCTAGTCTCTCTCGCTCTCTAGTCCCTCTCCCTCTAGTCCCTCCCTCTAGTCCCTCCCTCTAGTTCCTCTCCCTCTAGTCCCTCTCCCTCTAGTCCCTCTCTCGCCCTCTAGTCTCTCTCTCGCCCTCTAGTCTCTCTCTCGCTCTCTAGTCCCTCTCCCTCTAGTCCCTCTCCCTCTAGTCCCTCTCCCTCTCGTCCCTCTCCCTCTAGTCCCTCTCCCTCTAGTCCCTCTCCCTCTAGTCCCTCTCCCTCTAGTCCCTCTCGCTCTAGTCCCTCTCGCTCTAGTCCCTCTCGCTCTAGTCCCTCTCGCTCTAGTCCCTCCCTCTAGTCCCTCCCTCTAGTCCCTCTCCCTCTAGTCCCTCTCCCTCTAGTCCCCCTCCCTCTAGTCCCTCCCTCTAGTCCCTCCCTCTAGTCCCTCTCCCTCTAGTCCCTCTCCCTCTAGTCTCTCTCTCGCTCTCTAGTCCCTCTCCCTCTAGTCTCTCCCTCTCCCTCTAGTCCCTCCCTCTAGTCCCTCTCCCTCTAGTCCCTCTCCCTCTAGTCCCTCTCCCTCTAGTCCCTCTCCCTCTAGTCCCTCTCGCTCTAGTCCCTCTCCCTCTAGTCCCTCTCCCTCTAGTCCCTCTCCCTCTAGTCCCTCTCCCTCTAGTCCCTCTCCCTCTAGTCCCTCCCTCTAGTCCCTCCCTCTAGTCCCTCTCCCTCTAGTCCCTCTCCCTCTAGTCTCTCTCTCGCTCTCTAGTCCCTCTCCCTCTAGTCTCTCCCTCTCCCTCTAGTCCCTCTCCCTCTAGTCTCTCTCTCGCTCTCTAGTCCCTCTCCCTCTAGTCTCTCCCTCTCCCTCTAGTCCCTCCCTCTAGTCCCTCTCCCTCTAGTCCCTCTCCCTCTAGTCTCTCCCTCTCCCTCTAGTCCCTCCCTCTAGTCCCTCTCCCTCTAGTCCCTCTCCCTCTAGTCTCTCTCTCTAGTCCCTCTCCCTCTAGTCCCTCCCTCTAGTCCCTCCCTCTAGTCCCTCCCTCTAGTCCCTCCCTCTAGTCCCTCCCTCTAGTCCCTCCCTCTAGTCCCTCCCTCTAGTCCCTCTCCCTCTAGTCTCTCCCTCTAGTCCCTCTCCCTCTAGTCCCTCTCCCTCTAGTCCCTCTCCCTCTAGTCTCTCCCTCTCCCTCTAGTCCCTCTCCCTCTAGTCTCTCTCTCTAGTCCCTCTCCCTCTAGTCCCTCCCTCTAGTCCCTCTCGCTCTAGTCCCTCTCGTCTGTCTCTCTCTCTCTCTCTCGTCTGTCTCTCTCTCTCTCTCGTCTGTCTCTCTCGCTCTCTAGTCTGCCTCTCTCTAGTCTCTCTCGCTCTCTAGTCCCTCTCCCTCTAGTCCCTCTCCCTCTAGTCCCTCTCGCTCTAGTCCCTCTCCCTCTAGTCCCTCTCCCTCTAGTCCCTCTCGCTCTAGTCCCTCTCGCTCTAGTCCCTCTCGCTCTCTCGTCTGTCTCTCTCTCTCTCTCGTCTGTCTCTCTCGCTCTCTAGTCTGCCTCTCTCTAGTCTCTCTCGCTCTCTAGTCCCTCTCGCTCTCTAGTCCCTCTCGCTCTAGTCCCTCTCGCTCTAGTCCCTCTCGCTCTAGTCCCTCTCGCTCTCTCGTCTGTCTCTCTCGCTCTCTCGTCTGTCTCTCTCTCTCTCTCGTCTGTTTCTCTCGCGCTCTAGTCTGCCTCTCTCTAGTCTCTCTCGCTCTCTCTCTCTCCCTCTCTCTCTCTCGTCTGTTTCTCTCTCTCTCTCGTCTGTTTCTCTCGCTCTCTCGTCTGTCTCTCTCGCTCTCTCGTCTGTCTCTCTCGCTCTCTCGTCTGTTTCTCTCTCTCTCTCTCTAGTCTCTCTCTCTCTCTGTGTGTGTGTTGGGGCGCTGGCTGCTGCTGTGGGAGGGCGCTGCCTCCTAGGCTTCTATTTGTCCAGGGAGGGACTCCTCACTAAAGGAGGAAGCAGGAAGGAACAGTGGTAGGTTTCTATTTGGTCTTCTTCATAGACAGCTGCTCTTGGTTAACCTCAACCCAAGCCCCAAGTGAGAAGTATTCAAATTGTATTTCCAGTCATTTTCTTTGGACATATGGATTCAATCTATATCACATGTTCTCATTATAAACAGTAGTGTTACAATAAGTCCCTGAATGAATGAATCAAGAGGGCCATTTCATTTTCTCTTCCTACTCCACTGGAGCTATCAATAATCTCCACCAAGCCCAGCCGCTTGGCTGGGACTCTGCCATCCATTCTTAGCTGATACACACTCAACCTTGTCAGTTCAGCTCAGTAGAACCCAGTAATACAGTTGGGGGTCACGCGACACCAACAAGGTCATGGATGTAAAGCAATTGGCAGGCGTCGGTCATAGAGGTCACGGAGGCGCCCTGAATGCATTTGGCTCCTTGAAGTCACGTTGTCGTCATCCATCAGATACACATGCTGGAATGTGTGTGTGCTTCACTATAATTAGCGTGTGCTTAGGTCCTGTAATGTAACATGACTGTGTAGTCTGGTGTACTGCACTCTGCTGAAGGACACTGCTGGCTGCACTAACATATACATGCCATTATACATGCCATTATACATGCCATTATACATGCCATTATACATGACATTATACATGACGTTATACATGCCATTCAGCAGATGCTTTTATCCAAAGTGACTTACAGTTGAGTGCATATATTAATATGTGACCCCAGTGGGAATTGAACACACGACCCTGGCATTGCTAACAGCACTACAAAGCTGTTTTAATATGCACATACATTACCAGTTACCAGAGGCTTCAAGAGACCAGCGACCGGTCTGCCTTAGCCATCGTGGAAAGTCAAACTGAGCTTGTGTGGCCCTGCCTGCACACCCAGTGCCTTGTCTTCCAGCACCGTGGACAAAAACGGATTCTACCAGTTCCCCCTTAAACAGAGAAGAAGAGTGTTTGTCCCACAGGCTTTAGTAGGAAGTCAGGATTCTGTGGGATTTGGAACGTGTGTAGTATCTTTGGTATTGTAGATACAGTGAGAGATGATCAGTGATGTTATATTGTAGATATAGTGAGAGATGATCAGGGGTGTTATATTGTAGATATAGTGAGAGATGATCAGGGGTGTTATATTGTAGATATAGTGAGAGATGATCAGGGGTGTTGTTGTATTGTAGATATAGTGAGAGATGATCAGGGGTGTTGTTGTATTGTAGATATAGTGAGAGATGATCAGTGATGTTATATTGTAGATATAGTGAGAGATGATCAGAGATGTTATATTGTAGATATAGTGAGAGATCATCAGTGATGTTATATTGTAGATATAGTGAGAGATGATCAGGGGTGTTATATTGAAGATGTAGTGAGAGATGATCAGGGGTGTTGTTATATTGTAGATGTAGTGAGAGATGATCAGGGGTGTTGTTATATTGTAGATATAGTGAGAGATGATCAGGGGTGTTATATTGTAGATATAGTGAGAGATGATCAGAGATGTTATATTGTAGATGTAGTGAGAGATGATCAGGGGTGTTGTATTGTAGATATAGTGAGAGATGATCAGGGGTGTTGTTGTATTGTAGATATAGTGAGAGATGATCAGAGATGTTATATTGTAGATGTAGTGAGAGATGATCAGGGGTGTTGTATTGTAGATATAGTGAGAGATGATCAGTGATGTTATATTGTAGATATAGTGAGAGATGATCAGGGGTGTTATATTGTAGATATAGTGAGAGATGATCAATGATGTTGTTATATTGTAGATATAGTGAGAGATGATCAGGGGTGTTATATTGTAGATATAGTGAGAGATGTTGTAGATAGATATAGTGAGAGATGATCAGAGATGTTATATTGTAGATATAGTGAGAGATTATCAGGGGTGTTGTTGTATTGTAGATATAGTGAGAGATGATCAGAGATGTTATATTGTAGATATAGTGAGAGATTATCAGAGATGTAGATGTAGTGAGAGATGATCAGAGATGTAGATATAGTGAGAGATGATCAGAGATGTTCTAGATATGGTGAGAGATGAACAGGGATGTTCTAGATATGGTGAGAGATGAACAGGGATGTTCTAGATATGGTGAGAGATGATCAGGGATGTTCTAGATATGGTGAGAGATGAACAGGGATGTTCTAGATATGGTGAAAGATGAACAGGGATGTCTTGTTCTAGATATGGTGAGAGATGATCAGGGATGTCTTGTTCTAGATATAGTGAGAGATGATCAGGGATGTCTTGTTCTAGATATGGTGAGAGATGATCAGGGATGTCTTGTTCTAGATATAGTGAGAGATGATCAGGGATGTCTTGTTCTAGATATAGTGAGAGAGGATCAGGGATGTCTTGTTCTAGATATAGTGAGAGATGATCAGGGTTGTTGTATTGTAGATATAGTGAGAGATGATCAGAGATGTTATAGTATAGATGGTGAGAGAATAATAAAAGCCTCTCTTATTTGCAATGGGCTTCATCTGCTTGCCTTGCAGTATATGATGGCAGGCAGTATAGTGATTTACAATGGGAGAAAGTCCATTTTTGCTGTGTGTTTCAAACATGAAATAAAGGGATGTTTTCTTTGTTGTCAGGTGGGCAGTAATTTTCCATCTCGACACACTGCAGCTGGACAGTATAGACACTTATATCCATGATCATGTTCAACAACAGGAAATGAGCTGAAACCAGGCTTGATGCCCAACTGGGTCTTAGAGACCTGTTGCTGATCATTAGCATCAGTTAGCTAACGCCTTTTTTATTTTGACATTTTTATTTAACCTTTATTTAACTAGGCAAGTCAGTTAAGAACAAATTCTTATTTACAATGACGGCCTACACCGGCCAAACCCTGGACACTGGGCCAATTGTGCTCCGCCGTATGGGAGCTCCCAGTCACTGCCGGTTGTAATACAGCCTTAATGAGCTATGTAACGTTATTGTTTTCCATTGTTCCTCTTTCCCTCTCTCAGGGTGGAGACTGCATGCACCAAGCTAGTGCAGGCTGCGTCCATGTTGAAAGCAGACCCTTACTCCGTCCCTGCTCGAGATTACCTCATCGACGGCTCCCGTGGAATCCTCTCTGGCACCTCTGACCTTCTGCTCACCTTTGACGAGGCTGAGGTACCGTGGAGTACTGGAGAGTACAGTAGAGCACAACACCATATGTTCTGGAAGGAGTTTCATCTCACCCTCAAACTGAACGTCTTGTAAACGACATTAATTACACACAGGCATAACCCTCCTCCCTCAAAACAAATGTGTCTTACAACACAGCACATCTCAGCAGGCTAGAGGTAGTTCCTTAAACCAGGCAGCCGTACCATTACCCCCATCAATCAGCCTCCATACATCACCCTGGGCTCAGGGACACTAAAACAGTACACGGTTTAGAGACGGGCGGCCGGGCTCAGGGACAGTAAAACAGTACACGGTTTAGAGACGGGCGGCCGGGCTCAGGGACAGTAAAACGGTACACGGTTTAGAGACGGGCGGCCGGGCTCAGGGACAGTAAAACGGTACACGGTTTAGAGACGGGCGGCCGGGCTCAGGGACAGTAAAACGGTACACGGTTTAGAGACGGGCGGCCGGGCTCAGGGACAGTAAAACGGTACACGGTTTAGAGACGGGCGGCCGGGCTCAGGGACAGTAAAACGGTACACGGTTTAGAGACGGGCGGCCGGGCTCAGGGACAGTAAAACGGTACACGGTTTAGAGACGGGCGGCCGGGCTCAGGGACAGTAAAACGGTACACGGTTTAGAGACGGGCGGCCGGGCTCAGGGACAGTGAAACGGTACACGGTTTAGAGACGGGCGGCCGGGCTCAGGGACAGTAAAACAGTACACGGTTTAGAGACAGGCGGCCAGGGGCTTCGTCCCAAATGGTGACTTTTTCCCTATTTAGTCCACTGTGTATAGGGAATAGGGTGCAAATCTGGATACAACCAGGGAAATAGTTTATACAGCAGCACTGGGATTGGGACAGGAGAGAAGCACAGTAACAACACACATGCAGCTGGTCAGGAGCTAACAGAGCACGAATGTCAGTGGCACAGCATTATTATCAGGCCTCATTAACTAGACAAGCTACTGTACCGATAGTGGGGCTTATTCAACCTTCTATTTATCTCCTCCAGTTGAGCTCCCATGACCTCTTTTTACAAGGGAAGGCTTGTTATTTCCTTATGGTGGTTATGTAATAATACATTAGCATAATCACTACAAAATAATCACTTTCAGCAGTAATTCAGACCTCAAACTGAAAATGGTTTTAGACTGAACAATACATGTAGCATGGATTAGGGTATAATGAATTTATTTCAACTGACTGATTCCCTTATGAACTGTAACTCAGTAAAATCATTGAAATCGGTACATGTTGCATTTTTATATTTTTGTTCGGTATAGATTGAGGCAAAAGGTATCTACAAAACACTAAAAGATACAGATATGACTTCAAATCAGATTTCCAAATCTAGTTTCCAGTAAGAAGCTAGCGCAGTATAGATTACTGATCCCATTTCGTTTTCTTTTGATCAATTGCAGGTTCGTAAAATCATCCGAGTGTGCAAAGGTATCCTGGAGTACCTGACCGTGGCAGAGGTGGTGGAATCGATGGAGGATCTGATCACGTACACCAAGAACCTGGGACCTGGTCAGACTCTTTAAACTTCATTTAACACCATAGTCATTTAGCAGACGCTCTTATCTAGAGTCACTTCCATTAGTGCATTCATCATAAGGTAGACGGGTGAGACAACTACATATCACAGTCATAACCACACGGTTACCTTGGCTACTGAGATGACTAGAATAATACAATGCATATAAACTGTGTGGTTCCAGCCCTGAATGCTGATTGGCTGACAGCCGTGGTATATCAGACCGTATACCATGGGTATGACAAAACATTTTGTATTACTGCTCTAATTACGTTGGTAACCAGTTTATAATAGCAACAAGGCACCTCGAGGGTTTGTGGTATATGGCCAATATACCACGGCTAAGGGCTGTATCCAGGCACTCGTGCATAAGAACAGCCCTTAGCCGTGGTATATTGTCCATATACTACACACCCTCGTGCCTTATTGCTTAAATAACCAATAATATTTGACGTTTAGCTGACACTTTTATCCGAAGTGATTACATTGAATGCATAAATGTTTCTATTGGTAGCCCCAGTGCAAAATGCTGTGTTGACGTCATGAATTGAGGAAATATTTCATGTTCTCTGCATGGATGGCCTGTTGTCAGGAAGTGGAAATGACTTGAGAGAAACGTCTCATGTAAACTGGTGTGCGGTTGTTCCTGTCCAGGGATGACGAAGATGGCCAAGATGATTGACGAGAGACAGCAGGAGCTCACCCACCAAGAACACCGTGTGATGCTAGTGAAGTCTATGAACACGGTCAAAGAGTTGCTGCCTGTCCTCATCTCAGGTGACTACTTCCTTCTCCTCTAGCTCTTCTGTTCTCTCTTCTCTCTAAAGATCATTCGTATTATTTATGACAGTACAGAGGAAATGTAGAGGGGTAGATGGACAGGAAAGGTTGAGATGGGGGCTAGAACCCCCCCCCCCCCCCCCGTTGTCAGTGGGGAATATAGTCCAGAGCCAGCATCTTTACCACTAGTTAGATTCTGACACAGGACCGTTTCTCTAACAGAATAATACTGGATCTTCACAGTTATCTATACATCTAACAAGTCTGTAACAACAAATCCCTTTTACTGGTGATCACTTTTGTTGTGTTCTTACTACAGGTATCAAGATCTTTGTGACTACCAAGACGTCCGGCAGCCAGGGAGTAGAAGAGTCTCTGAAGAACAGGAACTTTACCTTTGAGAAGATGAGCGCTGAGATCAACGAGATCATCAGGGTGCTGCAGCTCACTTCCTGGGACGAAGACGCCTGGGCCAATAAGGTACGGAGCTAGCTAGAACCACACCCCCCAGGGTTGTCTTTGGCCGGTATAGGGAGAGGTTTCCCCTAGATGCTGAGCTTGGGTCAGTTTTGCAACATTAACGGTTAATGTTAGGATTGGAGGGAAGATGCTGATATTGGGTCAGTTTTGCAACATTAACGGTTAATGTTAGGATTGGAGGGAAGATGCTGATATTGGGTCAGTTTTGCAACATTAACGGTTAATGTTAGGATTGGAGGGAAGATGCTGATATTGGATCTGTACCTGAGGCAGCTCGTCTTTGCTTCTCTCTCTCTCTCTCTCTCTCTCTCTCTCAATCGCTCTCGCTCTCTCGCACACACCTCGGCCTCGAGAGCTGCTCGTCTCAGACAAGGAAGAGGGTAAATGTTTTGACCAATCACTCCTCATTAGGCCAGTACTTCTACAGCTAAAGAAAGCTGTTTTTGGGGGGTTCTGGATCTGTATTGCGAGTCACAGCCCATGGCTTGGTCTGCTCAACACCCACATGCACTGTACACCGTGCGCTCACATACACATAAACACTCCCAGAATGCTGCGGGAGAAGAGCGCACAACAGCCTGGACAGGTTTTAGTGCGATGGCAGTTTACTTTTCAGTATTAGTGAAACGACTCCAGTTTCTTTTGGAAGATCCCATGTTGAGCTGGCACATTGTCTGAAATGGTTATTTGAACATTAACCCACAGACACGGTGTCCTCATTTCCTTTTAAGCTGGTAGGGTCTCTCTCTCTCTCTGTCTCTCTCTCTGTTATATTTACCTCCTCTCTCTGTCTCTCTGTTTCTGTTATATTTACCTCCTCTCTCTGTCTCTCTGTTTCTGTTATATTTACATCCTCTCTCTGTCTCTCTGTTTCTGTTATATTTACCTCCTCTCTCTGTCTCTCTGTTTCTGTTATATTTACCTCCTCTCTCTCTGTCTCTCTCTCTGTTATATTTACCTCCTCTCTCTCTGTCTCTCTGTTTCTGTTATATTTACCTCCTCTCTCTGTCTCTCTGTCTCTGTTATATTTACATCCTCTCTCTGTCTCTCTGTTTCTGTTATATTTACCTCCTCTCTCTCTCTCTCTCTCTCTCTGTTTCTGTTATATTTACCTCCTCTCTCTCTCTCTCTCTCTGTTTCTGTTATATTTACCTCCTCTCTCTCTCTCTCTCTCTGTTTCTGTTATATTTACCTCCTCTCTGTCTCTCTGTTTCTGTTATATTTACCTCCTCTCTCTGTCTCTCTGTTATATTTACCTCCTCTCTCTGTCTCTCTGTTATATTTACCTCCTCTCTCTGTCTCTCTGTTTCTGTTATATTTACATCTTCTCTCTGTCTCTCTGTTTCTGTTATATTTACCTCCTCTCTCTCTGTTTCTGTTATATTTACATCCTCTCTCTCTGTCTCTCTGTTTCTGTTATATTATCTCCTCTCTCTCTGTCTCTCTGTTTCTGTTATATTTACCTCCTCTCTCTCTCTGTTTCTGTTATATTTACCTCCTCTCTCTCTGTCTCTCTGTTTCTGTTATATTTACCTCCTCTCTCTCTGTCTCTCTGTTTCTGTTATATTTACCTCCTCTCTCTCTGTCTCTCTGTTTCTGTTATATTTACCTCCTCTCTCTGTCTCTCTGTTTCTGTTATATTTACATCCTCTCTCTCTGTCTCTCTGTTTCTGTTATATTTACATCCTCTCTCTGTTTCTGTTATATTTACCTCCTCTCTCTCTCTCTGTCTCTCTGTTATATTTACCTCCTCTCTCTCTCTCTCTGTTTCTGTTATATTTACATCCTCTCTCTCTCTGTTTCTGTTATATTGACATCCTCTCTCTCTCTGTTTCTGTTATATTGACATCCTCTCTCTCTCTGTTTCTGTTATATTGACCTCCTCTCTCTCTGTCTCTCTGTTTCTGTTATATTTACCTCCTCTCTCTCTCTCTGTTTCTGTTATATTTACCTCCTCTCTCTGTCTCTCTGTTTCTGTTATATTTACCTCCTCTCTCTGTCTCTCTGTTTCTGTTATATTTACCTCCTCTCTCGTCTCTCTGTTTCTGTTATATTTACCTCCTCTCTCTCTGTCTCTCTGTTTCTGTTATATTTACCTCTCTCTCTGTCTCTCTGTTTCTGTTATATTTACATCCTCTCTCTCTGTCTCTCTGTTTCTGTTATATTTACATCCTCTCTCTCTGTCTCTCTGTTTCTGTTATATTTACCTCCTCTCTCTGTCTCTCTGTTTCTGTTATATTTACCTCCTCTCTCTCTCTCTCTCTCTGTTTCTGTTATATTTACCTCCTCTCTCTCTCTCTCTCTCTGTTTCTGTTATATTTACCTCCTCTCTGTCTCTCTGTTTCTGTTATATTTACCTCCTCTCTCTCTGTTTCTGTTATATTTACATCCTCTCTCTCTGTCTCTCTGTTTCTGTTATATTTACCTCCTCTCTCTCTGTCTCTCTGTTTCTGTTATATTTACCTCCTCTCTCTGTTTCTGTTATATTTACCTCCTCTCTCTCTGTCTCTCTGTTTCTGTTATATTTACCTCCTCTCTCTGTTTCTGTTATATTTACCTCCTCTCTCTGTCTCTCTGTTTCTGTTATATTTACCTCCTCTCTCTGTCTCTCTGTTTCTGTTATATTTACCTCCTCTCTCTGTCTCTCTGTTTCTGTTATATTTACCTCCTCTCTCTGTCTCTCTGTTTCTGTTATATTTACCTCCTCTCTCTGTTTCTGTTATATTTACCTCCTCTCTCTCTGTTTCTGTTATATTTACCTCCTCTCTCTCTGTCTCTCTGTTTCTGTTATATTTACCTCCTCTCTCTGTCTCTCTGTTTCTGTTATATTTACCTCCTCTCTCTCTGTCTCTCTGTTTCTGTTATATTTACCTCCTCTCTCTCTCTCTCTCTCTGTTTCTGTTATATTTACATCCTCTCTCTCTGTCTCTCTGTTTCTGTTATATTTACATCCTCTCTCTCTGTCTCTCTGTTTCTGTTACATTTACATCCTCTCTCTCTGTCTCTGTTATATTTACCTCCTCTCTCTGTCTCTCTGTCTCTGTTATATTTACCTCCTCTCTCTGTCTCTCTGTTTCTGTTATATTTACCTCCTCTCTCTCTGTCTCTCTGTTTCTGTTATATTTACCTCCTCTCTCTCTGTCTCTCTGTTTCTGTTATATTTACCTCCTCTCTCTGTCTCTCTGTTTCTGTTATATTTACATCCTCTCTCTCTGTCTCTCTGTTTCTGTTATATTTACATCCTCTCTCTGTCTCTCTGTTATATTTACCTCCTCTCTCTCTCTCTGTCTCTCTGTTATATTTACCTCCTCTCTCTCTCTCTCTGTTTCTGTTATATTTACATCCTCTCTCTCTCTGTTTCTGTTATATTGACATCCTCTCTCTCTCTGTTTCTGTTATATTGACATCCTCTCTCTCTCTGTTTCTGTTATATTGACATCCTCTCTCTCTCTGTTTCTGTTATATTTACCTCCTCTCTCTCTGTCTCTCTGTTTCTGTTATATTTACCTCCTCTCTCTCTCTCTGTTTCTGTTATATTTACCTCCTCTCTCTCTCTCTGTTTCTGTTATATTTACCTCCTCTCTCTCTCTCTGTTTCTGTTATATTTACCTCCTCTCTCTGTCTCTCTGTTTCTGTTATATTTACCTCCTCTCTCTGTCTCTCTGTTTCTGTTATATTTACCTCCTCTCTCTGTCTCTCTGTTTCTGTTATATTTACATCCTCTCTCTCTGTCTCTCTGTTTCTGTTATATTTACATCCTCTCTCTCTGTCTCTCTGTTTCTGTTATATTTACCTCCTCTCTCTGTCTCTCTGTTTCTGTTATATTTACCTCCTCTCTCTCTCTCTCTCTCTGTTTCTGTTATATTTACCTCCTCTCTCTCTCTCTCTCTCTGTTTCTGTTATATTTACCTCCTCTCTGTCTCTCTGTTTCTGTTATATTTACCTCCTCTCTCTCTGTTTCTGTTATATTTACATCCTCTCTCTCTGTCTCTCTGTTTCTGTTATATTTACCTCCTCTCTCTCTGTCTCTCTGTTTCTGTTATATTTACCTCCTCTCTCTGTTTCTGTTATATTTACCTCCTCTCTCTCTGTCTCTCTGTTTCTGTTATATTTACCTCCTCTCTCTGTTTCTGTTATATTTACCTCCTCTCTCTGTCTCTCTGTTTCTGTTATATTTACCTCCTCTCTCTGTCTCTCTGTTTCTGTTATATTTACCTCCTCTCTCTGTCTCTCTGTTTCTGTTATATTTACCTCCTCTCTCTGTTTCTGTTATATTTACCTCCTCTCTCTGTTTCTGTTATATTTACCTCCTCTCTCTCTGTTTCTGTTATATTTACCTCCTCTCTCTCTGTCTCTCTGTTTCTGTTATATTTACCTCCTCTCTCTCTGTCTCTCTGTTTCTGTTATATTTACCTCCTCTCTCTCTCTCTCTCTCTGTTTCTGTTATATTTACATCCTCTCTCTCTGTCTCTCTGTTTCTGTTATATTTACATCCTCTCTCTCTGTCTCTCTGTTTCTGTTACATTTACATCCTCTCTCTCTGTCTCTGTTATATTTACCTCCTCTCTCTGTCTCTCTGTCTCTGTTATATTTACCTCCTCTCTCTGTCTCTCTGTTTCTGTTATATTTACCTCCTCTCTCTGTCTCTCTGTTTCTGTTATATTTACCTCCTCTCTCTCTGTCTCTCTGTTTCTGTTATATTTACCTCCTCTCTCTCTGTCTCTCTGTTTCTGTTATATTTACATCCTCTCTCTCTGTCTCTCTGTTTCTGTTATATTTACATCCTCTCTCTGTCTCTCTGTTATATTTACCTCCTCTCTCTCTCTCTGTCTCTCTGTTATATTTACCTCCTCTCTCTCTCTCTCTGTTTCTGTTATATTTACATCCTCTCTCTCTCTGTTTCTGTTATATTGACATCCTCTCTCTCTCTGTTTCTGTTATATTGACATCCTCTCTCTCTCTGTTTCTGTTATATTGACATCCTCTCTCTCTCTGTTTCTGTTATATTTACCTCCTCTCTCTCTGTCTCTCTGTTTCTGTTATATTTACCTCCTCTCTCTCTCTCTGTTTCTGTTATATTTACCTCCTCTCTCTCTCTCTGTTTCTGTTATATTTACCTCCTCTCTCTGTCTCTCTGTTTCTGTTATATTTACCTCCTCTCTCTGTCTCTCTGTTTCTGTTATATTTACCTCCCTCTCTGTCTCTCTGTTTCTGTTATATTTACCTCCTCTCTGTCTCTCTGTTTCTGTTATATTTACCTCCTCTCTCTGTCTCTCTGTTTCTGTTATATTTACCTCCTCTCTCTCTGTCTCTCTGTTTCTGTTATATTTACCTCTCTCTCTGTCTCTCTGTTTCTGTTATATTTACATCCTCTCTCTCTGTCTCTCTGTTTCTGTTATATTTACATCCTCTCTCTCTGTCTCTCTGTTTCTGTTATATTTACCTCCTCTCTCTGTCTCTCTGTTTCTGTTATATTTACCTCCTCTCTCTCTCTCTCTCTCTGTTTCTGTTATATTTACCTCCTCTCTGTCTCTCTGTTTCTGTTATATTTACCTCCTCTCTCTCTGTTTCTGTTATATTTACATCCTCTCTCTCTGTCTCTCTGTTTCTGTTATATTTACCTCCTCTCTCTCTGTCTCTCTGTTTCTGTTATATTTACCTCCTCTCTCTGTTTCTGTTATATTTACCTCCTCTCTCTCTGTCTCTCTGTTTCTGTTATATTTACCTCCTCTCTCTGTTTCTGTTATATTTACCTCCTCTCTCTGTCTCTCTGTTTCTGTTATATTTACCTCCTCTCTCTCTGTTTCTGTTATATTTACCTCCTCTCTCTCTGTTTCTGTTATATTTACCTCCTCTCTCTCTGTTTCTGTTATATTTACCTCCTCTCTCTGTCTCTCTGTTTCTGTTATATTTACCTCCTCTCTCTCTGTCTCTCTGTTTCTGTTATATTTACCTCCTCTCTCTCTCTCTCTCTCTGTTTCTGTTATATTTACATCCTCTCTCTCTGTCTCTCTGTTTCTGTTATATTTACATCCTCTCTCTCTGTCTCTCTGTTTCTGTTACATTTACATCCTCTCTCTCTGTCTCTGTTATATTTACCTCCTCTCTCTGTCTCTCTGTCTCTGTTATATTTACCTCCTCTCTCTGTCTCTCTGTTTCTGTTATATTTACACCTCCTCTCTCTGTTTCTGTTATATTTACCTCCTCTCTCTCTCTCTGTTTCTGTTATATTTACCTCCTCTCTCTCTGTCTCTCTGTTTCTGTTATATTTACCTCCTCTCTCTCTCTCTCTCTCTCTCTGTTTCTTTTATATTTACCTCCTCTCTCTCTGTTTCTGTTATATTTACCTCCTCTCTCTGTTTCTGTTATATTTACCTCCTCTCTCTCTCTCTCTCTCTCTCTGTTTCTTTTATATTTACCTCCTCTCTCTCTGTTTCTGTTATATTTACCTCCTCTCTCTGTTTCTGTTATATTTACCTCCTCTCTCTGTTTCTGTTATATTTACCTCCTCTCTCTGTCTCTCTGTCTCTGTTATATTTACATCCTCTCTCTGTCTCTCTGTTTCTGTTATATTTACCTCCTCTCTCTGTCTCTCTGTTTCTGTTATATTTACCTCCTCTCTCTCTGTTTCTGTTATATTTACCTCCTCTCTCTGTCTCTCTGTTTCTGTTATATTTACCTCCTCTCTCTCTGTTTCTGTTATATTTACCTCCTCTCTCTCTGTCTCTCTCTCTGTTATATTTACCTCCTCTCTCTCTGTCTCTCTGTTTCTGTTATATTTACCTCCTCTCTCTGTCTCTCTGTTTCTGTTATATTTACATCCTCTCTCTCTGTTTCTGTTATATTTACCTCCTCTCTCTCTGTCTCTCTGTTTCTGTTATTTACCTCCTCTCTCTGTCTCTCTGTTTCTGTTATATTTACCTCCTCTCTTTCTGTCTCTCTGTTTCTGTTATATTTACCTCCTCTCTCTCTCTCTCTCTGTTTCTGTTATATTTACATCCTCTCTCTCTCTCTGTTTCTGTTATATTTACCTCCTCTCTCTGTCTCTCTGTTTCTGTTATATTTACATCCTCTCTCTCTCTGTTTCTGTTATATTGATATCCTCTCTCTCTCTGTTTCTGTTATATTTACCTCCTCTCTCTCTGTCTCTCTCTCTGTTATATTTACCTCCTCTCTCTCTCTCTCTCTGTTTCTGTTATATTTACATCCTCTCTGTCTCTCTGTTTCTGTTATATTTACATCCTCTCTGTCTCTCTGTTTCTGTTATATTTACCTCCTCTGTCTCTCTGTTTCTGTTATATTTACCTCCTCTCTCTGTCTCTCTGTTTCTGTTATATTTACCTCCTCTCTCTGTCTCTCTGTTTCTGTTATATTTACATCCTCTCTGTCTCTCTGTTTCTGTTATATTTACCTCCTCTCTGTCTCTCTCTGTTATATTTACCTCCTCTCTGTCTCTCTCTGTTTCTGTTATATTTACCTCCTCTCTGTCTCTCTGTTTCTGTTATATTTACCTCCTCTCTCTGTCTCTCTGTCTCTGTTATATTTACCTCCTCTCTGTCTCTCTCTGTTTCTGTTATATTTACCTCCTCTCTGTCTCTCTGTTTCTGTTATATTTACCTCCTCTCTCTCTCTCTGTTTCTGTTATATTTACCTCCTCTCTCTGTCTCTCTGTTTCTGTTATATTTACATCCTCTCTGTCTCTCTCTGTTATATTTACCTCCTCTCTGTCTCTCTCTGTTTCTGTTATATTTACCTCCTCTCTCTCTCTCTCTGTTTCTGTTATATTTACCTCCTCTCTCTCTCTCTCTGTTTCTGTTATATTTACCTCCTCTCTCTCTGTTTCTGTTATATTTACCTCCTCTCTCTGTCTCTCTGTTTCTGTTATATTTACCTCCTCTCTCTCTGTCTCTCTGTTTTATTTACCTCCTCTCTCTCTGTCTCTCTGTTATATTTACCTCTCTCTCTGTCTCTCTGTTTCATTTACCTCCTCTCTCTCTGTCTCTCTGTTATATTTACCTCCTCTCTCTCTGTCTCTCTGTTATATTTACCTCCTCTCTCTCTGTCTCTCTGTTATATTTACCTCCTCTCTCTCTGTCTCTCTGTTATATTTACCTCCTCTCTCTCTGTCTCTCTGTTATATTTACCTCCTCTCTCTCTGTCTCTCTGTTATATTTACCTCCTCTCTCTCTGTCTCTCTGTTATATTTACCTCCTCTCTCTCTGTCTCTCTGTTATATTTACCTCCTCTCTCTCTGTCTCTCTGTTATATTTACCTCCTCTCTCTCTGTCTCTCTGTTATATTTACCTCCTCTCTCTCTGTCTCTCTGTTATATTTACCTCCTCTCTCTCTGTCTCTCTGTTATATTTACCTCCTCTCTCTCTGTCTCTGTTATATTTACCTCCTCTCTCTCTGTCTCTCTCTCTCTCTCTGTTATATTTACCTCCTGTCTCTCTCTCTCTCTCTGTTATATTTACATTCTCTCTGTCTCTCTCTCTGTTTATATTTACCTCCTCTCTCTCTCTCCTTTCTCTCTGTTAGATACCTGTTCAGTGAAAACTCCTTAAACTCTTCCTGCTTAGCATGCTCAGTCTCCAACTGCTGGATTTCTGTCCCCCGTCACCCCGCTCTCCCCTGTCCCCCGCTCTCCCCTGTCCCCCGCTCTCCCCTGTACCCCGCTCTCCCCTATGATGTACTTCCTCTTTACTAGTCTTCTTATTATTTGTCCCCTGGTATGTCTGGTTAAACATTTGTAAATGTTTTGTTCTTCCTTTCTTTTGACCATCCTCCCCCCCTGTAGAAGGTAAGCCTACATCTTTCGACCCCTACCTACCTTGTTGTGTGGTTGTGCATTCAGCAGCAGCATGTCTGCTAGCTCTCTCTCTCTCTGTGTTGATGATGATGATGATGATGATGATGATGATGACGACAGTCTTGTTCCATGAGGTTGTCCATGTGTTTTTGTGTAGTAGATCAGTGCTGTAGTAACTCTAGGAATGCTACTCTATTAGATGCACTAGCTAGGTGAGTGATATTAACATCATGCAATTACATATTTGGGGAAAATGTGCAGCAAGTTCTGAAAATGTATTTATTTTACTTTAACAATAATGTTTTTCTTTAATATTTAGTTATTTCAGGTTTGACATAACATACCATAAACAGCTGATCTGAGTGGTGTTCTCCTGTATTATAGGTGTTGGTAATAGGATGTTGTTCTCATCCTGTATTATAGATGTTGGTAATAGGATGTTGTTCTCATCCTGTATTATAGGTGTTGGTAATAGGATGTTGTTCTCATCCTGTATTATAGGTGTTGGTAATAGGATGTTGTTCTCATCCTGTATTATAGGTGTTGGTAATAGGATGTTGTTCTCATCCTGTATTATAGGTGTTGGTAATAGGATGTTGTTCTCATCCTGTATTATAGAGTGCTCTCGGGTAATAGGATGTTGTTCTCATCCTGTATTATAGATGTTGGTAATAGGATGTTGTTCTCATCCTGTATTATAGGTGTTGGTAATAGGATGTTGTTCTCATCCTGTATTATAGGTGTTGGTAATAGGATGTTGTTCTCATCCTGTATTATAGGTGTTGGTAATAGGATGTTGTTCTCATCCTGTATTATAGGTGTTGGTAATAGGATGTTGTTCTCATCCTGTATTATAGGTGTTGGTAATAGGATGTTGTTCTCATCCTGTATTATAGGTGTTGGTAATAGGATGTTGTTCTCATCCTGTATTATAGATGTTGGTAATAGGATGTTGTTCTCATCCTGTATTATAGGTGTTGGTAATAGGATGTTGTTCTCATCCTGTATTATAGATCTTGGTAATAGGATGTTGTTCTCATCCTGTATTATAGGTGTTGGTAATAGGATGTTGTTCTCATCCTGTATTATAGGTGTTGGTAATAGGATGTTGTTCTCATCCTGTATTATAGATCTTGGTAATAGGATGTTGTTCTCATCCTGTATTATAGATCTTGGTAATAGGATGTTGTTCTCATCCTGTATTATAGATGTTGGTAATAGGATGTTGTTCTCATCCTGTATTATAGATCTTGGTAATAGGATGTTGTTCTCATCCTGTATTATAGATGTTGGTAATAGGATGTTGTTCTCATCCTGTATTATAGATGTTGGTAATAGGATGTTGTTCTCATCCTGTATTATAGGTGTTGGTAATAGGATGTTGTTCTCATCCTGTATTATAGGTGTTGGTAATAGGATGTTGTTCTCATCCTGTATTATAGGTGTTGGTAATAGGATGTTGTTCTCATCCTGTATTATAGGTGTTGGTAATAGGATGTTGTTCTCATCCTGTATTATAGGTGTTGGTAATAGGATGTTGTTCTCATCCTGTATTATAGGTGTTGGTAATAGGATGTTGTTCTCATCCTGTATTATAGGTGTTGGTAATAGGATGTTGTTCTCATCCTGTATTATAGGTGTTGGTAATAGGATGTTGTTCTCATCCTGTATTATAGATGTTGGTAATAGGATGTTGTTCTCATCCTGTATTATAGATCTTGGTAATAGGATGTTGTTCTCATCCTGTATTATAGGTGTTGGTAATAGGATGTTGTTCTCATCCTGTATTATAGGTGTTGGTAATAGGATGTTGTTCTCATCCTGTATTATAGATGTTGGTAATAGGATGTTGTTCTCATCCTGTATTATAGGTGTTGGTAATAGGATGTTGTTCTCATCCTGTATTATAGATGTTGGTAATAGGATGTTGTTCTCATCCTGTATTATAGATGTTGGTAATAGGATGTTGTTCTCATCCTGTATTATAGATGTTGGTAATAGGATGTTGTTCTCATCCTGTATTATAGGTGTTGGTAATAGGATGTTGTTCTCATCCTGTATTATAGGTGTTGGTAATAGGATGTTGTTCTCATCCTGTATTATAGGTGTTGGTAATAGGATGTTGTTCTCATCCTGTATTATAGGTGTTGGTAATAGGATGTTGTTCTCATCCTGTATTATAGGTGTTGGTAATAGGATGTTGTTCTCATCCTGTATTATAGGTGTTGGTAATAGGATGTTGTTCTCATCCTGTATTATAGGTGTTGGTAATAGGATGTTGTTCTCATCCTGTATTATAGGTGTTGGTAATAGGATGTTGTTCTCATCCTGTATTATAGGTGTTGGTAATAGGATGTTGTTTAAGTGTTTTATTGATCCAGAGTACTGCTGAGTCATGTGCTATTGATTTCTCTCTCCTCTCGGTCATATTGCTTTCCAGTAAGATCAGGGGCCAGTTTCCAGAATACAGGTTAAGCCTATTCCTGTACTTAAAAGTACTTACAAAGGATATTCTCCATTGAGCATGCTTCTTAGTCCAGGCTTATTCTGGGCTTATCCAGTGTCCGGGAAACTGGTCCCAGAGGCAGTGCGAATGAATCATGTTCTCTACAGTCGTAGTGTATACATTTCACAATAGATTTTTACGCATGGGAGAAAGGCACTCAAATTTTAAGTGGTCAAAATAATTGAGTGATTCCAGGACTGAGATATTGTCAGTGTGTAAAAAAACAGTGGTTGTTTGCTCACAGATCTAACTAGGTTCCATATATACTCTGTCCTCTCACCTTATGTGATCCTCAAACCTAATAATCATCAACGCATAAGCCCTTCACTGGATAGATGGAGTTTACTGTTACAGAGTGTGTCTTCTTGTGTTTTTAAAAGCATTGGTTACTGCTTTCTGTCCCCACCTCTCAAACCACCTGCCCACTTCTCAGCCTGGCTTCATCACTTGAAAAAGTAAACCTTGTTATGTGTCCCAAATGGCACCTTATTTCCTTTGTTGTGCACTACTCCTGGCTGGGTCCTCGTTGAAAGTAGTGCACTATATAGGGAACAGGGTTTCATTTGGGACTTGACTTCCCACTCCTGTTCACTTCCAGGCCGATAGGAAATTACTGTGTGTTGGTGCTAAGTTCAACTTTGACTTTGCTCAATCTTCCGTTTTAATACTGTGGATGGATAGGCTGGTCATCATTGTCATCCTTTTCTCTGACAAAAAAAACTTTAGAAAGGAGGAATAATCTTGGAGGTTTATTATTTTTACAGAACATGCAAACCATGAGTCCTCCCTTTGTTTAGTTCCAGTTATTACTTCAGTGATGTAGAATGTGGACATGCAGAATGGAATAGATCTTTTCTTGTCCCCAAAGGACAAAGGCTTTAAACTCACATGACTAGTAGCAGGTAGAACCATCACTTGTCTACCTGGATAGATGTCCTTCATGGTGTAAAAAGTCAAACTGTGTAAAGCCATTCAAATGCTAGTGTCCTTGTATATCCTATCATGCAAACTCATGGAAAACCATCTCCCTGTGTCTCTCACTCTACCACATGTTGTGTATAACAGCTCTGTCCCAACACTTGGCTGATGAATAGACTCATTGTCAAGCCGTCTCTTGACTTGGATGTATTTGATGTATTTCCATCCCTTCCAGATTGAGACACAATGGGACAGTCACAGTAGATGGGCTTTTTATGATGTGAAACAACACCCCTATTGACATTGAGTTCCAAATTACACACTATTCACTATATAGTGCACTACTTCTAACAAGAACCTGTAGGGCACTGGTCAAAAGTAGTGCACTATGTACAGTAGGGAATAGGGTGCCATTTGGAACTCACATAAGACTGTGGAAAGTGATTTGATTTTAAAACAGCATGTGCGTTTTTTAAAGTTGTGTGTTGCTAACTGCCAGAGGTTAATGAATAACAGCAATGCTGTACATCTGAGGTACAGATACTATCTTGTGTGTGTGTGTGTGTGCTGTAATGGTGCTGATCATGGGGGATGTCATGTCTTTGCCGTATCTAGCTTCATGTGTTCATCTGTGTGAATGCTGAGCTCATGTTCATCAGTCATCATCACATTAATGAATTCCCCAAGCAGGAAAATACTAGCATGAGATTTACAGACATGCCATTACCTACAGAATGGTTACCTTTAGAAAGGAATCATCATTAGGCAAATCATTGCCTCAGTTTTAGACACAATTAATTGTATATGACAATCCCTGTATATGCCGTAGTACAAAGTCCAAATGTGCCTAATTTCAGTCTTTTTTAAAAATATGTTTTTGGGGGAGGTTCTAGACTGAAAGTGATTAGTTATTCATCCATGTTGTCTCCTCTGACCCTGTTGTTGACCCTAAAGGATACAGAGGCCATGAAGAGAGCTCTGACGCTCATCGACTCTAAGATGACCCAGGCCAAGAGCTGGCTGAGGGACCCCGACGCCCGACCAGGTAACATGTCCTCCCAATCGCTCAATATACCAGGGTTCTCCTCGGGGACCCCCAGACATTTCACTATTTTCATGTAGCCCTGAACTAGCTCACCCGATTTCAAGTAAAGTGCTTGATGATTAGTTAACTATCTGAATCAGGTAGTTCTGGAATAGTTTGAATACAGGAAACAGCTGGGGTCAGGGAACCCGAGAAGAGGTTTGAAAACCCCGGCATTTGGGAACACCGTAGAAAAATGAAAATCTATGAAAAACAAAACAATGGCGAACGTGCATAAAGACGTCAGAATTCAGATATGACTTCTTTGTTTTAGCCACTGAGTTTTGAAACTACGGCGCGCGACATGGTTCAATGTGCCAATAAATCAGCACAATCTACTTTTTGAAGCTAAAATTGGGATCATGTATATACTGTGCTAATGACCATATAAAATTAGGAATTTATGGTAAGTACGTGTGGGGCCGCCATCTTTATACACCACTGCTATTGTTTTTATTGGAGTCAAAGTAGTCGCTCCGTGTTTCAGTCCGTTTTTCTTCTGTTTGGTGCCAATTGAACAGGACTCAGTGGTCCTTTTTGTCTTTGTGTTTGTAACATTTTGTGTTCTGTGCTCAATGTGTCCTGGTGATCAGGGGATGCTGGAGAACAGGCCATCCGTCAGATCCTGGATGAGGCTGGGAAGGTGGGAGAGCTGTGTGCTGGGAAGGAGCGGAGGGATATCCTGGCCACATCCAAAACCCTGGGGCAAATCACTGACCAGGTTTCTGAGATGAGGGCAAGGTATAGTACATAGAAAATAATAAAAATATATGCCGTTTAGCTGACGCTTTTAACCAAAGTGGCTTACAGTCATGCCTGCAAACATTTTATGTATGGGTGGACCCGGGATTCGAACCCATAAAATGCTGATGCTCCAGATACTCAACTTGTCTAAAGAAGGCCAGTTTTATTGCTTCTTTAATCAGGACAAGTTTTCAGCTGTGCTAACATAATCACAAAAGGGTTTTCTAATGATCAGTTAGCCTTTTAAAATGATAAACTTGGATTAGCTAACAAAACGTACCATTGGAACACAGGAGTGATGGTTGCTGATAATGGGCCTCTGTACACCTATGTAGATATTCCATAAAAAAATCTGCCATTTCCAGCTGCAATAGTCATTTACAACATTAACAATGTCTACACTGTATTTCTGATCAATGTGATGTTATTTTACTGGACAAAAAAATAGCTTCTCTTTCAAAAACAAGGACGTTTCTAAGTGACCCCAAACTTTTGAACGGTTGTGTATAGAATGGGAATGGAATCAATTCAACGTTCTGACAATGGCAGGGATTCGGTGGGGAATAAGTAGGGATTCGGTGGGGAATAAGTAGGGATTCGGTGGGGAATAAGTAGGGATTCGGTGGGGAATAAGTAGGGATTCGGTGGGGAATAAGTAGGGATTCGGTGGGGAATAAGTAGGGATTCGGTGGGGAATAAGTAGGGATTCGGTGGGGAATAAGTAGGGATTCGGTGGGGAATAAGTAGGGATTCGGTGGGGAATAAGCAGGGATTCGGTGGGGATTCCGTAGGGAAATAAGCAGGGAATAAACAGGGATTCCGTAGGGGAATAAGCAGGGAATAAACAGGGAAAAAGCTCGGATTCGGTAGGGAATAAACAGGGAAAAAGCTCGGATTCGGTAGGGAATAAACAGGGAAAAAGCTCGGATTCGGTAGGGAATAAACAGGGAAAAAGCTCGGATTCGGTAGGGAATAAACAGGGAAAAAGCTCGGATTCGGTAGGGAATAAACAGGGAAAAAGCTCGGATTCGGTAGG
Source organism: Salmo salar (assembly GCF_965601325.2). Lineage (NCBI taxonomy): Eukaryota > Metazoa > Chordata > Actinopteri > Salmoniformes > Salmonidae > Salmo > Salmo salar. Next base: position 35,329,786 of record NC_138318.1, read on the forward strand.
GAATAAACAGGGAAAAAGCTCGGATTCGGTAGGGAATAAACAGGGAAAAAGCTCGGATTCGGTAGGGAATAAACAGGGAAAAAGCTCGGATTCGGTAGGGAATAAACAGGGAAAAAGCTCGGATTCGGTAGGGAATAAACAGGGAAAAAGCTCGGATTCGGTAGGGAATAAACAGGGAAAAAGCTCGGATTCGGTAGGGAATAAACAGGGAAAAAGCTCGGATTCGGTAGGGAATAAACAGGGAAAAAGCTCGGATTCGGTAGGGAATAAACAGGGAAAAAGCTCGGATTCGGTAGGGAATAAACAGGGAAAAAGCTCGGATTCGGTAGGGAATAAACAGGGAAAAAGCTCGGATTCGGTAGGGAATAAACAGGGAAAAAGCTCGGATTCGGTAGGGAATAAACAGGGAAAAAGCAGGGCTTCGGTAGGGAATAAACAGGGAAAAAGCTCGGATTCGGTAGGGAATAAACAGGGAAAAAGCAGGGCTTCGGTAGGGAATAAACAGGGAATAAGCAAGGATTCGGTAGGGAATAAACAGGGAAAAAGCTCGGATTCGGTAGGGAATAAACAGGGAATAAGCAAGGATTCGGTAGGGAGTGAACAGGGAAAAAGCTCGGATTCGGTAGGGAATAAACAGGGAATAAGCTCGGATTCGGTAGGGAATAAACAGGGAAAAAGCTCGGATTCGGTAGGGAATAAACAGGGAATAAACAAGGATTCGGTAGGGAATAAACAGGGAAAAAGCTCGGATTCGGTAGGGAATAAGCAAGGATTCGGTAGGGAGTGAACAGGGATTCGGTAGGGAATAAACAGGGAATAAACAAGGATTCGGTAGGGAATAAACAAGGAATAAGCAGGGATTCGGTAGGGAATAAGCAAGGATTCGGTAGGGAGTGAACAGGGATTCCAACCATGCTGTGATTCCTGAAAAACCTTTGAACTTCGGGAAAGTTTAAGAATTTTACAACCGTCTTATGTTCTGTCTTTCTCTCTGTCTATCTCCAGGGGTCAGGGGGCATCTCCTGCAGCCAAGCAGAAGGCCCAGCAGGTCTCCCAGGGCCTGGATGTTCTCGCGGGGAAAGTGGAGAATGCAGGCCGGAAACTGGAGGCCATGACCAACTCCAAACAGGTCATCGCCAAGAGGATTGACGCTGCTCAGGTAGACTCTCTTGATTTATTGATTATTTTTTTTTGGGGGGGGGGGGGGTTAAGAATTGCACAATGGAAAAAGTACAAATCCCAGAGGATAGCACACAAAGCATTAAACAGGCATTTATTTTCCATGGTCTTGAGCCTGCTGTGTTATGTTGACCTCTAACCCTGTGCCCCTGCAGAACTGGCTGGCAGACCCCAACGGTGGTCCTGAGGGAGAGGAAAACATTAGAGCCCTCCTGTCTGAGGCCAAGAAGATCGCTGACATGTGTGAAGACCCCAAGGAGAGAGATGACATCCTGAGGTCCATCGGAGAGATGGCTGCTCTCACCGCCAAGCTCTCTGAGCTCCGGAGACAGTAAGTAATCCATTTTATATACCCTAGAAAATACAATTGTATTTGTCACATGCTTCCTAAACAACAGGTGTAGACTAACAGTGAAATGCTTTCTTACGGGTGCTTTTCCAACAATGCAGAGTTACAGGTAAAAAATGTAAATGGAGAAAGTGACACGTGTGGAATAAATACACACTGAATAATGAATAACAATAACAAGTAAAAATAACATGGCTATATACAGGGAGTACCAGTACTGAGTCAATGTGCAGAGGTACGAGGTAATAACATGGCTATATACAGGGAGTACCAGTACTGAGTCAATGTGCAGAGGTACGAGGTAATAACATGGCTATATACAGGGAGTACCAGTACTGAGTCAATGTGCAGAGGTACGAGGTAATAACATGGCTATATACAGGGAGTACCAGTACTGAGTCAATGTGCAGAGGTACAAGGTAAATACCATGGCTATATACAGGGAGTACCAGTACTGAGTCAATGTGCAGGGGTATGAGGTAATAACATGGCTATATACAGGGAGTACCAGTACTGAGTCAATGTGCAGAGGTACGAGGTAATAATATGGCTATATACAGGGAGTACCAGTACTGAGTCAATGTGCAGAGGTACGAGGTAATAACATGGCTATATACAGGGAGTACCAGTACTGAGTCAATGTGCAGAGGTACGAGGTAATAATATGGCTATATACAGGGAGTACCAGTACTGAGTCAATGTGCAGAGGTACGAGGTAATAACATGGCTATATACAGGGAGTACCAGTACTGAGTCAATGTGCAGAGGTACGAGGTAATAACATGGCTATATACAGGGAGTACCAGTACTGAGTCAATGTGCAGAGGTACGAGGTAATAACATGGCTATATACAGGGAGTACCAGTACTGAGTCAATGTGCAGAGGTACGAGGTAATAACATGGCTATATACAGGGAGTACCAGTACTGAGTCAATGTGCAGAGGTACGAGGTAATAACATGGCTATATACAGGGAGTACCAGTACTGAGTCAATGTGCAGAGGTACGAGGTAATAACATGGCTATATACAGGGAGTACCAGTACTGAGTCAATGTGCAGAGGTACGAGGTAATAACATGGCTATATACAGGGAGTACCAGTACTGAGTCAATGTGCAGAGGTACGAGGTAATAACATGGCTATATACAGGGAGTACCAGTACTGAGTCAATGTGCAGAGGTACGAGGTAATAACATGGCTATATACAGGGAGTACCAGTACTGAGTCAATGTGCAGAGGTACGAGGTAATAACATGGCTATATACAGGGAGTACCAGTACTGAGTCAATGTGCAGAGGTACGAGGTAATAACATGGCTATATACAGGGAGTACCAGTACTGAGTCAATGTGCAGAGGTACGAGGTAATAACATGGCTATATACAGGGAGTACCAGTACTGAGTCAATGTGCAGAGGTACGAGGTAATAACATGGCTATATACTGGAATACTAGGTAATAACATGGCTATATACAGGGAGTACCAGTACTGAGTCAATGTGCAGAGGTACGAGGTAATAACATGGCTATATACTGGAATACTAGGTAATAACATGGCTATATACAGGGAGTACCAGTACTGAGTCAATGTGCAGAGGTACGAGGTAATAACATGGCTATATACTGGAATACTAGGTAATAACATGGCTATATACAGGGAGTACCAGTACTGAGTCAATGTGCAGAGGTACGAGGTAATAACATGGCTATATACTGGAATACTAGGTAATAACATGGCTATATACAGGGAGTACCAGTACTGAGTCAATGTGCAGAGGTACGAGGTAATAACATGGCTATATACTGGAATACTAGGTAATAACATGGCTATATACAGGGAGTACCAGTACTGAGTCAATGTGCAGAGGTACGAGGTAATAACATGGCTATATACTGGAATACTAGGTAATAACATGGCTATATACAAGGAATACCAGTACTGAGTCAATGTGCAGGGGTATGAGGTAATAATATGGCTATATACAGGGAGTACCAGTACTGAGTCAATGTGCTGGGGTATGAGGTAATAATATGGCTATATACAAGGAATACCAGTACTGAGTCAATGTGCTGGGGTATGAGGTAATAACATGGCTATATACAGGGAGTACCAGTACTGAGTCAATGTGCAGGGGTACAAGGTAAATACCATGGCTATATACAGGGAGTACCAGTACTGAGTCAATGTGCTGGGGTATGAGGTAATAATATGGCTATATACAGGGAGTACCAGTACTGAGTCAATGTGCAGGGGTACAAGGTAAATACCATGGCTATATACAGGGAGTACCAGTACTGAGTCAATGTGCAGGGGTATGAGGTAATAACATGGCTATATACAGGGAGTACCAGTACTGAGTCAATGTGCTGGGGTATGAGGTAATAACATGGCTATATACAGGGAGTACCAGTACTGAGTCAATGTGCAGGGGTAATTGAGGTAGCTACACTTCATGACCAAAAGTATGTGGACACCTACTCGTCGGACATCTCATTCCAAAACCATGGGCATGAATATGGAGTTGGTCCCCCCTTTGCTGCTATAGCAGCCTCCACTCTTCTGGGAAGGCTTTCCACTAGATGTTAGAACATTGCTGCGGGGACTTGCTTCCATTCAGCCACAAGTGCATTAGTGAGGTCAGGCACTGATGTTGGGCGACTAGGCCTGGCTTGTAGTCGGCTTTCCAATTCATCCTAAATGGGGTTGAGATCAGGGCTCTGTGCAGGCCAGTCAAGTTTATCCCCACCGATCTCGACAAACCATTTCTGTATGGACCCTACTTTATGGACAATTTTTGGGGCCTTCCTCTTACCGCCTTGTATAGAGGTCCTGGATGGCAGAGAGCTTGGCCCCAGGGATCGGCCGTACTCACCACCCTAGCAAAGCATCCAGGGCTTCTTTTTTTTCTGTAAATATCTTAAAAGAAAATCTTTTGACTATCAATTCTCTGATCATTCAGCAAGTTTCCCCTACCAGCATCCTGCCCAATATCATGGTGAATAGCCTTAGAAGTTCTTTCAAATTGATAAGCTGGACATATAAAATGGTGATTAAATGCATCAATTATGGATTTCTTTCCTGTAATGCGGCCAGTGTCTGAATTAATTTGTTGTACAGAGGAAGTAGAACCCTTTTTAAGAATTTGACAGTTTTCCAGAGTTTATCCGGGTTCCCATTACAATCTGAAAGAGCGTTTATATAACAATCAGATGTAGCCTTTCTGATTCCTCAGTTGCTTAAAAGCTTACCAGTCTGGGCCTAAGCCAGTGTTCCTGGCCTTGACCCAAGCATCATCTCTTTTATGAATGACTTCTGATAATTCCACAGTGTACCAGGTATTAGATCTACCTTTAACCCTCCATTATATAAAGGGAGCATGACTATCCACAATAGTATAGAAGACATCTACAAAGAGGCTCAAAGCTGAATCAGGTTCAGCGATAGCTAAAATACAATCAAGATCACTAAAATAAAGATAATGTAAAAAAAAAAACATGATCACTGAAGTTTTTAAATTTACTCTTTGTGATGTCACGAGGCTTAGATTTTTTTGTATTCTCACATCTCTAATACAAACAACTGGACAATAATCACTAATGTCTTAGGAGAAGATAACAGTAGAAACATATCTCTCTGGTGTATTTGTTAGAATGAGGTCAATCAGAGTTGACTTTGATGGATATTTAGGGTTGGCCGTGTAGACTTAGTCACCAGCTGGGTTAGGTTTAGATTATTACACGTTTTTTAGGTTGTTGAAGCCTGCATTTCCTAATCATAATTTAAGTCACCCAGGATAATAACTTCTGATTTTGTAAAAGAAGACAAACTAGTTAACTCATTGAGTGCACAAAGGTTAGCCGAGGGAGGACGGTAGACCCTTATAACAGTTATGAATACATTTCCCCCCCAGACAAAGGCTTAAAGATTGTACCTGGGAAATGGATTTCAGTTAAGAGACAAAGAAAGATTTGTTTTTATAAAAATGGCCACTCAACCACCTCTATACTGTCTGTCAGCTCTGAACACATTATAATTCTCAATATTATTAGAGTCCAGAATGTCCCCAGAGATCCAAGTTTAAGTCAATAGCAGAATGTCCACATAGCCCAGATCTTAATGTAATCCAGTTTAGGAAGAAAGTTCCTAATATTCAGATGCATCAATCCAAGTCCTTTATGATTTATAAAGTCACATAGCTTGTTGAAGTTTCAATGTTCAATAGGCGGTTGAAGAACCTGTCTGATGGTTGATATTGATATAGGTGCTATGGCTATAAGATTGCATAGAACTGCACCATTTGGTCTATCCCTATTAGTAAAAGAGGGAGGAGTAGAAATTGGAATTACTTTTCCAAAGTTGGCTCCCCTGTGGCGGCAGCCAATGTCAATATGAGTCACTCTCGCAGTAACCAATGATGTAATGTTATAAACTGACTTACATGGGCTTTGGTTGCTATCATGCAACAGCCCAAGCCCTCTATGTGATTTGGAAACCAGGGGGTATTAAAGTTTATGGAATTCACATTTGAACTAGTAGTACTGGGTGAGCAGACCACAGTGGGCTTCTCTTTTTGAGCTAACAATAGCAGATCTAAGAGTGGAGTTCAAACTACTGGGTATGACGATTACAACTGAGAACACCCCCTGGCAGTATAGACAACTGTATGACGATACAGCTTAAAAAGGATGGGAGGTGTTACCTGAGCGGGGGGCTTTGTCTGTCTTTGAGTCAATATCTTAATGTGTAATGAAGAATATTGAAAACACTCCAAGGTTAAATATTGAGTTCCGCAGGGTTGGGTCCTTGGGCCAATATTGTGCTTACTGTCTGCTATCCGTCGGCCATGTAATTCCTTAGAGCAGTGGCATTGAAACCTTTTCAACGGGGACCCCAAATCTAATGACACAACCTTAAAATCAGCACATTTTAGATAATATTTTTAAAGAAACTAATAAATACATTTACTCAATACAATTTTATTTTTCAAATTACCTTTCTCAAAAACGTTTGTATATTGGTCCCCTACAATAATTGTACTTTAATTTTGCAGTTCCCCCTAGTGGGGTTGCGACCCCGACTTTGAATGCCACTGCCTTAGAGGTTAAGTGAACGTTATCACATTGTTTTCTTGCTGACCAGTAGTCCATAAATCTTAATCAACACCTACATGCGTCATTCTATTTCATTTAGCTTTCCCTAGAATAACTACCTATCGTGCTTTAGAGAGAGTCTATGGACATTTCATTTAGCTTTCACTAGAATAACTAACTACCTATCATGCTTTAGAGAGAGACTATGGACTTTTCATTTCCAGTACGTCATTATTGTCTCCCATTCACAGGGGTAAAGGTGATACTCCGGAGGCCAGGGCATTGGCGAAGCAGATAGCCACAGCCCTACAGAACCTGCAGTCTAAGACCAGCAAGGCTGTAGCCAACAGCAGGCCTGCCAAGGCTGCTGTCCACCTAGAGGGGAAGATAGAGCAGGCCCAGAGCTGGATGGAGAACCCCACCATCGATGACGGGGGAGTGGGTGAGTCTGAATGGCCTCATCTCTTTCTCATTCCTTCCTTAACCTTTATATATTTCTTTAACTCCCTCCCTCTTGCTTCCTTCCCCTCCATCTCTCTCTTGTTCTCCCGCTCTCTCTCTTAGCCCTCCTTCCTGCCTCTCTCTCCCTCTCTCTCTCTCCCTCTCTCTCTCTCCCTCTCTCTCTCTCTCTCTCTCTCTCTCCCTCTCTCTCTCTCTCTACAGTGAACATCAGTCCAGACTCTGTGTACATGTCTGCTTTGTTGTTTTTCACTGTGCACTACATTCCTCTGCTCTCTCCCAACCTCATTATCTCCTTGGCTTGTCGGCTCAGAAGCCTGGATATTCTCTCATCTGTTGTTAACGCTTAGACTCTGGGCTGTATTACATGGCCTACTGGAGAATGTTCAGAGTAAACATAATCACAACTATATAGATTAACATACAGCAATTAAGCAATAAGGCCCAAGGGGGTGTGGTATATGGCCAATATATCACGGCTAAGGGCTGTTAGGCACGACGCAACGAGGTGCCTTATTGCTATTATAAGCTGTTACCAACGTAATTAGAGCAGTAAAAATACATGTTTTGTCATACCCGTGGTATACGGTCTGATATACCATGTATTTCAGCCAATCAGCATTCAGGGCTTGAACCACCCACTTTATAATATAGAATGTCATACAGCGATATAAAATGTCATACAGCGATATAGAATGATGTGTGGGTGGTCCTACTACTCCTAACCCTCCGGCCCAAATCGGTAGAAACCCACCTATGATCTAAAGCTTTGTTTGCTGTGTGTCTACTCTCTCTACTCTGTGTGTACTCTGTGTGTGTGTTTCTGCGCCTGCGAGTATCTGACTGTGTCTCTCCTCAGGCCAGGCAGCTATCCGGGGGCTGGTGGCGGAGGGCCGTCGTCTGGCTAACGCTCTGCCAGGTCCCTACAGACAGGAGCTGGTAGGGAAGTGTGAGCAGGTGGAACAGCTGATGGCCCAGCTAGCCGACCTGGCTGCCAGGGGTGATGGGGAGTCCCCACAGGCGCGTGCCGTGGCTCAACAGCTCCAGGAGGGCCTGAAAGTAAGACTGCTCACATTCACTGTCACCTACAGTCGCTTCCAAGCCGTTATCCACACTAGTCCAGGATGTATTACATCCGGCCGTGATTGGGTGTCCCAAAGGGCAGCGCACAATTGGCCCAGCATCGTCCAGGTTAGGCTGGGGTAGGCCGTCATGGTAAATACGAATTTGTTCTTATTTAAAGAGATTTTTTATGTACCGATTCCATGGTACAGGGTGTACGAGTTGATATATTAAACAACGCAAGATTCAAGACTTAATGCTTTTCAGCTAAAATTATTATATAGAGTTCTTGCCACCAACAAAATGTTCAATATTTGGGGAATAAAATCATCGACGCTCTGCAGATTTTGTTGTGAGGATACAGAACCAATAGACCATTTATTTTGGTGTTGCCCTCAGGTAGCCTGTTTCTGGTCTCAGGTTCAGGAATGGCTGAAAATGCATAGCATTGATCTAATATTGACCCCAGAAATAGTACTGTTAGGAGATCTGGAGAGACCGGGTCAGTCAATTACTAATATACTAATACTCTTAGTAAAAGTATTTATCTTCAACTCGCAGTCTGTGGATTCTATTCGATTAGATAGATTGAAATTGTACATTAAACATCACAGTATAGTTGAAAGATATGTGTTGCGTAGAAATCCGAAGTGGGTGGCCAGCAGAGATAGATGGGATGGGCTGAGGGAAGCTGAGGGTTGGATGTGGAATTGGAGACAAGTGGGAGTGGAGTTGCTGTGTGAGAGATGATGGTCAAAGATAATTTTTATATTATTTTTACTTTTAAGTCAAAATAAATCATAATAAAAAGTACATTTGAATGACACTAAGTGGCAGAGTTTTCCTGAGGCTGAGGCCGTGCAGGTGTTTGTACACATATACACACACTCTCATTCAAATAAACACATACAAGAACACACACATACATGTAATAGTGCCAGACATGCACACAAACATATACAGTTGGCATTGCTGTCCTTTGTTTTAAATGTATTATTTGTTTGTTGTTTTCTTCTGTCTTCCTTTTTTCTCTTTAGTTCATTCTCTTGGTTGTTGGTGCATTGGGGGGTTCTTGGGGGTGGTGAATGGAATTAATTGTATATTTCCTTCCTGGGGGGGACTGTGGGAGGAGTCTCGAATGGTTGAGGGACAGCTATTGGGGAACTGTGGGGGGGATCTTGGAGGGTTGAGGGACAGCTACTGGGGAACTGTGGGGAGATCTTGGAGGGTTGAGGGACAGCTATTGGGGAACTGTGGGGGGATCTTGGAGGGTTGAGGGACAGCTACTGGGGAACTGTGGGGAGATCTTGGAGGGTTGAGGGACAGCTATTGGGGAACTGTGGGGGGGATCTTGGAGGGTTGAGGGACAGCTACTGGGGAACTGTGGGGAGATCTTGGAGGGTTGAGGGACAGCTATTGGGGAACTGTGGGGGGATCTTGGAGGGTTGAGGGACAGCTACTGGGGAACTGTGGGGGGTTCTTGGAGGGTTGAGGGACAGCTATTGGGGAACTGTGGGGGGATCTTGGAGGATTGAGGGACAGCTATTGGGGAACTGTGGGGGGATCTTGGAGGGTTCGGGTTCACGTTTTCTGGCCTGGTGGTCGATTGGTCAACATGCCTTTCAGCAGGGCATTGACCCTGGATGCTTCTGTGTGTCTCTCTGAATGGGAATCTGTTGGATGACTGGTAGGATGTAGTTATTAACCCTGGATGCTTCTGTGTGTCTCTCTGAATGGGAATCTGTTGGATGACTGGTAGGATGTAGTTATTGACCCTGGATGCCTCTGTGTGTCTCTCTGAATGGGAATCTGTTGGATGACTGGTAGGATGTAGTTATTGACCCTGGATGCCTCTGTGTGTCTCTCTGAATGGGAATCTGTTGGATGACTGGTAGGATGTAGTTATTGACCCTGGATGCCTCTGTGTGTCTCTCTGAATGGGAATCTGTTGGATGACTGGTAGGATGTAGTTATTGACCCTGGATGCCTCTGTGTGTCTCTCTGAATGGGAATCTGTTGGATGACTGGTAGGATGTAGTTATTGAGCGGCTTCACTGCAAGTATATTGTATGTTTA